>NC_091268.1:22492000-22804375 GCF_042477335.2 Ovis canadensis
AGGGAATCCAAGCATTTCCAAGTCTCCCCCCAACACGTCACCCCTGAACCATCAGATGTTGCCTAGAAATTGGAACTCTTTACCAAGACGACTCAAATGGTCAAGAGTCCACCTGTAATGCAAGAGACCTCAGTTCGATCCCTGGGTCAGGAAGTTCCCCTGGAGAAGGGAATGACAACCCACTCCAGTATTCTTGCCAGGGGAATTCCATGGACAGAGGAGCCTGGTGGTCCACAGTCCATGGGGTTCCATAAAGTCAGACGTGACTGAGGAACTAACACTTTCTCACATGGAGCTAAGCCCAAGGATATCTCACCCAATTTTCATTTGAGAATTTCCCTCCTAAAGCTTCCTGCCAGTGTTGAGGAAGGCACTCTTCAAGGGGCTGTGGGCACTGTAGAAGTCTAACCCGTCAAGGTGCCTTAGCAGAGTGGTTGGTTAAGAGAACAAAGTCAAGAGTCGGAGTGTTTGGGTTCAAATCTCAGCCCTTTTGCTATGTGGCTGTGCATAAACCACCCTTCACTTTCCTCATTTGTAAAACAAAGGCAATTTCCTACCCACTTCTGTTACTGAGCCAAACTTGGTTCCTCTCACCCATGCAGAGTAAAATCAATCTGCTGACACCAGATTCTGGTGAACTAAAGAAGTGCAGTGTGCTCAGTCGCGTCTGACTCTTTGCGCCCCCATGAACTGTAGCCCACCAGGCTCCTCTATCCATGGGGCTTTCCAGGCAAGAATACTGGAGTGGGTTACCATTTCCTCCTCCAGGGGATCGTCCCGACCCAGGGATCTAACCCATGTCTCTTGAGTCTCCTTCATTGACGGGCAGTTTCTTTACCACTAGTGACACCTGGGAAGCTCCAGGCTGGTGAAGTAAAGAGCAGTGTTTATTGCAGATGCCAATAAAGGAGTCCAGGCAGCTAGTGCCTTAAACTCCTCCAAGCCTCTCAGGGAAAGGTTTTTAAACACGGGGTGAGGAAGGAGGTTGTGGGGTGTGTCGTCAACTCACTGCACACTCTCGGCTGGTGGTGAGGTAATCAGGAGTCAACATCATCAACCATCTGGTTCTGACTGGTCTGGGGTCTACGTGCTGTGGGCAGCATGCAGTTAACTTCTCTCACCTGGTGGGGGTTTCAGTATCTGCAAAACAGAACAAAGAACATGGCTCAGGACATTATCTATAGCCCTTGAGGAGGAACTAAAGGCTCTTGATTTTACCTAATGACTAGACTGTTGTTATTTTGTCTTGCTTGGGTGTGTTCCTTTCTTTCTGCATGTTCTCAATTCTGTGATCAAATTTATCCTTTGGCTAAAATTTTTCTACAGACAAAGGCAGGTGGAGGATATGGCTTGGGGGGAATCCTATTCTGGAGAGGTCCCATAGGGTCCTTCTTGGTTACATTTCCAAGGGTTGGTATGAGCCTTGGTTAACATCTTGATTAATACCAACAGCTTGGTATGAGTGGGTTAATTAATATCTGTAATGTCTCTAACCTCTAGTAAACATTATGTAGGTACAAAATAAATGCATCTGGAGGGAAGCCCAGTAAGTTCAAGAACAATCACAAACCATGTATTGGGCCAGGTGATGACATCCATTACTACATAGAATCCTTGCAAGAATCCTTTGAGCTAAAACTGACAGTTATGATTTTTCATGCATGGCAACTGACTCGCAAAAGCCACATACTCTGTCTTATTCAAGCAACTAAGTCCCCAGCGTATCAAACACAGCACTTATGCAAACAACTAGTTTTATAAGAAGCCAATTAAATAGTACTTCCCCAATCATTCCTGCTCCATGTTAAGTTTACCAACAATTACTCAGCCAACCAGAATAATTGTATGAAGCTGATTCTCTGAATGATGAATAGGTTTGATAATAACTTCTAAGAGTCATCCTGACTCCCGTCGAGGAATTGAGTCCTTCTCTAGGAACTAGCCTTGTGTCTCATATGTGTGTGTACTCAGTAGCATCCGACTCTTTGAGGCCCCCTGGACTGTAGCCTGCCAGGCTCCTCTGTCCATGGAATTTTCCAGGCAAGAACAGGAGTGGGTTGCCGTTTCCTCCTCTAGGATCTTTTCGACCCAGGGACTGAACTGATGTCGCCTGTGTTTCATAGGATGCTCTAATGAAATGGGGAAAGGAATGCCAGAGTTGAATGGCAGCGCCAGGACCTTGAAGATGCTTTCAAAGATGCGGGCTCATGGTTTTAATTCTTATCACATCTATTGCAGTCCAGCTTTGCCTGGAATCTAGGCACTGCCGACGAGCACATCGTCTTTCCATCCAGTTTCTGGCAACCCTTCTTACCATCCTTCCTCCCTCTGACACAGTACTGATCATTTGCAGATCAGCTCTCTCTCTCTCTCTCTGTCCTCTGGGTGTTTTACCTTCATCAGAATTAAACTTGCCTTTTCAGACTTCCTGCTGACAGCCGAGCCAGCCCTGGCATCCACTCTGTTTACCCTGAGTTTTTAGATATGCATGGCTTTTCACTCCCAGAGCCAAAGCACCAGTGATTAGAGCTGAGCTTAATTAGACCAGATCTCTATCAGCATCTCCTCCCATATGCTTGGTGCTCAGGTACCTGCAGGCCCCTCACTTCCTCCAGCAACTCTCATGGAAGATAAATTACTTTCTTTTTTCTTCCCCTGCAAGACACTCGTTTTGGATGAGAGAGACTTTGTGGAGTAGCGAGAATGTTACTGAAAGTGGGGTTCGATTGCTTGCTGCTCTGAAGCCAATACTTGAGAGACAAAGTTGGTAAAAAGGAAAGTCTGCTTTATATTGGAGGCTGGCAGCCAGGGGAGAGGGCAGACTCGTGTCCAAAGGTGGATGATCCCCCCAGTGACGATCGGTGGGCAAGAACCTTTAAAGGGGAATTTCAGGGGTGTATGGGTGGAGGGAGGGGGCTACAAGCAGAAACAGCACAGTCAGCTCTGATAGTCATCTTGAAAGGGGTCGGCTTTTCCTATCATTGTGAAGCTGAATTCACCAAGCATTGGATTGTTCCCCCTGCAGCGGTCTGATCAACACTGTCTTGATTATTTTGAGTACAGTTACTCTTCAGTTCCAGGGTGGATTGGTTCCCGTTTCTCTGAGGCCAGTTCTTGGAGCTGTGGCAGCCTGCGTCATGGCTACTGTCTGATCTTCATGCAGTTACCTTCTTCCACCTGGTGCGGGTTTCAGCATCTATAAGACAGTTCCACCTGGTGTGGGTTTCAGCATCTATAAGACAGGCCAAAGGACGGCTCAGAGTATTATCCACAGCCCAAGAGGAGGAGCTAAGGTACAGCCCCAGAGGAGGACTTTACTTCATGACTAAACTACTATTATTTTGACTATTCACCTTTGCTTCTGCATTTTCCCACCTCTCTAATTAAACTTATTCTTGGGCTAAAGTTTCTCTACAGACAAAAGGTAGGCAAAGAACATGGCAGGAAGGACCGCAGAGTCCTGTTCCATTTTGAAAAGAGGCTGGGATACACATTTAGACAGATTTAAACCCCGTAACATACAGCATCTAAGCTTGGTCAAGTTGCTTGACTTCTCCGAGCTTCCAATTCCTCATCAATAAAGTGAGAAGAAAATACTAGCTAGGTATCATAAGACCCTCTGATGAAGGTTAAGTTAAAATATGCCTGGTATTAGAGCCTGAAATGCAATCAAGCCTCACAAATAAATTCCTATTTGTCAAAAGTACATACCTACTGTACTTCAGGCATGGGGTTCCACTGAGATTATAGTGGTGAACATGGTCCCTGTCATCAAAGGCTTTATCTCCCAGAGCACGCCCTAAGAATAACTGTTGGAGATTGCTCACATGTCACTCTATCCCTGGGGTGAGAAACTAATTTTAAAGATGGTCCGTGGGGCTTCCCTGGTGGCTCAGTGGTAAAGAATCCACCTGCCAGTGCAGGAGATGTGGGTTCAATCTCTGATCCAGGAAGACCCCACATGCCAGGGAGCAACTAAGCCCATAAGCCCATGCAGGTTAGTCGCTCAGTGGCGTCCAACTGTTTGCGACCCCATGGACTGTTGCCGTCAGCCTCCTCTGTCCATCTCCAGGCAAGAGTCCTAGAGTGGTTAGCCATTCCCTTCTCCAGGGGATCTTCCCGACCTAGGGATTGAACCTGGGTCTCCTGCACTGCAGGCAGACTCTTTACCATCTGAGCCACCAGCGAAGCCCCAGCTAAGCCCGCACACCACAACATTTGAGCCTCAGCTCTAGCGCCTGGGAGCCACAACCACTGAAGCCAGCACACACTAGAGTTCATGCTTCACAAGAGAAGCCACCCCGCTGAGAGGCCACCCACTGCACCTAGAGAGCTGCCCTCACTTGCCACAACTAGAGAAAGGTGCACACAGCAACAAAGATCCGATGTAGTCATAAATTAATTAATTAAGTAAGGATGGTCCCAAATCTCCCCGTTTCTCAGCTGATCTTAGCGCGTTCTGAAGCCCTTCCTCTCTTGAGTACCACATTTCCGAAGATGCATTGGCACATTTCTATTGCAAAGGAAGAGTAACTTGAGCTAAACACTTCCTTAGTCTCTTCCTCAGCCATCCCAAGTCACATACACTTTGAAATTGGTGCACAGCCTTCAGTCTTCATAATCGGGTGTATCTTCCCCCTCCCAGATGATCCACTCAGGCTCAGGAGTGACGTTTCTGGCTCCTTCTGTACTGGACAAATCTGTACTGGACATCACACTCCTCACCCCACCCTCAAGGTATCTGATGATCAGACCAGTGATGAAGAGCTCAACAAATCTGGAGAAATTGGATTTTTCTCTCCTGGAAATTTGGAATTGGGACTTGAACTAAGACAGAACTCTGGAGGTCATACTGGGGAAAGTAGCAAAAAGCATTTTTTTTCCCCCTCCTGCAGAGAGAGAAAAATTGATCAGATACACAGACAGAATCACAGAAAAGAGACCAGGGAGTTTTGCTGGTTCTTGATTCTTGCTAAAAAGCTCTGATTATCTTTCAATCATCCTGCCTCCCATCACCTTTTGTTTTCTTATTCCAGCCCCAGTGGATTGTACCTGCAGCCAAGATGACTCCTCCAAAGCCCTGAGCCCTGTGTATAACTTAAGTATTCAGCTAGGAGCCCCTCTTCCAGCCATATCACTGGGTAGTCCCTCCATAGTCACCTATTCATCCATCAGACACTTGTCCAGTGCTTTCTGTCAGCCTGTCTTGAATCAGGCTGGAGGGGAAGGGAACGACAGGGGACGAGATGGTTGGATGGCATCACCGACTCAATGGGCATGAGTCTGAGCAAGCTATGGGAGATGGTGAAGGACAGGGAAGCCTGGAGTACTGCAGTCCATGGGGTCACAAAGAGTTGGACACAACTGAGCCACTGAACAACAACAATGCACCAATTATCAGACCTGAAGTCACCCTCACTGGGGACATGGGGTGAGAGCAAGCTTAAATATCTGGGATCGTGAGACAGCATATAAAGTAGAAGACAATTCTAATCTCTACAGCTTGGCTGTGTGCACGCATACATGCATGCTAAGTTGCTCAGTCATGTCCAACCCTGTGACCCATGGACTGTAGCCTGCCAGACTCCTCTGTCCATGGGATTCTCCAGGCAAGAATACTGAAGTGGGTTGCCATGCCCTTCTCCAGGGGATCTTCCTGACCCAGGGATCGAACCTGCGTCTCTTATGCCTCCTGCATTGGCAGGTGGATTCTTTATCACTAGCGCCACCTGGGAAGCCCAAAACTAATCTTGGTGAGAATGAGATGGAACTCAAACTCACAATCCCCAGCCTTATCCATTAGGCCACTGGGTCACCACTCCTAGCTTCGGGAAATTACTTTTCCTCTCTAAGCCTCAGTTTTCCCCTCTTTAAAATGGGTGTTGAAAGTATGGATTGTTGAGAAAATTCAACAAAAGAACCCATGCTCAGAACAGCATCTGATGCATTTAAGAAGTGTTAGCTTGTGGGAGGGACGAATACCTTTAGGCTCTTTGGTTCTATGTTTTGAAAGAAGGGTGCCTTGGTACCCTTGTTACAGATAAATAAGATGATTGATTTTTTTCTGACCAACATTTATCACATCTTAGACACTGTCACCACAGGAAGAAAATTGAGATTGATAACTGCAAGTTGACCAAGCAAAACTGTGTGGGAAACAGCACTGTGGCTCTCAGGATTGAAAGCAGATAATGAGAAGGTGGCCAGGGCTCAGTTCGAAGGATTTCATGCCAGACCTCATTCTCAAGCTTGCACGCAGTTTTAGGAGGAGAAATATTGGTCCAGTCACAGCCTGGCCATAATCAAAGTGTCTGTGTAAGGAGGAAAAAGTAGGTGATGTAACCTAGTGAAATACTGGGAGTTTCAAAGATGGCCCAAACCTCCACTGCAAAAAGATGACAAGAAACACAGCTTGAACCAAAGGTGGAAGGTTCTAGGTTCTATATGAGACCTCAGAGAAGTGCAGGACACACCAGGGGACAGCTGGCCTGGATGGGCAAAAAAAAAAAAATCCTGAATCCCCAGTGCTGAAGCTGAGAAGCACAAGGAGAATCCATCAGGAGGCTGAGTAAGTCTGCAGAGGAAGAGAGAAGAGCTGAGAAAATTCCTGCTGAGTTTCCTGAAGCCAGGAATACACATGACAACCTGCTGGAGTTTGTTAACATGGCCTTTGGGGTAAAACTCAGAGAAATGAAATACCTTCATTCAGTACCATGTTAGTGATAATTCAGGATGGTGTGGTTTGTGAATGAACTAGGTTGCCTCCTTGGGAAACTTTTGAAATCATAATAAATATTCTGGTTTTGCTTACACTGGACGTTTATGGGGGTCACTTTATTTCCCAGGATGTAGAGATGAGGCATGGGGTTTCCCTGGTGGCTCAGATGGTAAAGAATCTCCCTGCAATGCAGGAGACCCAGGTTCAATCCCTGGGTTGAGAAGATCCCCTGGAGAAGGGAAAGGCAACCCACTCCAGTACTCTTGCCTGGGAAATCCCAGAGACAGAGGAGCTTGAGTCCCACACTGAGCGTGCACACGTGCAGTATTACTGACCCATCTGACAGATAAGGAATTTGGGTTCAGAGAGGTTAAATGACGAATTCAAGATCACACAGCATGAATCTATATTTGGAAAACCCAATCTCCTTGCTTTCAAAACTCCCCTTCCAGTTGGGGTATCAAATGGCTGTTGAGCAGTTTTCTTCAGAATTTTCAGTTATAACCTCCTCCTTCTCTCTCTCTCTCTTTTTTTTTTTTTTTGTTTCTATTCTGGTTGAACAACCATATGACAAATTGCATATCTAATTAGGGCCGGTGAGATAAAGAGGTACATGGCGATCTTCGCAGGCAGCGTCTGGGGTTAGGCCTTGACAATGTGATGAAACACCATCGCTAATCAAGTTGACGAGGTCAGCCACACTCCTTCCCTTCACTCTTTTCATTCTTATTAGGATAATTTTACACTTCCTGTGCTCGGCAATTGAACAATGATTACTTTGCTAAATACTACATGAGTTTTGACAAAACAAACCCCTGAGGAATCAAAATAAGTAATTTCTATTCAGCAGAAATCATTCTCCGATTAGTCTGTGTGCCATATTATACAACCCAATTATCTCAATATGCAGACATGTATAATCAGTGAAGAGCACACCAATGCCAGCATCTCACGCGAGCTGGGGTTAGGCAGGCGGTGGGATGGCAGCATTTCCATGTAGGACCTGTTGATTTTTAGCCTGGGACCTCCAAGAAATGGGTTGTCCGGAGCACTCTCTGATTGGGGAACTAAGATTCCACATGCTGCACAGTAGGTCTAAAAACAAAGCCTGTGCAGTGAATGAATGAATGAATGAAGACGGTGTGTTGAAGCATCAATCAGGACCTGTAGGAAGGAGGATGTTGTTTAGTTACTAAGTCGTGTCCAGCTGTTTGTGACCCCATGGACTATAGCCCACCAGGCTCCTCTGTCCATGGGATTTTCCAGGCAAGAATGCTGGAGTGCATTGCCATTCCCTTCTCCAGGGGATCTTTCTGTTCCAGGGATGGAACCCACATCTCCTGCATTGGCAGGTGGGTTCTTTACCCCTGAGCCACCAGGGAAGCCTAGCAAGAGGGAAAGACAGGGTTAATTAGGGCATCCATGACTGTAAACCAGGCATGAACTACATGCCTTACTCAGGCTGACATGTGTGAAATCCAACACAACCCCATGAGGCAGGGATTGTGTGCATCTCAGATCCCCAGAACCATACTGAACACAAACCATACTGAACACAAAGGGTTCTGAATCCAAACATTAAATAAATAACCAAACATCTCTGTGACACGTATGGAGCTGCAAATTCACCTAGAAAAGAATTTCAGCACTGCTAAGAGGGAGACACGAGCACCCTCAAACCCATGCCCCCATATTAACCACTGGACCACCAGGGAAGCTGATGTTGAAGCCGAAACTCCACTACTTTGGCCACCTGATGCGAAGAGCCAACTCACTGGAAAAGACCCTGATGCTAGGAAAGATTGAGGGCAGGAGGAGAAGGGGGTGACAGAGGATGAGATGGTTGGGTGGCATCACCGACTCAACAGGCATGAGTTTGAGTAAACTCCAAGAGTTAGTGATGGACAGGGAAGCCTGGTGTGCTGCAGTCCATGGGGTCGCAAAGAGTCAGACACGACTGAGCGACTAAACTGAACTGAACTGAACAGGGAAGTCCCTGCACAGTCTTTACTGAGCCCTTCTTATGTGCCCATCCTAGAGGCAGACACTATGGACACAGTGGTGAACAGAGGCCACTCTCAAGCCTGCCTTTGTGAGGCCTCCAGGCTGTCAAGAGAGGTGTTGAATAATTGTATGAACACATGTACACCTGCCATTGTGTGAGGTACCAAGAAGAATGATACTCAGCAGGTCGGGGACTTGTAGGAAGCAGACATGCCCCAGCCAGAAAGATCAGGGAAGACTCTTCTTGAGACTTGCGTGGTGTGCAAATGTACTCAGTCCTGTCTGACTCTTTGTGACCCCCTGACTGTGACCCACCAGGCTCCTCTGTCCATGGAATTTCCCAGGCAAGAATACTGGAGTGGGTTGCCATTTCTCCCTCCGAGGGTCTTCCCAAACCAAGCATAGAAACCGCATCTCCTGTCTTGCAGGAGGACTCTACCTCTTGAGCCATCAGGGAATCACCAGACAGCATCTCCTAAAGCAAGAGTTCCAGAGAGCAGAGAGAGGTTAACTGGGTCACTGAGGGTGGAGGAAGGTACTCATCAGTTACTTTCATCATGCTGTAAGGGAAGAGACGCAGAAATTAAAGCTCGGAGACTTCAGGTCATTTGTCCAAGATCACAGCATGTAACAAGGAAGCTAAGATCCAACCTCAGGACTGGAGCCAGCAAGGGGTCAGTTTCAGGTTGTGCCCTCTTTCTGATGGATATTGCTTTCTCTTTGGAGTCCCTTTGATAGCTGTCATTTGATGTTCAAAGTTAAAAAAAAAAGAAAAAAGAAAAACAGAAGGATGAAAGTAATCAAGTCTTCACAGATGGTTCCTTAGACTTAACCCAGGCTTCTACATGCCAGCATTACCTTTTGAGTCCACCCCCAGGAGTAGAAATAACAAGTCACCAAGTAATCTGTGCTCTGAGGGGGATTTATCCAGTGTTGTCTGTGCCAACATAGGAGCAAGCACAGAATGCTCCATGGAAAAAAAAAATTATCCAATAAATGTGGGGGAAACGGAGCAGTATACAGTCTTTCCAAAGTGCCTCAGCGATCCCTGACCTTCCACAAGCCTTGGCTTTGAGTGTGCTTCTGAGCTTCGCCAGTTCTATTTTCTAAATAAAGGCTAAGGCCAAGTTTGAGCCCCTGGGTTATTTATTAGGCAAAGCAAGGCATTCAAGGTTCCAGTCAGTGAACAAAAAAACTGCAGTGAGGAGCTGTTCCTGATTAGATGTGCTCAAAGGAAGCCTTGTAAAACAGGAGCTTGGCACTGTAATTGAACAAGTGGCTCCAAGCGGAGCCAAGACATTAGCAGTGAAGGAGAAAGGGCATTAGCACAGCCAACATTATCTTTGCAGAAAAAGGCTCTGAGATCCCACCTGCATTTATTTTACTTGTTTATTTATTTAGCCCTATCTCAACCCCACAAAGATCTGAGTCCCTTAGAGCAATAACACAGACAAATGCAATTTTTTTTAAAATCAGGGTAAATATCACAGAAGGAGCAGGAAAGCAAGAAACAGTCAAGGACAGAGTTATATACAAGCTGTCCAGCAGAAGTTCTGTGCACTTGCTACAAGTGGAGCTTTTGTTGGACTTTGAGCTTCCTGGCAGCCAAAGCAAAAAGGGAAACAGTTTTCAGGAAATGAAAATGTGGCTGCTTGGGTGGGGTGCACATTTCCCTGATTACTGAAGCCTGAGAGCAGTTTGGCCTTATGGGAACTCTGTTTTAGGACCTCAGCCACCTCCCACAATAAATACATAAACTGGTTTAATTCTAGGTTTCACATCTTATGGTGAGGCTTCTGTCAAACAGAAATTCAGCACAAGCAGTGCATGTGTGTGCATTCACTCAGTCCAGTCCCTTGGGACTGTAGCCTTCTGTGCATGGAATTTTCCAGAGGAGAATACTAGCATGGTTAGCCATTCCCTTCTCCATGGGATCTTCCCAACCCAGGGATTGAACTCTCGCTTCTTGTGTCTCCTGTGTTAGCAGGCAGAGTCTTTACCATTGCGCTACCTGGAGGGGCCAAAGAAAGACATGCCAAACATAAAGTTCCCTGGTCCACCTTTAGTTAGAATTTAGACTTTACAATATGGAAAGCAAGCTTCTAAAACTGGGTCATGTAAAACGCTATTCAGAGAATCCATCCAGGTTAAAACTCGTTTGGCCACTGACCTAGGATATTCATGCCACAGACACTGAGCAGTCCTCTACTCAAGATACCTGCTTATTTTGCACAGCGTGCTTAGTTGCTCAGTCATGTCCCACTCTTTGCGACCCCATGGGCTGTAGCCCACCAGGCTCCTCTGTCCATGGGGATTCTCCAGGAAAGAATACCGGGATGGGTTGCCATGCCCTCCTCCAGGGGGAGCTTCCCAACCCAGGCATCGAACCCAGATCTCTGCATTGCAGGCAACTGAGCTAGCAAGGAACACACACACACACACACACACACACACACACACACACTTAAGTACTAGGCCTTTTTTATTTACATCCCATGCTGCACACTCAAGAGATGACTAGCCCAGCAATAAAATGCTTCTTAAGTGTCCAGTGTCTACCATTAGTAACCTCCCTATAAGTGACTGTTATATGCATCATTATTTCATTTCACCCTTAATGGTACCTGTAAGATGAATGGTAGGCCACCCCTGCCACAGTTGGAAAAACTAAAAAGAGAGAAAGTTAAGATCATTGCCCAGGCACATCACCTGGAAGCAATAGAGCCCTAATTTCTCCGTCTCCTGTGGTGTGGGCAGAACTGCCAATCACACTTCCTGAGTGTGTAACATAGGCTGGCCAACCCTTAATCCCTCCCATAGTACTGTTATTGGCTCAGGGATGGGCACATGACCTATGCTGTCAATCATACTCCCTTGGTTTGTAACACAGGCCAATCAATCCTTATCCCTCCCACAGCTGCTGTGATTGGCTCAGGGTTGGGCACATGATCCCAGCCAAGGCCAATCATTATCTTTGTCAGGGATAATAAAGGAAAGGCACTTCCTACTCAATGGCTGCTGCAGCCATCTTCCCTCCCATGGAGTAATTCCTCTGGGAAGAATGATGTCAGGCTGACAAAAGGAGATACGAGAAATACGGAGTCGGAGAGAGAGTCCCAACAACATATTTGAACCACGTTCACCCTTGGACTTCTCACTTACACAAATCTCTACATTTCTTTTTGGCCAGTTTTATTTGGGCTTCTGTCACAACTGTTACTGTCTTTAGTGACTACAGCAGCTGTAGTAGTCACACACAGTGTGTGTGTGTGTGTGCGTGCACACGTGTGTGTGTGTGAAACAGATCTGAGACGGAGTCACACACACGAGTGGTGATAAAGCCCATTTGTCTAAATATCAGAACCAATAATTGAACTATATTCAGAACCCAAGGAGAATAATAATAAGGGCGGAGGGGGAAAAAAGTATTTAAAGCAGACTCTGAAATCCCCAAAGAACTCAGTTTAGCCTGGAAATGCTGACATAAGCTGAACCACACTAGAATTAGTTTACCTTCCAGTTTTATCCGAATTCACCTCCTGAGGACTTTGAGCATTCTGAGAGGAATAAAGTCTCAACCACCGATGGCACCGCCAAAAGTCCCCGCAGACATCCTATTGACTTTGCTTCGTTCATTCTGAATAACCTCAGAGCGGCCTAGAAGACTGCCAACAGTCGCTTAGAATTCCTTATGGGGCCCAGACTCTGGATCCAGGTCTTGGGGGCACCAGTCAGCAGGATCTGAAACATTCCAGGAGCCAGGGTGTTTAATGAATGCAGAGCAGGGAGCTACAGGGGCAGCTGTGAATGGAAGGAGGGAGAAGACGTGGGTACAAAGCAAGGCTGAATGCAATCTATTGCTGCTGTTTAATGACATCCAGTGCCTGAATCCTTTGCTGATGGAAAGTCACCAAACTTGTGTGCACTGACACATATACATGCACGTAAATACACACACACACATACACACACCCCACAAAGAATGTAAAGGAAAAAGAAACTCCATGGCAAGCATCCACAATGCAGCTTTGATTGATTAGCTAGCAACCTCCAAAGCCAGTGATGCCAGCAACCCTAGTTTCTGAAAGCTCTCAGCTTCTCTTTCAGGAAAAAGAAGAAAGGAAAGACAGAGGAGCGCTAGCTCTCCTTTGTCTTTGAAATGGTTACAGCATAAAATGATAGGGAGATAAGAAAACGTGCTAGTCGTTAATGACAGCAAGGGCAACTGAAGAAGAGTGGGTGTGTCCCCAGCCATCAGTGGAAACGGCACCCAGTGGAGCTGGGCAGGGCTGTGTGTGGAGGGTCTGGACAAGAGAAGAGTCAAGATGTTCTGTCTGTCCATTATGCAGTTGCTCCCAATGTTATTCCCAACGCCGCTTTCCTCGTGTGTTTTGTTTGTTTTCTTTTACTTTTTGGCCACACCGCATGGCATGCCAGATCTTAGTTCCCTGACCAGGGATCAAATCCACACCCTCTGCAGCGGCCGCACAGAGTCTTCAACACTGGACTGCCCGGGAATTCCCTCCTTACATGTGCTTGTAAAAATTCCTGTCTCATCGCCCCAGTGTCTTCATCTGTAACAGGGTGTTGGACCAGAAACCATCTAAAGAATTACCTAACTCCAAGAACTTGTCCGTTATATCTGTGAGCTGGGAAAGATCTATAAAGGTCAACCGGTCCACAATCATGTATTTCACGCTCTCAAGATTAGTATAGTTCATTGGTTAAGGATGTAGACTTTGGTGTCAGACAGAACTGAGATAGGGCCGCATCTCTTTCAGTCCCTAGCTCTAGGTAATTAAATGAACCATCCCTTTGTATTTCCTTGTCTGTAAAGTGGGGTGATAATAGAATCCCAGATCATAGAGCTATTGTGAACATTTCATAAAATAAAGCACATAAAGCTGAGAGCTCACTGCAGGCCCATGATTAGCGTTTTTTTAATGTGGCTGTTGTGAGTACACTCATCTTTCATAGGAAGTGATATGAGTCCCCCAGCTGGTCAGGAAATAGAAGGGGGAGAATGTCTCCCACTTTAGCGTTTCTTATGCTCATCATTGTCATAGAGCAATGGCAAACAAGAGGGAAATAAAATGTCTTCGATGCTGCTGCTGCTAACTCACTTCAGTCATGTCCGACCCTGTGCGACCCCATAGAGAGCAACCTACCAGGCTCCTCCGCCCATGGGATTTTCCAGGCAAGAGTACTGGAGTGAGTTGCCATTGCCTTCTCCGTGTCTTTGATGGAAGAAGTGAAATGGCACTGCCTTCATCTCCATCCTCACCCCTGCAGCTCCACAGTGCTGGCCTTGGGACCTAAAAGAATAAATTCAGAATATGTAGCTGAATTTGCAGGGCTCTGAGAATTCCCTGAGTCCTCAGAAACTTTTCCTATTGAAAGGAAAGATCTGAAATGTCACCATGAGGAGTGCCACCATCTGGGTAAAGACTCTGATCTCCATGAAAAGCCAGATATCCATGGGAGAAGAGTTGAGTTACTAGGAATGAAAAATAACCAAAGAGCAGATTTTGATTGAAGAAGGAAAACTGTGAAATATTAGAGACAGGAAATAAATAACACATCACCAAAAGGTGAGAACAAGAGGTAGGAATTTCAGCTTTGCCCAATTTCCCCTTTGCTAAGGACAGATACAGGGTTGAAAAGTGAAAGTTGTTCAGTCGTGTCTGACTTTTTGCCACTCCATGGACTATACAGTCCATGGAATTCTCCAGGCCAGAATACTGGAATGGGTAGCCTTTCTCTTCTCCAGGGGATCTTCTCAACCCAGGGATCAAACCCATGTCTCCCACATTGCAGGTGGATTCTTTACCAACTGAGCCACCAGAGAAGCCCAAGAATACTGGAGTGGGTAGCCTAGCCCTTCTCCAGTGGATCTTCTTGACCCAGGAATCAAATGGGGTCTCCTGCATTGCAGGTGGATTCTTTACTAACTGAGCTCTCAGGGAAGCCTGGTATAGCATTGAAGAGAATACATATTAGCATTCATGGCGGGTTTTTTTTTTTTTTTTGGTCTTGAGTTGAAATTCAGTAAATTTTCTGAGCGTTTAGAGAAACCTGATCCCATCTGCCTGAATAAGCCAAGTCATAGAAAGAGTTAAAGAACAGTCTGAGATCACATAGCAAGTTAGATAGAAGACTCACCCCTCCTAATGCTCAATCCTGGGTTCTCTGTATGAAATCGTTCCATCCCCTAACACCATCCTTCTCATAAAGAAGCAAAGAGACAAGATAGATAATTCAAGTCCTCTGGTGTTGGCAGAGTTTGGACTTCAGAGCTATTCCCAAGAGCCCCCAACCCTGTAAAAACAGTTCCAAGGACATAGGCAACACTTCCATTGATGGGTCCTATGACATGAAGGTGGAGATTACAAATTCAAGTCCTGATGGCTATGTGATCTTAGCCTCACTGTTGTTGTTGCTGTTTAGTCACCCAGTCATGTCTGACTCTTTTGTGACCCCATAGACTAGCCTGCCAGTCTTCTCTGTCCATAGGATTGCCTATGCAAGAATACTGAAGTGGGTTGCCATTTCCTTCTCCAGGGGATCTTCTTGACTCCAGGGATCAAACTCGTGTCTCCTGCATTGGCAGGCAGGTTCTTTACCACTGAGCTACCAGGGAAGCCCTTAGCCTCATTATGAAACCTCAACTCCTTCAGTTGAGGAATAGCAGTAACATTCCTCCTTATATCCTAGAATTTTTAGAAGATTCATGAGATGCAACGTGAGAAATATTCTGTCAGCCTCTGATGTGCTGGATCAATGTTTCTCCTTTTTGTTTTTCCAAAATCCCTTTAGATCTGATTATTGACCTTAGAGTAAGCCCACATTCAACACACGCTATTACCTTTTTTCAATTTTCCCCAATATCCAGTGCTCCAAAGTTCTGATTAAATGAGGAAACCCACACCTAAATGTATTCAACAAATCTATTTATTTTCATTTCTATTCTGCACGATGCGTACCGGCCTGCAAGTATCTTCCCAATCATATCTTGTGAAGAATACCTGAAGGTACCTCTCTGATTGACTTCCTCAATCTATATGCAGATTTGTGCGAAGCCAGTAAATAATTTGTAACAATTTGCATTGAGTTTATGGTTTCTCTAATCCAACCCTGATCATTTGTAAATTGTTTCTATTCATGTGCAGATCAACTGTAATAAGATTGCTAATAAAAGAGTGGTTAATAAAATTTATAATGGGAAGACAAAGCATAATTTAGAGGTGGGTATTTTTTACATAAGGGCTTTTCCAGGCTGTAGGCGAAAATAGATTAATGAAATTCTGTTTTGATTTTACATTCTAAAGAATACTTCATGGTGAAATGTGGTCTTGAATCCTATTTCTTCTTCCTAGCCTTGACTGCTGGTCTTGAGTGATAGGGTTTTCTCACGTCTTAAAAAACTTTTCTAATAAGGGCTCAACTCCTTAGCGACTTCGTGTTAGTGGTTGGAAGGATGAGTGGTTTGTACGTACGCATCTACTCATCTCCTCAGGAAACACTATTTGGGTGTCCACTGTGTTGCAGATACCATGACAGGTCATGAAATATCAATGGGAGAGAACCAGGGCTATTTCATCCTAAATTGGCAAACTGCTGACAATCAAGACTTTATATGTATTGTTTGCCATTAGGTCCTTGCTGTCTGGGAAAATACCCAGTACCTAGTTACATGACCAATAAAGGTTCATGGAATAAATAAATCAACATTCAGAAAATCATGGCATCCAGTCCCATCATTTCATGGCAAATAGGTGGGGAAACAATGAAAACAGTGAGGGACTTCATTTTTCTGGGCTCCAAAATCACTGCAGATGGTGACTGCAGCCGTGAAATTAAAAGACGCTTGCTGCTTGGAAGAAAAGCTATGACCAACCTAGACAGCGTATTAAAAAGCAGAGATATTACTTTACTGACAAAGATCCATCTAGTCAAAGCTATGGTTTTTTCCAGTAGTCATGTATGGATATGAGAGTTGGACTATAAAGAAAGCTGAGTGCGGAAGAATTGATGCTTTTGAACTGTGGTGTTGGAGAAGACACTTGAGAGTCCCTTGGACTGCAATGAGATCCATCCAGTCCATCCTAAAGGAAATCAGTCCTGAATATTCATTAGAAGGATTGATGCTGATGCTGAAACTCCAACACTTTGGCCACCTCATACGAAGAACTGATTCATTTGAAAAGACCCTGATGCTGGGGAAGATTGAAGATGGGAGGAGAAGGGAATGATGGAGGATGAGATGGTTGGATGACATCACCAATGTGATGAGCATGAGTCTGAGTAGGCTCTGGGAGTTGGTGATGAACAGTGAAGCCTGGTGAGCTGCAGTCCATGGGGTCACAAAGAGTCGGACATGATTGAGCAACTGAACTGAACTGTAAAACAGGGTGTTGGAGGATGAGATGGCTGAATGGCATCACCAATGCAATGGACTTGAGCTTGGGCCAACTCCAGGAGATAGTGAGGGACAGAGGGCCTGGTGTGCTGCAGTCCATGGGGTTGCAAAGAGTTGGACACAACTGGGCGACTAAACAGCAGCAACTGGAAATATCAGGCAATAAATCATGTTAAGACTATCCATCCTCATCCCATTTGTCCATTGCTCTAGGACTTTTGGAAGGAAGGCAAACTCTATTTGGCTGAAAGAATCATAAAATCTTTTATTAGTCACAAAATATGTGTCAGACCATGGGAATCAGGTGAAACCCATACCCAATCTGACCAAAAGAGGTTTTCTTCAAGATTTCTGAACTCTCCTAACTGCTACAGCATCCCTGGAAAACTGATGCTGTAGTTTTTATTTGCAAATGAAAAAAATCACGATTCATGGAAGTTGAACCACCTTCTAAGGTCACAAGTAGAAAGCGGCATGTCTGCCTTAAACTGGAGCCCATGTTTGTCAAGAGCCCTTTTCTTGAGCTGTGTTTAAGGGGATAGAGAGAGAGAAAGAGAAGGAAGCCCAGACATATTATTTTAACAGAGATTTCTCCACGTGGATGGCAACATTATAAGGATGCAAGATGCTCTCTTCCCAAAAAAAAGTCTCTTCTGCTATTTGTTATTGTTGTTTAGTCATCAGGTAATGTCTGACTCTTTGGAGACCCCATGGACTTTAGCACCCCAGACTCCTCTGTCCATGGGATTTCCCAGGCTAGAATACTGGAAAGCGTTAGTCATTCAGTCATGTCCAATTCTTTGCAACCCCATGGACTACAGCCCGATAGGCTCCTCTGTCCATGGAATTCTCCAGGCAAGAATACTGGAGTAGGTTTCCATGCCCTTCTCCAGGGGAGTCTTCCCAAACCAGGGATCGAACCTGGGTTTCCTGCATTACAGGCACATTCTTTACCATCTGAGCCATCAGGGAAGCTTCCTTCTGCTATATTTGAACCTATTTCTTCTTTTTTAAAACCTTTAATTTTATATTGGAGTATAGACAATTAACAGTGTTGTGATAGCTTCAGATGACCAGTGAAGGGATGCAGACACACATATACATGTATCCATCCCCCTCTAAGCCTCGCTTCCATCCAGATTGCCACATAACATTGAGGAGAGTTCCCTGTGCTAAACAGTAGGTCCTTGCTGGTTATCCATTTTAAATACAACAGTGTGTACCTGTCATTACCCAACTCTCTAATTATCCCTTCCCCCATCCTTCCCCCCCTGGCAACTCTAAGTTCGTTCTCTAAGTCTGTGGGTCTCTTTTCTCTTTTGTAAGTAAGTTCATTTGTATCATTTCGTTTAATGGATTGTCTCAGACAGAGGACATATCAGTTATTAAACTGATAAGAACAGATACTACACTTGATGTTAGCCAAAAGGCCAAGAAGCAATTGAACCTATTTCTTCTTATTTGATCTTTTATCACCCAGTTCAAAACTTAATACCCATCCCTACCCCAGGAAAAAAACAGCCCTTCTTGTGTCTAGACCTATCCTAGTCTCCTTTTTTTTTCTTTTAAACAAAACCATCTCAGTTCTTCCTTTTAAGTTATCCTCCATCAATTTCCAGTGGAGGAAAATTCAAAGGGCATATTCTGGAAATAGAAAGCCCCCTACCATTGCAGACCAGACATGTCAAATATTTCATGGGACTACAGCACGACCAAAAGCTGTGACGTGGTCCCAAGTGGCAGCTGCCAAAGGCGTGTTGTAAGAAGATGACCTCAATTTCCCCTTCTGTCAGTCAGGCCATCTTCCCAGGCCCCGTGTCTAATTCCGTGCACTTCAAATTCACCCCGTTTTGCCCCTGGGGCGCCGGGACTCGAGCCCACGGCTTCCGTAGCTGTCTTTCTCTTTCAATGCTTTTTCTTAAATAAGAAGTGATTGAGGGTGGGAATTGCAGATCAAAAGGAGACAGCGAAATGTCATCAACATTACATAATTTGTACTATCACTTGTCAACATTGATCCCCTTAATACTATCGCTTTGACAGATGAACGAAGCAGGATTGTAGAATACTAAGAAGTAAAAGAGGGGGATAAAAAGACAACCATGTTTGATTACCCTCTGAAGTCCAAAGGATTTGAAAGTCATGACACTGGTTATTACTACGGTCTTTGGAGAGATGAACAGAAACTTAATCTATCTAATAAAATTGCCTCGGGAGATAAACTTAATCTAAACTTTCTTTCAGCTATCTCTCAGTATAATCTAATGGATTTTTCTTGGTCTCCATTGCAACACAAGACAGCTGGGTAGAAGATAGACCCACCATGTTAATTAATCCACTTCACTCTTGTCAAATGGACATGGTGCGTGGAGCAGAGGTTGGTGCTTCTGAATGTATTGGGGTCCCCTATTTAATAGAACTCAACTGATGGGACAATCACAGCCTTTCAGACTATGGGGACTGCCAGAATGCTGGTGAATGTAGCTTGCAAAACTTTTGGAGGAGAGTGATTGGGAAATGGGCAGGCGGGATGGGAGAGGGGTGCTGGAAAGAGCTAAATGCATCCTTTTAAAATTTTTATTTATTTTTAGGTTTGTGCTGAGACTTCACTGATGCACACAGGCTTTCTCTGCTTATGGCGAGTGGGGGCTTCTCTTGTTGCAGAGCCCAGGCTCTAGGGTGTGTGGGCTTCAGCAGTTGTAGTGCATGGACTTAGTGGCTCTGCTGAATGTGGAATCTTCCTGGACCAAGGGTCGAACCCGTGTCCCCTGCATTGGCAGGAGGATTCTTTACCATTGGGCCACCAGGGAAGCCCTTCTACATTTTTACTTATTTATTTTTTCATCCTTTTAAGAATTTCTGAGCTATCACTAAAGGACTGTGGCTTGGGGTTGGGGAGAACTGACTGGTCACCATATACCAGGGGTGGTGATGGACCCTTGGGAAACAATATGTAAATAACAGAGAGCCTGACCTTGCAGAGATTAGAGCCTGACATAGAGGCAGTTGATTTTAAAAGCACAGTTCCTGGTACAGACTATATGTTGACTGACACCTGGTTGGAAGAAGATATTGTGTCAGGTCAGACACGCGTGTTTCTGCACCAAGAAAACAGACCATTCCCAGGAAAAGCTTGGTCATGCTAACTTCTCCAAGCCCTGTGAGATACTTTCTTCCCCCTCTTGGATAGTCAGGCCAGAAATCAAAATCAACTAGCAAAATCTGGGTCCAGCCACTGTGCATAGCTAGAGGACTAACCAGTCTCAGAATTTATATGGCAAACTTCCTGCCCTCGAGCGAGGACAATTTCCATCAGCCTTTCTTCCCCGGATCCATTTCCTTCCCTGAAGGCTGAAGAGAGGTGCTTGAAAGGGAACCCAATCTTATTTTAAAGCCGAGAGCCCCCACTGATAGAAATCGTGCAAGAATGAGTGACAATCGTTCATGAGCAAAGCGAGCAATTTCCCTCTCCATCCCTGGAAAGGGGGGTCCCTGCTGCTTTCTCACGCCTTCTCTAATCTCTGTTTTTAATTTTTCCCCTTTTTACTGCATGCTTCATATATGGGAAAAAGGGAATTGATATTTATGCATACTTAATATGAGCCAGACCCTTGCTCAGTGATTTGGGTCATTACGAACATATTGCCTTTTTTTTTTCCTTAGCAGAAAGGATGTAGAGAGTGACCGTCATTGACTCAAGTCACATCATTGATAAGTCTGCTGCAAGTTAGATGAGCTTCCCAGCTGGCGCTAGTGGTAAAGAATCCACCTGCCAATGTGGGAGATGCAAGAAATGTAAATTCAATCCCTGGGCCAGGGGAAGATCCCCTAGAAGAGGAAATGGCAACCCACCCCAGTATTATAATAACCTATGATGGAAAAGAATCTGATGAGGAATGTACGCTTGAGGCTAACACAGCACATCCCTGAGTCATTCATGCTGCTGCAAGTGGCATTATGTCATTCTATTTTATGGCTGAGGAATATTCCTCTGTGCGTATGTACTACGTCTTCTTTCTCCATTCGTCTGTCAATGGACATTTAGGTTGTTTCCATCTTTTGGCTATTGTACATAGCTCTGCCATGAACCGCGGGGTGCATGTTTGCTGTATTTTCAGTAAGTCATGTTCAGCTCTTTGCAACCCCATGGACTATAGCCTACTAGCCTCCTCTGTCCATGGGATTCTCCAGACAAGAATACTAGAGTGCTTTGCCATGACCTCCTCCAGGGGATCTTCTAAATTCAGGGATCAAACCTACATCTCTTACGTCTCCTGCATTGGCAGGTGGGTGCTTTACCACTAGAGCCACATGAGGAGCCCACAAGCCACGTGGGAGGTCCTTATTAAAGTACAGTTGTTTCACAATGTTCTGTTAGTTTCTGCTGTGCAACAAAGTGACTCATCTTTCTTTTCTTGTTCTTTTCATTTTTTCTTTTTCATTTTCTTTTCCATTATGATATGATATTGCATATAGTTCAACATAGTTCCCGGCACTATATTTTATTTATCCATTCTGTGTATTTTTGTCGTTGTTCAGTCACTAAGTCCTGTCTGACTCTGCAACCCCATGCACTGCTGCATGCCAGGCTCCCCTGTCCTTTGCTATCTCCCTGAGTTTGCTCAGGTTCATGTCCATTGAGTTGGTGATGCTAACCATCTCAGCCTCTGCCACCTTCTTCTCCTTTTGCTTTCAGTCCCAGCATCAGAGTCTTTTCCAATGAGTCAGCTGTCTTCACATCAGGTGGCCAAAGTATTGGAGCTTCAGCCCCAGCATCAGTCCTTCCAACGACATTTTTAAACTTTTTATTTTATATTGGAATGTAATGATTAACAATGTTCTGTTAGTTTTGGGTGCACAGCAAAGAGACTCAGCCATAAGTATGCATGCATCCATTCTCCACAAACATCCTATATATATTATTGATAGTTTGCATCTGCTAATCCCAAACTCCCAATCCATCCCCCTCTTCTCACCTCCCCCTTAGCGAGTTGGTTTTATCGAGCCCTTTCAAAATCTCCAATTTCCAATTTCCAATCTGTTAGCTTCCTTTTAAATACCCACTTCCTGATGTTTTTCTACCACAACAACCACCAGTGAACATGCTCTGTGTCTCTCAAAGATAAAAAGAAAAAAAAAAAAAAAAGCTCATTCAAGACAAATATCAAAGCTCACTTTTTGCTTGGAAAGCAGCTGAATTCACTGGGCTCCCAAGATGTGATTTTTCTCAAAGGTCTGGCTGAGAAGTCGATTTGGCAACAAGGAAGAAGTGTTTGCCAGACAGTAGGATGATTTGGGGTAAACGTGCAGAGAGAGGACCACAGGGCAGGAAACCCATGAAGGAGGGGAGGAGGGGCATGCCAGCGGAAAACGACCGCTCAAATGAGCCGTTCCAAACAGACCCACGAGTACAGGGCTTGCTGATTCATTTATTTATTTAATTGTGCCTTTCCCCCTTAAAAAATATTTCTCATCAGCGTTATCAGCGTGGCCTCAAAATGACTTTCCTATTATTGCTTATAAACAAACCTTTATCACAGATAGCTTGCCGGCTGAATTAAGACACTGCGTTAAGCAGTGTATTGCTTCTGTCTGGCAGATCAGCTGTTTGTAGGAAGATAATAATACCTAAAGCAACCACAACAATCAGCTACTGTAAATTAACTTAACTGTGTGAAATAATGCCTCGCCTATCAGATTAGCTTTCTGAATGACTTTATCCTTAAATTAAAGCTTGCTGGGGCTGAAGAGTAAATCATTTAAATGGTGCCGGGTTTTTCAGGTAATGTCTTCATATATTACTGTAATTTCAATCCACCAAGGCATGCAGATGGCTTTGGTCTCTAGCCGCTTGTCTCCAAAAAAACCCTCTCCTGCACTGCCATTTTGTAATTACAGTGTGGATCAGCGCCTGCCGCTGCTAGATTTCCCAGGGTGCACCAGCAGCCGAGGCAATGTATCTTAAAATTATTATTCTTGTGTGGCCCTCGTAACATAAATGTAAATCTTTTATGCTAACGCTGTCAGAGGGTTAGCTCTGGGGCTCCAAGGTGTGCTGATGTAGAAATCACCCGCCATCCATCACCCGTGGACCATTTGGGATCTGGCAAATAACTGCCTTTGGAGGAGGGGAGAGAATTATAAGCTGAATATTACTTGGGAGTCCGAGTGGTACCAAACAAGTCGCTGCTGCTTTTTTTTTTTTTTTTTTGGAAGGGGAGGGTGTCCTAAAAAGCCACCTGTATGGGGGAGACTCATAGCTCACCAGTCTCTCCTGGGAGAGTGGGGAAGTTTACCACGAATATAGGTCACTGTAATATTGCAGCAATGCCTTCCCCAGATTACAGTTTTGGAGAGAAGCTGGTGAGGTGGCATCTTCAGAAAGCTGCTTGGAAATGACCTTTCTCTTTGCGCTCCTGCCTTGAGGAAGACAGTGTTGAGAAAAAGCACCTCACTCCTCCAGTGAAACCGAGCTCATTGGTGCTTGGTCTTCTCATCTGTAAGCGTCCTAATCCATGCCTCCCCTCTAGGAGAGTCCAGGGCTCAGTGCAAGGGACTCAGGTGAGAGATGGTCCTGCTAGTCAACATGGAAACAGGGAGACACCAAGTGACAGGAAGACCACAGAGACAACCAGGAGATAGGAACTCGAGTGTTCGTTCATAGGGCAGCGTGAGCACTAAATCCTGAGGACCTAAAAAAGCAATCGGGGGACTTCCCTGGTGGTCCAGTGTCAAGATTTCATGCTCCCAATGCAGAGGGCCTGGGTTTGATCCCTGGTCAGGGAACTACATCTCACATGTCACAATTAAGACTGAGTGCAGCCAAATTGAAAAAAAAAAAAAAAAGCTGTACCCCTTAAAAAAATAAATAAACAAAACTAAAAAAAGAAGCAGTCAGGAGGGACTTCCCCAGTGGTCCAGTGGTTGGAAATCTACCTTGCAGTGAGGGGGAATGTGGGTTTGATCCCTGGTCAGGAGTTAGGAGTCCCCATGTTATAGAACAACAAGGCCTGAGCCACAGTTACTGAGTTCCCACACTGTAACAAAAGGTCTCACACGATGCAATGAAGACCCTACGAACTGCACCTAAAACCTGACACAGCCAAATTAATTAATTTTTTTTAAGAAAAGGAATCCATGACATACATCTGGGCAGTGAAATATTTTAAATAGCAAGGGAAAAAGAAGAAAAGTGTAGGTCATAAGACCTCAATAGACAAAAACATTACCAGTAATGTAACAGTGATAACAATAGAGAAGAACAATAGTAATGTAATAATAGCAAATATAATAATGATAGTGGTAATAGTAATAACAATGGAGTAATAATAGTGGTAACAATAGTAGTTACAGTAACAAACTGAGTAACAGCAATAGCAGTATAGTAATAATAGTTATAACAACAATAATCAAATGCTATGATGATTACATAATACTGTTATGATTACATAATACTCTAGCAATCAGTTCAGTTCAGTCACTTAGTCTTGTTTGACTCTTTGCGACCCCATGGACTGCAGCACACCAGGCTTCCCTGTCCATCACCGACTCCCCAGAGCTTGCTCAAACTCATGTCCATCTCGTTGGTGACGCCATCCAACCATCTCATCCTCTGTCGTCCCCTTCTCCTCCTGCCCTCAATCTTTCCCAGCATCAGGGTCTTTTCCAATGAGTCAGTTCTTCACATCAGGTGGCCAAAGGATTGGAGTTTCAGCCTCAGCATCAGTCCTTCCAATGAACACCCAGGACTGATTTCCTTTAGGATGGACTGGATGGATCTCCTTGCAGTCCCAGGGACTCTTAAGAGTCTTCTCCAACACCACAGTTCAAAAGCATCAATTCTTGAGCGCTCTGGTTTCTTTATAGTCCAACTCTCACATCCATACATGACTACTGGAAAAACCATAGCTTTGACTAGATGGACCTTTGTTGGTAAAGTAGTGTCTCTGCTTTTTAATATGCTGTCTGGGTTGGTCATAGCTTTTCTTCCAGGGAGCAAGTGTCTTTCAGTTTCATGGCTGCAGTCACCATCTGCAGTGATTTGGGAGCCTAAGAAAATAAAGTCTGACACTGTTTCCATCGTCTCCCCATAGAGTAACAATAATAGTAAGGTAAAAATAGTAATAACAATAGTAATAATGATAATAATAGCAATGGTAATAGTAACAATAACCACACTCATAGCGATCATTACCTGTCAGGCACTGTTCTAAGAGGTTTCTACACTGTATGTCCTCTACCAACCTGTCTTTGGGGCTTTTCTTTATAAACTAATGGGTATGATAGATGAGTAACTCAATCTGGCTTAAAGACAGGGCTCATTGCTTGGTAGGCATTTAAATTGGACGGTGGAAACTGAACCTCACTCGCTATCTGGCATGTGGAGAGCAGTAATTAAATGAGTGCTGGGTTGAGTTACAGGGTGTATAGCTTGCCCAAGACATTTCCAGGAAATGTGTCCCTGGTCAATCTGGTGGGCCATGGCTACAGCGGCCAAATTTCATCAACATGTGAATTCATTATCCAAGGATTTTTTTTTCCCTGATTCACAAGTTTATTGATAAGAATAAAAATAATGGCTCCTTTGGCAGGAGCCAAAATAATACTGTCAAGCAATTATCCTTCAATTAAAAATAAATCAATTTTTTTAAAAGACAAAAAAAATAAGTGGTTTCACCTTAGAGTGCTTTATTTGCGCCAGGCATCAACAAAGAATATTACATAAATCATCTCATTTATTCCCCACAGCAATCCTATTGGAGAGATACCATTATTATCTTTTTTTATGAATGAGAAACCTGGAGCACAAGGAAATTAAATTACAGAGATGAAGCCAGAATCTGTGTCCTAGCCGTTTGAACCTTAACCCTTTTAACTGTTCATCTACACAAACTTGGATGGAAAGAATAGCTGTTCTTAATAGGGAGAAAGGGTACCAACATCTGTAGAGGGTCTCCAAAGGCCAAGTCTTACTTTAAACTCTAGTTATTATTTTAATTCAACCATCTAGAGACTCTGCCAGGAAATGGTAAGCCCCTATATTCAAATGTTTGGGGGGCACCTATTTACTCTTATCCTCTCAGCCAAGAATCTGCCCCCATCACAGCCTCTGATAGTCACATGATGCCCTTGTATTAGTCAGCTTTGTCTAGGTTATGCTGCTATAACAAAACACCCCAGAATCTCAATGATTTTTGAAAACAAAGGTTTATGTCTCATGTTTCAAGTTGATGGAGGGCTGTGGCTCTGCTTCTGCATCTGAAAGAGCAGCCCTATTATTACTGCTCTCATGACAGAGGGGAAAGAGTGGTGCCAGAAGGCACTCAGAACTTCCTCTGCGCTGCCCTTCATGCCACTTCATTCACTGGCTTAAATGGAGCCAGTCACATGATCCAGCTTCCATCAATACAGTGAAGACAAGAATCCCACAAACACCCAAGGAAGAAGGGGCTGTAGGGGATGGACAGTGAGTATTTTACACTAGTGCTACCTACCCCTCAGCCCCACCTGTGAGACCTGCCACAGCTCGTTAGACTACAGATAAATATCCAATTTATTGACGGAGGGTGACAGAGGATGAGAGGATTGGATGGCATGACTGACTTAATGGACATGAGTTTGAGCAAACTCTGGGAGATGGTGAAGGACAGGGAAGCCTGGAGTGCTGCAGTCCATGGGGTTGCAAAGAATCAGACGTGACTGAGCAACTGAACAACACATAGTCCTTGCCCAGAGAGCTTATCCTCAGCTGAGGCCAAGGGAATCCATCTCAGAATTTGGAATTAGGACACCCAAAGCTGGAACTTGAAGCAAAAACTCCTGTTGTAGGTTGGGAGGATGTAACCAATCAAATATGCCAGCTGATGAGGAAACAGAAAACGCCCGTCTTCTGGACAAGCAGCATAAGACAGACATGGGGTACAGAGAACTAAGTGCAATATCCTGTGATAAACGACATCAGAAGACAATATAAAAAGAATGTACATATGGATAACTAAGTCACTTTGCTGTAAACCAAAATTAACACAACACTGTAAAGAAACTGTGTGTGTGTGTGTGTGTGTGTGTGTGTGTTAAGTCATTTCAGTCATGTCTGACTCTTTCGCAACCCTATGGGCTGTAGCCGGCTAGACTGTTCTGTCCGTGGGATTCTCCAGGCAAGAATACTGGAGTGGGTTGCCATGCCCTCCTCCAGGGGATCTTCCTGACCAGGCATCGAATCCACATCCCTTATGTCTCCTGCATTGGCAGGCAGGTTCTTTACCACTAGCGCCACCTGGGAAGCCCAAAGAAACCATACCTTAATTTATTTTAAAAAAAGACACAAGGAAAGAAATAGAAATGGGAGAGATCCTGAAGCCCCCATTTGGTCTTAACTTCCAAAAGAAATTGCTGTGTGCTCCCTGTGTGCTCCAGACACCGGTTGCTAACGCCCTGTCTCAATTATAATGTGCAGGCCAAGGAAGGAATGCCTTGTTTAAGATTTTTAGAGTAACAGGCTATTATTTCTAAGAAGAAGAGATCGTCCCTGGGGGCCACTGACCTGGAGAGCTTTTCCATTTTTCTCCATCTTTTTAAAGCTTTTTCATGACCCAAGGTATCGGAGCTGCAGCGTTATAGAAGAAACTCCAAGCAAAGAGATTTGAACTTGACTTGAAGTCTTTCTTTAATATTCAATAAAAAGTTGGAGATTTATTGGCCGATGGCGGAGACCAATTTCCTGTTACATGGACCAGAGAGGAGATTAAAAAAAGATTTTTAGAGCAGCGCCCATATTTCTTAAGAGAGGCGAAGATCGGAGCACGCCTAATTTTGCGAATCAGGCTTCTAGCATCGTTCTTTTCTGTAGGCTGATCTGAAATTAGAAGGCTGGAACTAAAATCCTGAAGTCTCCCCACAGGGACCATTTCAATTTTCCTCTGAGTAACAACTCCGGAAGGATCGTCTTCACGGCTTTAAGGTCAAGGTTGAAAGTGGCTGAGTGTGGAGAAGATTGAAGACCCTGCCACAGGCTTTCAGAGATGTACAAGGCATGCAGCCAGAGGAGAGAGGAGTGATTTCAGCAGGCTTCTGAATTTAAACGCTCTGCTGCAAAAATGTGGGACAGGGCTGCGGGAAATATGGCAGAAAGTACTGACAACAGGTTGGCATGAGCTATCAATTTCCAAAGGGTACCCGGCTCAGGGTCAGAGCGTCTGAGTTTGAATACTGTCTCTGTGACTCTGAGTAAGTTACTTAACCTCTCTGTTCCTCCAGCTCCTTGTCTGTAAAATATAGACACCTGTAGTACCTACTCCACAGGGTAAATGTGTAGGCAAATAAAATAATATATGCCAAGCCTGGAAACTATCCTGGCGCATAATAAGTACTTAAAATGCTACACTATCACTATTATTATATTTTTCCCATTGGAAAGCCAGCTAAATCTGTTGTGATCCTGGCGGGCTCTGAAGTAACCTTGGTGGAATTAGGATGCAAGGAATTCAACTGGGTAAATCGTTCTCGAGTCCATGATGTACTGGGGTCTGAGCTAGGCACTGGGGAGCCATATATGAAGAAAACATGACTCCTGCACTCGAAAATAAAAAGCAGTACACAGGGCTTCCTTGGTGGTGCAGTGTTTAAGAATCCACCTGCCAATGCAGGGGACATGGGTTCGACCCCTGGTCCAGGAACATCCCACATGCAGTGGGGCAACCAAGCTCCTGTGTCACAACTACTGAGCCTGTCCCCCAGAGACCATGCTGTGCAACAAGAGAAGCCCCTGTAATGAGAGGCCTGCAAACTGCCACTAAAGAGGAACCCCGACTCACTGCTACTAGAGAAATGCTATACAGCAATGAAGACCCAGTGCAGCCAAAAAAATAAATAATACATAAATAATTTTTTTTAATTTAAAAACCAGTACACAGACCCAGCTGCCACACTTGAAATTATGTTCAAGGCACAGAGGCAGCCCAGGGAGTAATTAAGCCTGCTCAGGAGTGGTCTGCAAAGACATCCTAGAAGGATGATATTGGAAAGGGGTTTTGAAAGATGAATAGGAGTTTGACAAGGTGAGCAATGTGTGGGAAAATGTGAGGCGAGGTGACAGCAGGTGCAAATCCATGTCTGTCTGAAAGCACATCGCATGTGTATCAAGCTTCCAGCGTGAATGTGGGATTGTGGCAAGAAATTGTAGGCAGAGATAATCAGAGACAAGAACACGAAGGGCTCTGGATGTCATGATAAGGAGTTTGGACATCCTGCAAACCACGGGAAAATAAGGCTGTGTGTCACCTCCAGATTTCTCCACTTAGTTCCTTGACTTGTCAATTTTGCCGACCCTTCCTTGCTGCACCAGGTCACACTTTCATTCATCACACTTTAATTGGACATTTTCTGCATGTCAGGTCGAGTGCCACTCACTGGGAAGGCTTCAAAAAGAAGTAAGCCCGATTCTCTGTCCTGGAAAATGCTCAAAGTTGAGTAGGAAAGACATATAATCACAATGCAGCCCGAGAGGTCTCATGGTACAGATAATATTGCAGGAACAGAGAGGAAAAAGCCTAGACATGTTTAGAAAATAGGGGCAAGATAAAGTGACATGCTCATGGAATCTTGAAGCCTGAGCTCTCCATCAGTTGGAGAACAAACAGCAGGGTCAACTTTCAAGATCTAGAACTTATTAACTGTACAGAAACATGAAAAAGTTCAGGCTGGCTGAAGTTATTCACTGTGAGTGTGAAGAACGCCCTCTGTTTATTGGGGTAGATCATCTCTCCCAGAATCCACAGGTTCCTGTAAGATCCCATTGGCCAGAATTGAGTCACATGTTCATCCCTAAACCAATCATTGTTAAAGGATAATGAGGTTACCGTGATTGGCTGAGATTCCATCATGGACCATCCACTAGGAACGGAAGCCCTCTTTCCCTGAACCCATGCCTGCCTAGACTTAAACCAAATGGAATTCTCTTAACAGAGAGGGAGGGTGATTATCAGGTAGGCAGCCAATGGTCTCTACCATAGGGAACAGAGGACATCTCATCCAGGGAGAATCCAGATGGAGTTTTAAAGACCCAGAACTGCTGCCTGAAGATCATCAACATTTTGTTTTTGTGTTGTTTTATTTTTCTTTTCTATTGGGGTACAGTTGATTGACAATGTTTGTTCATTTCAGGTATACAGCAAAGCGATTCAGTTATATACATATATGTATCTATTCGTTTTCCAATTCTTATCCTATTTAGGTTATTACAGGATATTGAGCAGAGTTCTTCGTGCTATGCAGTAGGTCCTTGTTGGTTATCTATTTTAAACAGAGCAGTGTGTACATGTCCATCCCAAACTCCCAATCCCTCCCCCTCCTCCACCCTTTCCCCCTGGTAACCATAAGTTCATTCCCTAAGTCTGTGAGTCTGTGTCACTGATGAAGTTCACCAATGTCTTGAAGTTAGGGAAGGGAGTGTGTGCTTCAGCCGCTTCAGTTGTGTCTGACTGTTCACAACCCTATAGACTGCAACCCGCCAGGCTTCTCTGTCCATGGGATTTTTCCAGCAAGAATAATGGAGTGGGTTGCCATTCCTCCTCCAGAGGATCTCTCCAATCCAGGGGTCAAACCTCCATCTCCTATGTCTTCTGCATTGCAGGTAGATTCTTTACCACTAAGCCACTTGGGAAACCCAGGGAAGGGAAATATGGGCAAAGAAGTCTGAGAATGAATAGCCAATGAAGTAGGGAAAAAGTGAACATGTGGTGGAGTCGTGGAGCTGCAAAGATGAGGCAGTGTTTAGAAGAAAGGATGTAAGCAGGTCAATCACAACAAAGTAGAGATAACTTTCAGGGGCAGGAAGTTCAGGACATTTCTCTCTTCCAAGAGGAGTAGGCAGAGGGAACAAAAATAGTCGAAGACCTTGAGAGTCAATTCCAAGTGTGGAGGCACATGGCTGGAAATCCTTCCAATCACAACACAGGATAACCGTGGCCTCCCTGCAAACCTGGCTCCAACTGGAGATGAGTCCGAGGAACTTCTGTCCCAGAAAATCTGGTGGCAGTGATCAACTTCGGGGAGAACGTTTCTCTGGGAGTGGAGAGTTCTTTATCTTTCTGGAGCAGAAAGAAGGCAATCTCTGCTGGCAGTAAGGCGACAGGGTTACGATGGATTCCTCTCCCCCCTATCAGAACGAAACTAAAGTCTGTCAGCCAACCCGCTGAACACTCAGTCTTCCGTCTTTATGGGTCTAGCTACGACATTATTCCAGGAGTCGTTCAGCAAGTGAAAGGAAGGTCAGCCTGGGAAAATATATGCACAGAGTCTTCTGAGTTCTAGGGACTTGGAACATGTATCTGGGCTTGGGAGGCACCATCTTGGACAGACTGACAAACAGAGGGAAGCACAGTACCCACCACCAATCCTAGGCAAGACTAGTACCAACTACATCCTTCCATCCTCCATTGCTAGAGCCAATGTATTTCCTTTTGTGCTTGTGTTGGCTGGTTAGTGGTTTTCTGTCTCCCATTTCAAGATAGTCTAGTCTGTTACACTCTCTGACTTACTCTTTCTGAGCCTTGCTTGGTTATTTTTATTTACAAGATGGAAACAAATAGCATCAGTCCTACCCATCTCATAAGGTGGACATGAAATTGTTTCTGCAAAATGTGTCCTAAGGATTTAAGTCATTTCTGGATCCTGGCCCTCAGTATGAGGAGGGTTGCAGAGCTCTGGACCCAGCAAAGCCTGCTATCCCTTCAGTGATCCTGACTTCTGTAGATGGCGCCACCTGGTTGCTCTGATTGAAAATCACGGAGTCATTGTTGATGCCTTTCTTTCCAAATTCCACATACAATCCCTTGTGCATGCTCAGTTGCTCAGTCGTGTCCGACTCTTTGGAACTCTATGGACTGTGGCCCGCTAGGCTCCTCTGTCCATGGGATTTCACAGGCAAGAATACTGCAGTGGGTTGCCATTTCCTGCTTCAGGGGATCTTCCTGACTCAGGGGATCTTCCTGCATCTCTTGCATTCACAGGTGGATTCTTCACCATCTGAGCCTCCAGGGAAGCCCTGGTCCTACCCAAACATGGGAGGGACTATAGGTTGGATGTGAATATGTAGGTGAGCACACTGTGTGTCCCAGGTCAGGAGGAAACAGACAAACTGTGTGTATAATCGAGTGATTTTGATAGAATAGCCACATAACTAAAGTTAGGCAAGGGGCAGGCAGACTTCAGAGATATTGAGGGTTCAATTATAGATGACAAAAATAAAGCAACTATTGCAATTAAATGAATCACAGGAATTCATCAGTTTCCCAGTGCATTTAAAAGTTATGTTCATACTATACTGTAGTCTATTATGTATGTGATAGCATACATACATACTTAAATTTTAAAATACCTTATTGCTAAAAAATATGAACCACCATCTGAGCCTTCAGCTAGTTGCACTCTTTTCAATAGTAACATCAGAGATCACTGATTGCAGATCACTATAACAAATATAATTTAAAAAGCTGAAAATACTGAGAAAATTACCAAAATATGACACAGAGACATGAAATAAGCAAATGCTGTTGGGAAAATGGTGACAGTAGACTTGTTCAAGGCAGAGTTGGCACAAACCATCAATTCATAACAAATAGAAACCAACAAACAAAAACGCAGTATCTCAGAAGTGCAGTAAAACGAGGCGTGCCTGTTAAGTCATTTATGGCTATTGCAATTGTTTCCATGGTTTTACTTGTTGCATAAAAAAGAATTGCTAGAGTCTTTTTTAAATCAATTCTTGTTGGAGTACACTTGCTTTACCTTGTAGCTGTGGCTCACAGTCTAGAACACGGACTCAAGTAGTTGCGGTACACAGTCTTCGTTGCCCTGTGACACATGGAATCTTCTCAGACCAGGGATCGAACCCATGTCCCCTGCACTGGTGGGCAGATTCTTATCCACTGTACCACCCAGGAAGTCTGTGAGCACATTTTCAATGAGAACCCACCCTTGAAAGCCATGGGGACTTGAGGGTTTGCTTGTTACCACAGCACGACCTACCTTATCCTGACTGATGCATTTCCTCCATAAGTATTTTACTAGGATACCAATAGTTTCCACCTTGATTTCTAAACTTCCAGGTTATCTTCCAAACCTGGAAGATGTGATAGAGATTTCTGTAGTGTGATCACATCATTCTCTCTTTCCTAACTCAGGCATCCACAAACTTTTGCTGTCAAGAGCCAGACAGTAAATATCTCAGGTTTTGCCAGCCATATGGTCTCTGCCACAACAATTCGACTCTGCTGCTGTAGCGAAAGCTGCCACAGACAATAAATAAACAAATGTGAGTGGGCTTGTGCCAGCAAACTTTATTTATGAACACGGAAATTTGAATTGCATATCATCTTCATGTGTCACGAAAGATTATTCTGCTTTGGACTTGTTTCAACACATAAACACGTGAAGACCATTCGTACCTAATGAATCACCTGAAAATGGGCAGGTTGCATTGGGCCTTCAGGCTGCAATTTGCTGACCTAACTGAAGGGTCCTAAGTCCTGAGCATGGTATTGAAAGCCATTCACAGTTTCACCCCAGTGGTTTTGTCTCACATGCGTGTGCGCACACACACACAAACACACACACACACACACTCTCTAAACTCCAGTCTTGAAGTTAACATCATTCTTTGAACCCACTTTGTTCTTGCTTGCCTCTAGAATTCAGCATGTGCTGGTCTTCCTCCTATGAATGCCCTTTCTCTCCTCCCAAACCAAGCAAGCTTTGACTAATCCATCAGGTTTGAGTTCAAATATCACATTCTCTCTCTCTCTCTCTCTCTCCTTTTTACTGATTTATTTCTGACTATGCTGGGTCTTCATTGCTGTGCATGGGCTTCCTCTAGTTGCAGCGAGCAGGGGCTACCGGCTAGTTTTAGTGTGAGGTCTTCTCGTTGCTTTGGCTTCTCTTGTTGTGGAGCACAGGTTCTAGGGTGACGAACTTGTGTCCCCTACATTGGCAGGCGGATTCTTAACCACTGGGCCACCAGGAAAGTCTCAACATTTTTGTTTTGTTAGTTGAAGTATAGTTGATTTACAGTGCTTCAGATATACAGCAAAGTGATTCAGTTTCATATATATATATATATATATATATATATATATATATATATATATATTCTTTTTCACATTATTTTCCATTATGGGAGGGGAGAGGCTTCCCAGGTGGCTCAGTGCTGAAGAATCTGCCTGCAATGCAGGAGACACAGGTTCAATCTTTGGGTTGGGAAGACCCCCTGGAGAAGGATTTCTATTCTAGGCTTTATAGGTTATGACTAGATATTGAATATAGCTCCCAGTGCTATACAGTAGGTCCTTGCTGTTTATCTGTTTTATATATAGTGAAGTGAAAGTGTTAGTCACTCAGTCATGTCCAACTCTTTGTGACCCCTTGGACTGCAGCCCACCAGGCTCCTCTGTCCATGGAATTCTCCAGGCAAGAATACTGGAGTGTGTAGCCATTCCCTTCTCCAGGGGATCTTCCTGACCCAGGGATCAAATCCAAGTCTCCCACATTGCAGGCAGATTCTTTACTGTCTGAGCCACAAGGGAAGCCCTTTATATATACTAGTGTGTATCTGATGATCCCAAATTCTCAGAGGCACACAGAATGTGAGCAACTAAATTGGCCTCTGGCATGGGGAAAGGTTTTATGAAGAATGTGATATTACAGGGACTTCACTGGTGGTCCAGAGGCTGAGATTCTAGGCTCCCAATGCAAGGGGCCTGGGTTTGATACCTGGCCAGGGAACTGGATCCCACATGCTGCAACTGAAGATTCCACATGCCACAACTAAGACCTGGCACAGTCAAATAATTAAATAAATATTTAAAGACAAATCAGATATTCAGTTCAGTTGCTCAATTGTGTCCAACTCTTTGCGACCCAATGGACTGCAGCACACCAAGCCTTCCTGTCCATCACCAACTCCCGGAGTTTACTCAAACTCATGTTCATTGGGTCAGTGATGTCATCCAACCATCTCATCCTCTGTCATCCCCTTCTCCTCCTGCCTTCAATCTTCCACAGCATTAGGGTCTTTTCCATTGACTCAGTTCTTCGCATCAGGTGGCCAAAGTATTGGAGATTCAGCTTCCGCCTCAGTCCTTCCAATGAATATTCAGGACTGATTTCCGATAGGATGAACTGGTTGGATCTCCTTGCAGTCCAAGAGACTCTCAAGAGTCTTCTCCAACACCACAGTTCAAAAGCATCAGTAGCATCAGTGATCAGCTTTCTTTATAGTCCAACTCTCACATTCATACATGACTACTGGAAAAACCATAGCTTTGACTAGATGGACCTTTGTTGGCAAGGTAATGTCTCTGCCTTTTAACATGCTGTCTAGGTTGGTCATAACTTTTCTTCCAAGAAGTAAGCGTCTTTTAATTTCATGGCTGCAGTCACCATCTGCAGTGATTTTGGAGCCCCCAAAAATAAAGTCTGTCACTGTTTCCATTGTTTCCCCATTTATTTGCCATGAAGTGATGGGACCAGGTGCCATGATCTTAGTTTTCTGAATGTTGAGCTTTAAGCCAACTTTTTCACTCTCTGCTTTCACTTTCATCAAGAAGCTCTTTAGTTCTTCGCTTTCTGCCATAAGAGTGGTGTCATCTGCATATCTGAGGTTATTGATATTTCTCCTGGAAATCTTGATTCCAGCTTGTGCTTCATCCAACCCAGAGTTTCTCATGATGTACTCTGCATATAAGGTAGATAAGCAAGGTGACAACATACAGCCTTGACATACTCCTTTCCAACTTGGAACCAGTCTGTTGTTCCATGTCCAGTTCTAACTGTTGCTCCCTGACCTGCATAAAGATTTCTCAGGAGGCAGGTCAGGTGGTCTGGTATTCCCATCTCTTGAAGAATTTTCCACAGTTTGCTGTGATCCACACAGTCAAAGGCTTTGGCATAGAAAACACATTTATGGTTACTAAAGGGGAAAGGGGAAGGATAAATTGGGAATTTGGGATCAACAGATACTCACTACCATAAGTAAATCCGATGATCTACAATGTGATGCGATATCACTTTCTTCATAAAAGCTTTCCCCGTAGCAGAGGCCAGTCTAGTAGTTCTCATTCTATGTTCCTCTATGTGCCTTTGCTTGCACCCTTATGGTAGAAACCAGTAACTCTAATATTCTGAAGCAGGGCTTCTCAGGCTGGGCACCACTGGCATTTGGGGCCAAATAATTCTCTGTTGTGAGCACTGTCCAATAGACTGTAGGATGTTAGAAGCCACCTAGGCCTCTCCCCAGGGGCTTCCCTGGTGACTCAGTGGTAAAGAATCCGCCTGCCAAGCAGAAGACATGGATTGGATCCCTGGGTCAGGAAGGTCCCCTAGAGGAGGAAATGGCAACCCAATATTTTTGCCTGGGAAATCCCATGGACAGAGGAGCCTGGTGGGCTACAGTCCACAGGGTAACAAAGAGTCAGACGCAACTTAACAACTAAACAACAAGGCCTCTACCCACAAGATAACACACTCCCCTAGATGTATCAGTCAAAAATGTCTCCAGATATTGCCACATTCCCTTTTGCCCACCTCCTCCTCCATTGAGAACCACTGCCCTAAATATTTACTTGGCCATTTAAACTCATAGTCCCTTGAGAACAAAGGCTAAATATTCTTCCTTATACCCATAAGCCCCAAGCACCCAGGCTGGCATTTAGCAGACCTTTAGTAAATATTCGATGCCTGGAGAAATGAATAAGACATTGAAAATCATGGACTCCATTAGCATTGATCTGAATAATCTTTTAAAAGATGTAATTCTAGTCATTCTACTGTTTTTTTTCTTTACCTTTGCAAAAAAGGCAGTTTTGTAAAATCTGAGCCTCATAAACGTATTTTCTAGCACGTGTATTGTTTTATTTATGCTGCTCTCACAAGTGCAATTAACACTGCATCTGCTTTACTAACAATTCCCTTTGTTTTATGTAGTGCTTTATATTTCTCAGAATGTGCACAGGCCTGGGCTTTTCACAGTCTGCAAGTGGAGAAAGATAGTTGCATATGGGTTGAGGGGGGAAGACAATGAAAAATCTTCTAGAGCCATGTCCCTGTTCTCTGGCGTGTCCCAGGCTAAATGTGCTCATTTGTTTACACATCCCATCTCACTTCCTGTAGATCAGAGGAGACAAGATGAGATAATGCTCTCCAGTGAGAGCTTTGTATTTGGGAGCCTGAGGAATTTTCCCTTTAGCGATGTTTGGATGGGTCCTTCCGGAGTATCTTTCCTTTTCACAGTCACACGTGCTTCAGTAACATCCACTTTACACCCAGTTGTACACGGTTGGATCTAGAGCTTGTCATACTGAGTGAAGTAAATCAGGCAGAGGAGAAATATCATGACTTTGGGAAGGTCGTGTACACGCTGCTATATTTAAAACTGATAACCAACAAAGACCTATTTATTGTATGGCACATGGAACTCTGCTCAATGTTATGCACCAGCCTGGATGGGAGGGGGATTTGGGGGAGAATGCATGTATGCTAAGTTGCTTCAGTTCAGTTCAGTTGTGTCCAACTCCTTGCAACCCCATGAATCGGAGTCAACTCTTCACATGAGGTGGCCAAAGTATTGGAGTTTCAGCTTCAGCATCAGTCCTTCCAAAGAACACCCAGGACTGATTTCCTTTAGAATGGACTGGTTGGATCTCCTTGCAGTCCAAGGGACTCTCAAGAGTCTTCTCCAACACCACAGTTCAAAAGCATCAATTCTTCGGCACTCAGCTTTCTTCACAGTCCAACTCTCACATCTATACATGACCACAGGAAAAACCATAGCCTTGATAAGACAGACCTTTGTTGGCAGAGTAATGTCTCTGCTTTTGAATACGCTATCTAGGTTGGTCATAACTTTCCTTCTAAGGAGTAAGCATCTTTTAATTTCATGGCTGCAATCACCATCTGTCATGTCCAACTTTTTGCAACCTATGGACTATGGTCTGCCAGGCCTCTATCCATGGGATTCTCCAGGCAAGAACACTGGAGTGGGTTGCCATGTCCTCCTCCAAGGGATCGTCCCAACCCAGGAACTGAACCCAGGATTCCTGTGTCTCCTGCATTGCAGGTGGATTCTTTACCACTGAGCCACCAGGGGAAGAATGGACATGTATATGTATGACTAAGTCCCTTCACTCTCCTCCTGAAACTACTGCAACACTGTTAATTGGCTATACCCCAATACAAAATATTCCTAGTGCTAAAAAAAAAAAAAAATCAATGTTTGATAGGAAAAAAAAGCCTTACTTAACTGATCAAAAATAAATAAATAAAAAGACGTGATACAAATGAATTTATTTACAAAACAGAAACAACCTCACAGACTTAGAGAACAAACTTATGATCCTTGGGGGATAGAAGGCAGGTAGGGATTGTTAGGGAGTTTGGGATGGACAGGTACACATTGCTATATTTGAAATGAATAACCAACAAGGACCTACCATGTAGAACAGGGCACTCTGCTCAATGTCATATGGCAACCTGGATGGGAGGGGAGGTTGGGGGAGAATGAATATGTATGTGTACATGTATATGTGTATGTGTATATGTAGAGCTGAGTCCCTTTGCTGTCCACCTGAAACTGTCACAACACTGTTAATCGGCTATGCTGCTGCTGCTAAGTTGCTTCAGTCGTGTCCGACTCCGTGCGACCGCATAGACGGCCACCCACCAGTCTCCCCCGTCCCTGGGATTCTCCAGGCAAGAACACTGGAGTGGGTTGCCATTTCCTTTTCCAGTGCATGAAAGTGAAAAGTGAAAATGAAGTCATTCAGTCGTGTCTGACTCTTAAAGCCTATACCCCAATACAAAAGGAAAAGTTAAAACAAAACAAAACAAAACCCACTAGTCAAAGTACATCCAGTGCTCATGAGTTCTAAGGCCCATTTGACCAAAGAAGATCAGGCTTCAAGATGTAAATACGTTCCAGTCCTTTACTGTTTCCTCCCTTCTTCCCAGATGGGTCAAATGTACACCAGAACAGATCCCATTTTCCTGGTAATAAGGAGGATAGGCGACTAGCGAGTTTTCGCTTTCGGACAGTTAGGATGATAACATTTTTTTTTTCAGTTTTTTATTTTTTAAATTTTAAAGTCTTTTTAATTCTTACATGCGTAGGATGATAACATTTTAAGAGGGACGGAGAACAGTGCACAGGTGAGCGGCATGGACAGTCGAGCCAGGTCACCTGGACTGCTACCCTGACCCGCCCCTCCCAGCTGGGGGAACTTGGACGTGCTTATTTTTTGTTGTTTTTGTTTTTCTATTTTTTTTTAATTTATTTAGTTTTTTATTTTTAAAATTTTAAAATCTTTAATTCTTACATGCGTTATAATGTATTTTATTGAAGTACAGTTGATTTACAATGTTGTGTTAATTTCTGCTGTACAGCAAAGTGATTCCATTATGTATATATATATACACACACACATCCTTTATATATATGCACACATTCTGTGTACACACACACACACACACACACACACAGTCTTCTTATATTCTTTTCCATCACAGTTTGGCCATAGAATATTGAATATTGTTTTCTGTGCTATATAGTAGGACCTTGTTGTTGATCCATTCTATATATAATAGTTTTTAATGTATTTTATTGAAGTACAGTTGATTCACGATGTGTTGTGTTTTCTGCTGTATAGCAAAGCAATTCAGTTACATATATATAATATACAGTCTTTATGTCTATGTACCATTCTGTACACACACACACATCTCTCTATATTCTTTTCCATCATGGTTTAACCACAAAATACTGAATGCTACTCCCCGTGCAATACAGTAGGACCTTGTTGTTGATCCACTCTATGTATAATAGTTGGCGTCTGCTAACCCCAGATACCCAGTCCATCCCTCCCCCACTGCCTCTCCCCTTGGCAACCACAAATCTGTTTTCTACTGGACATACTTTTTAACCTCTTCATAGACGGTTTCCTCTTTGGCAAAGAGGAATGAAAGTAGTACTAGCATCCTAGGATTGTAATAAAGATTGCAAGACGGATACATAAAAAGCACTTAGTAAAGTGCATGGTAAACACACAATAAATGCTATTTATTATTCATAAGATTCCATGAAAACAGTCAATTAATGTTAGCTATTATTATACCAGGAGTTGAAATTGTTCTTTGGAGATCCTATGGTTCACATCTTCCCTTTAAAAGATATTAGCCCTTAATTCTTATCCCAAGGAAAAAAAAAATTTTTTTTGAATGCCCAGAGATGCTGTAACAATCATCTTAACAGAAAAGGGAAGGAAGATAAAGTTGAACTTTCTTGTTTAGAGGACCTGCAATGTGCCAAGCTTTCTGCTTTAGATGTATATTTTTCCATCAGAGAATGTAAACTCAGTGAAATCAGGGGCTTTGCCTGATCCAGATGATAAAATGTGATAACACAATGAATGGAAATCACAAGATACTGGGGAGAATAAAAAGTGGGTCCCAGGCCTTGCAATCACACTACAGGAAACATGTCTGGAGAAAAACATGGTCTGAAGGGATACATCATTGAAGGACCGTTTACAATAGCCAAGACCTGGAAGCAACCTAAATACCCATTGACAGAGGGCTGGATAGAGAAGATGTGCTGCATATATATATAATGGAATATTGTTGCTGTTGTTGTTCAGTCTCTAAGTCGTGCTCAACTCTTTGAAATCCCATGGACTGTAGCCCACTAGGCTCCTCTGTTCATAGGATTTCCCAGGTAAGAATCCTGGAGTGGGTTGCCATTTCCTTCTTTGGGGAAACCCTCCCAACCCAGGGATTGAACCCTCCTCTTCTGCACTGGCAGGCAGATTCTTTACTGCTGAACCACCAGGGAAGCCCACAATGGACTATTACTCAGCCATTAAAAAGGATAAAATCATGCCATTTGCAGCAACATGGATGGACCTGGAGAGTGTCATACTGAGTGAAGTAAGTCATCCCTTATCAGCAGAATCTAAAAAGAAGTTACACAAATGAACTTACTTACAACACAAACACAGATTCACAGACTTAGAGAATGAACTTATCACCCAGGGAGAAGGATGGGAGGAAGGGATAATTAGGGAGTTTGGAATGGACATATATACATTACTGTATTTTGAATGGGCAGCCAACAGGGACCTGCTGTATAGCAAAGGGAACTCAGCTCAGTGTTACATGGCAGCCTGGGTGGGAGGGAGCTTTGGGGGAGAATGGATACATGTAGACATATGGCCGAGTCCCTTCGTTGTGCAACTGAAACTACCGTGACATTGTTAGTCAGCTATACTCCAACATAAAATTAAAAGTTAAGAAATAAATAAATAAAATCTAGCTCCCAGGGGTGAAGTACTCACAGAGATGGCTACTGAGTCGAGTCTTAAAGAAAAAAGTAGGTGAGAAAGAAAAGGATTGTGTGCACACTCTGCCCTATTTTGCCTTTTTTTTTTTTTTTTTTCTCACCAAACCCTCCCTCTTCCCATACCCTGGGATAATATATGGGCAGGACACAAACATTAACATCAGAGACCATTTTTTATGGTCTTTTCCTCTGACTGAGGGGGGAATATATTTTTTGCAAGTCTTAACAAAAGCTTGATTCCAAGCCTTGATGAAGCATTACTCATTCTTCCATGAGTAACCTGTTTGGATGACCCTCCCCTAGAGATGAAGCCATGTCTGGATACAATGATTGCCATCTTCTAAATTTAACCGACCGAGTAGATGCATTACTTGTGAGCAAGACAGAGCCTTTCCCTTCCTCAGTTGGAGAAGTGGGATGTTTATGACCTGTTTATAAAAGTCTGCATAAAATATAGCTTCAGAGTCATATCTGTGAGTAGGCTACCTGGAGTCAAGTGTGTCTTTTAAAATATGAGGTGTCACTTGCAAGAATGCTTTCTTGGTCTCTTTTCCCCCAACCTTTGGCCCCCCTCAAATCCATAAATAACATAAATAACAACGTGAGGTGATGGCTGGACCACTACTTCCATCGTGCCCTCACCTGTACAAGATGTCCTCCCTGGTGGATTTTTGTTAAGAAACAAAATACAACTTTTATTGAGATCAATAAAAGATTAAGGTGACAAAGTGATTTATTGACTATAGAGGAGGCTCATTTTTCCCTCACAGCTGCAATAGCTACCAGAAAGGACTTTTGTTGTTGTTGTTGTTGTTGTTGTTTTACCCTGGGTCTTTAGGAAAGTTGGGAGAAGCCAAGGCTCATTTATCAAATCAAAAGACAATGATTAAAAACTATAAGGAAACAGACAAAGAACACACACATGAGCCAAAGTCGGCCTTTCATGGGTTGCTTTGCTGAAGTACCAGGTTAGAGAGGATGAATAGAGAGAGGAAATACATAGGTGTGATGCAGACTGAAGCTCAGCTGGATGAGAGGAGCAGTGGGTCAGAACCTCAGGCTGAGGTCGAAACAAAGAAAAAATACATGGTGGGAGGCAAGACACTAGACCAAAAGCACGGAATCTGTTGTTAACCATGGCTGGGCGCAACCTGGAGATCTGGAGAGAACATGACCTCAGGAAGGCACGACCACCCCCGATGCTTCATTTGAACCAGACTCTTCAGATATGCAAGGACTTCAGTGTTCTGCTCCCCAGACACTTTCCCATGCTGTTCCTCCTGCTGGCAACATCCCAATATCCATCCCCCTTCCTTTCTTGAAAACCCACGTACTCATCCTTCAAAGCAAACTGAAATACCTTCTCTTCTGCTCTAATCCCTCCCAAATGGAATGAGTCTCTCTCTATAATGTCTGTTGAGGACAAATGCCAGAAACCCTCATGCACGTGACTCCCTAGTATCCACCAGCCATCACACAGAGCCTTACACATGCGAAGGATGTTCAGGCAGCCAAGGAACTGTGGGAGTTTCTTTTTAGGCCTACATTCCCTGAGCCTCACACATGCTTGGTATTTAGTAAATATCTTTTTAACAACTGAATATATGATTTAATTAAATCCTCAGAACAATCCAGAAGGGACAGATATTATTGTCCCCATTTTTGTTGTTGTTCAGTTGCTAAGTGTCCAACTTTTTTGTGGCCCTATGGACTGCAGGACACCAAGCTTCCCTGTCCTTCACTGTCTCCCAGAGTTTGCTCAAACTCACGTCCATTGAGTTGGTGATGCCATCCAACTGTCTCATCCTCTGTCGCCCCTTCTCCTCCTGCCCTCAATCTTTCTCATCATCAGGGTCTTTCCCAATGAATTGGCTCTTTGAATCAGGTGGCCAAAGTATTGGAGCTTCAGTTTCAGCATCAGTCCTTCCAATGAATATTCGGGGTTTGATCCTCATTTTGCAGGAAGGGAAACTAACATCCAGAACTTCACCCAAGGCTTAAGCATGGCTGACATTTCACGTCTCTCTTCTCTGTCTCTTGCTACAGGAAGTAACTCTACTAACCACACTCCACCCCACCCCCAGAATCCAATAGCACAAGGCAGGAAAAATAAGCTCTGAGACCATAGACAAAGTCTAAATTAGAGACGTTTATAGTACAGAAGATAATACCGATTTCAGGGCTACTTTTAAAGAAAATTACGTCTAACACTACTGTTAACAGAAAAGCATCCTATGATGTTCTCTGCATTGTGTGATCTCTGAGACTTATGGCACCTTCTTAAGGTAGAGAACGGGGTGGGGATTTAGGGATGGGCTTCCAGTTTAATGGTCTTCATGAGCTCTCCATTAACTATCTAATGAATTGATTTTTTAACTTATTGAAGTATTGTTGGTTTACAATATTGTGTTAATTTCTGCTGTACAGCAAAGTGATTTAGCTATACTATTCATATACATATATATGTATATTCTTTTTAATATTTTTCTATTATGATTAATGACAGGATACTGAATACAGTTCCCTGTGCTCTGCAGTAGGACCTTGCTGTTTATCCATTCTGTTTACCACACTTTGCTTCTGCTGATCCCAAACTCCCAATCCATCCTTCCCTCACTCCCCCCCACCACTGGCACCCACAGGTCTGTTCCCCACTTCTGTGAGTCTATTTCACAGATAAGTTCATTTGTGCCATGTTTTAGATTCTGCACATGAGTGAAATCTTACGGCAGGTGCTCGTCTTTGTCTGACTTACTTAGTATGATCAGCTCCAGGTCCATCGATGTTGCTGTGAATAGCGTTGCCTCTACAATCAGTCAATTTTAAATTCTGACATTAAGAAACCCAAGAAGTTCCCTGGTGGTCCAGTGGTTAAGACACCACACTTCTACTGCAAGGGACAGGGGTTCAATCCCTGGTCAGGGAACTAGATCCCACATGAAAAAAAAAAATAGAAAAAAAAAAATACCCAGTAGCATTGCTATCTTCTGGATCAGCATTCCTATGAACACCACTCTAGAGAAAGCTGAGTTTGCCAAGCATTGATTTTTTTTCTTTAAATAATCCAACACAATTTCACTTCTAGGAATCTATCCCACAGATATAGTAGCATTTGTGAGAAATGATGTAATCACTGCTTTATTTATTGTAGTCATGTCTGCAAGAGCAAAGTTTTGGAAACTACCCAAAAGTCCATCACTAGGGGACTATGAAAGAATATATGCATGCTCAGACAATTACATAACAGGCAGGCATTTAAAGAGGTGAAGGTGATTCTTCATGTCCTGCTGCGAGAGGACTGGCAAGATATTAAGTAGAGAAGGATGAAAACAGTCTATATATGATGATATAACAGATTTAGATACATAGGTAGATGCCAAGGTAGAGATGACAGAGTCAGGGATACAGATAAGGATAAGGCTGAAGAGAGACAGAGACACACAGACACACAGAGGGATGTCTGTGTAGAATATCTCTGGAAAGATTCAGGATACAGGATAATCAGCCATCGCAGTTGCTTCCAAGGAGTGAAAAATGCATGTCTAAAGAGCACTGGTTGGGAAGAAAGTTCTCCCTCCTGTATCCTTTTAGTTCTCTGCTGTATACATGTGGTGCCATATACATGCCACTCAGCAAAGACAAACTAGGTGCCTATTATGTGCCAAGTACATGGAAATAATCAACAGACAGTAATCCCTAAGCCCTGTGAGCACAGAGACAGAAAATAAACACGACAAATAAATTAAAAATGTCATCACATGGGCCAGTCACATGTGCTAAGGAGAAGAAAATTAAACAAAAGTGCTAAGGAGGAGTTGAAACTTGAGACCAGTTACTGTTGAGTAGAGAAAGAGAGGAGGGAGAGAGTCTGGTCGGAGTGGGGGGAGGCAGTCTATTCAGGAAGAGCTGGGACCACAGTGTGATGGATCATGTTCCAGGGATGTCTGAGGATGAGTGAGACCCATGTGGCCAGAGTGAGCCGGGGCAGGGCAATGGCTACTGAGGTCAGAAGGGTGACAATGGGTCAGACCACTTGGGTCTTGCAAGGGGAATTTTGGCTTTTACTTTGGATGAAATGGGAGCCATGAAGGGCTTGGAGGACAGAAGTGATGTGACCAGACTTAATGCTTTAGTATCAGTGGTCGCTGTGGCTTCTGTGTGGAGAATGGACAATAAGAGGGTGGAGGGGATACAAGAACCACAATGACCAGTTCAGCAGCTATTGCAATACCCAGAGGAAGGAGGATGATGGTGCCCAGAAAGGGGTGGCTGTGGGGGGAGAGGAGTTCTTGGATTCTGGATGGTTTTTTTTTGTTTTTTTGTTTTTTTTTTTTTTAAGAGTATAGTTTTGAGCTTCCCTAGTGGCTCAGACAGTAAAGAATCTGCCTGCAATGCAGGAGACCCAAGTTAAATCCCTGGATTGGGAAGATTCCCTGGAGAATGATATGGCAACCCACTCCAACATTTTTGCCTGAAAAATTCCATAGACAGAAGAGTGTGGCGGGTTACACTCCATGGGGTTACAGAGGCAAATGCAACTGAGCTACTAACAAGCATAGTTGCTTTACAATGTGGTGTTAGTTTTTGCTGTACAGCAAAATGAACCAGCCAGACATATACATATATCCCCTCTCTTTTAGATTTCCTTCACATTTAGGACACCACAGAGCACTGAGTAGAGTTCCCTGAGCTGTACAGTGGGTTCTCATTAGTTATCTATTTTATACATGATATCAATAGCTCTGGATGTATCTTGAAGGTAAAGCTCACAGGATTCAATAATATACCAGATGGGAGATGTTAGAAAAACAGGAGCCAAAGATGATACTGAAATTCTGGACCTGGACTTCAGGACATGGTGGGAGCAGAAGGGAGAGAGAGGGAAAGAGACAGAAGGAGGGAGGGAGAGAGGGAGTGGATGAATGAATGGGTAAACCAACAGCCAGTCTGGAAGAATGGGAGGCATCTGAGAAGAGAGTGCTTCAGCGGGCCAGCAGCCCAGACACTACCCGAAGCTATGAGACAGTCCTCGGTGTCACTGGTCCCAGGCAAGTCCAGCTACAACCCAGGAGCTCAGCCAGATTGCAGTCTCTCTACTCCCAAGAGGTTCAGGACTTGAGCTCCAAGTCTAACATGTCTGGGTTCTTTACCTAGATCTACCACTTCCTGGCTGTGCAACCTCAAACAAATTACCTAACCTCTCTTGATATCCCCTTTTCTGTCTGCTCAGTGGAGGAAGTAATGCTGTCTGCTTCCTTGGGTTTTGGTCCATGGGAAGTAGTTTAACTCATGTAAAGGGCTGCGCATCACATCTGACTCACCATGACAGCTCAGTTAATACCAGTTGCTTCTAGGAAAATGGAAAATGTTTTACGTGGGTCATATGTTGAACTTTTGGGTTGAAAGAAGCAATGGGTGGAAAACCCTAGACCTTCATAGTCTATATAGTATCACATAAATATAAATGGAAATTGATGACGGTGATGATGGTGGTGGTGATGATAGTACTGATGGAGATGATAATGGTGATGATGGTGGTGATGATGGTGGTGATGGTGATGATGGTGGTGGTGATGGAGATGATGAAGATGGTGATGATGGTGGTGATGGTGGTGGTGATGGAGATGATGGAGATGGTGATGATGGTGATGATGGTGGTGGTGATGACGGTGATGGTAATGATGCTGGTGGTGATGGTGGTGATGATGGTGGTGATGGTGATGATGGTGGTGGTGATGGAGATGATGGAGATGGTGATGATGGTGGTGATGGTGGTGGTGATGGAGATGGTGATGATGGTGGTGATGGTGATGACGGTGATGGTAATGATGCTGGTGGTGATGGTGATGATGATGGTGGTGATGGTGATGATGGTGGTGATGGTGATGGAGATGATGAAGATGGTGATGATGGTGGTGATGGTGGTGGTGATGGAGATGATGGAGATGGTGATGATGGTGGTGACGGTGATGGTAATGATGCTGGTGGTGATGGTGATGATGATGGTGGTGATGGTAATGATGCTGGTGGTGATGGTGATGATGGTGGTGGTGATGGTGATGATGGTGGTGGTGATGGTAATGATGCTGGTGGTGATGGTGATGATGGTGGTGGTGATGGTGATGATGGTGGTGGTGATGGAGATGATGGAGATGGTGATGATGGTGGTGATGGTGATGACTACTGGTGTCACCATCTTCTTGACTCTTGATAACATAATAGGATGGGAGGATTAAATCCTCCTTGAGGGCTAAAAGGGCAAAACCAGGGTACAGCAGAGGACAGGCTGGTTAACAAAGAGACAGGAATTTGGCCAACTGAAGGGACAGAGCTGTTTATCCTGGATACAAGATTTCAGAGCAGGGAGCCACTTGGAGTTAGCAGAAGAATGGATTGTTTCAGCCCCCTCCAAACACCTTCCTCCATGGGGTCTAGTGAAGGTATTTCAGAAGCACCTGTGTGCAGGCCTTGTTAGAAGCAGAAAGAAAGGAGGTATTGATTTCAACACAGGTCATTCTGCCCCATTAGCGTGTTTTCAGCACCTGGCTGCACAGAGCAGAGGGTGGGAGCCGTTCCGAGCGACCCAGCAGGCCAAGCCTCAGACACATCATGAGGATGGCTGCCTGGCACCATAAGGGTCCAGTTCAGTGCAGTCACTCAGTCGTGTCTGACTCTTTGCAACCCCATGAATTGCAGCACGCCAGGCCTCCCGGTCCATCACCAACTCCGGGAGTTCACTCAAACTCATGTCCATCGAGTCGGTGATGCCATCCAGCCATCTCATCCTCTGTCGGCCCCTTTTCCTCCCGCCCCAAATCCCTCCCAGCATCAGAGTCTTTTCCAATTAGTCAATTTTTTGCATAAGATGGCCAAAGTACTGGAGTTTCAGCTTTAACATCATTCCTTCCAAAGGACACCCACGACTGATCTCCTTTAGAATGGACTGGTTGGATCTCCAAGCCCATCATTTTCCTCAAACTTGAAAATAACTGGTCTGCTTCCATCCACAGACAAATAGGGGTGATACAAAGAGGGAAAGGATCCACACGACACGGACACACACACACAAAACCCACACACCAAGAGAGACCCCCAGGGACAGCTGATCACAGATGCAAACTGATGGGCAGGCACAGAGAGACCCTAAAACATACAGTGAGACATACAGACACCAAAACACCACGCAAAATGCATCCACAGCGAAACCCATACACACACACGGGAGATGATCGAGAACACAAGTAAACAAAAATGCAAAGACAGACAAACACAGTGAGAGATACAAGAGGCAGACATAGAGAGGCCCAGACATACAGACCGGTGCACGCATCCACGCACAAGTATGCGTCACATAGTGCCATGATTAAAAACTAAACTTCAACTCGAAATCGGTGTGGAAAGAGTAAAAAGGAATGATGGTGAGAATTCTACAAGTTCCCGTGTTCAAAGGGGGATGGGGGTGCTCTGCCCTCTCCCCAGCACGGATCCTGTGTGAGTCTCTATCTGCTGTAGTTTGCTCGGCACGTTCGCAGTTCTGATTTAGATGATAGATAGAAACCATTTATACAGTTAAACACAGTAGGGGTCTAAACGCCGTTCCCTGCAGAACACCAGATGTGAATAGATGAACATTTGATTGTCCTCGCGCCTGTTTCTGACAAGCTAACAGATAAGAAACCATCCCACTGAATTCCCAGAAAACCGGAGACCGCAAATACAGATAGCAGCACGCAGGAAGAACTAGGAGGTATTAAGGCAGATTTCTAAATGTTAAAGAGATGGCAGCTGGCCGGGCTTCCCTCGGCAGACTTTGTAGGCGGGATATCAGTTGATAACCAAGATGAATGAGCAGAGCGTAGACTGGGGAGTTTGCAGAGCCTCAGGATGACCTCATGCCGGCAGTAAACAGGTGTCGTGTGCACATCTGGACACGGGGGTATTTGGTAGCGGGGAGGTCTCACTGTCTGAAATTGTCCTTTCTAATAGCTGCCTGAAATTCCACTAGGAAGTTTTCAGAATTCCTTGTTGAAATATAAATGCAAACATGAAAAGAGGTCCAACATCACTAGTCACTGGGGAAAGGCAAACCCAAGCTACAAGGATGTGGAGAAATTGGAACCCCTGTGTGCGGCTGCTGGGAATGTAAAATGATGCAGCCGCTGCAGAAAATGGCATGGTGGTTCCTCAAAAACATTCCACATAGAAATTACCGTAGAATCCAACAATTCTACTCCTGGGCATATATATATCGAAAAGAAGTAAAAGCAAGGACTCAAATATTTGTATACCCATAGTGGTAGCATTATTCATAATAACCAAAAGGTGGAAGTAACCCATGTCCATCAACAGATGAATGGATAAATAAATTGCGGTCTCTACATACAACGGGGTATCATTTGGGTTAAAAACAGAAGGGAATTTTGACACATGCTACCACATGGATGAATCTTGACATTATGCTGAGGGAAAAAAGACAATCAAGAAAGGACAACGATTGTATGATTGCACTTATATGAGGCACCTAGAGTGGTCTAACTCACAGAGACCGAGAGTAAAAGGGTGGTTTCCAGGAGCTGGAAATGGGGGATGGGACATTTGCTTAATGAATACAGAGTTTCAGTTTGAGACTATGAAAAGTGTTCTAGAAATGGATGCTGTTGATATTTGCACAGCAACATGAACATACTTAAAGCCACAGAACTTACTTTATTAAATAGTTATTACAGTCAATTTTGGTCTCCCAGATGGAGCTGGTGGTAAAGAATCTGCCTGCCAATGCAGGAGATGCCAGTTCCATCCCTGGGTTGGGAAGCTCCTCTGGAAGAGGAAATAGCAACCCACTCCAGTATTCTTGCCTGGAGGACCCCACAGAAAGAGGAGCCTGGCAGGCTACAGTCCATGGGGTCACAAAGAGTTGGACCTGAGTACATGCACATGGAGTAAACTTTATATTGTGTGTATTTCACTGCAACAGTACATCTATATTGCATCATGGGCTAATGTGTGAAAACATGTCTAATCAGTGGGAGCATAAAGATTAGTTAGCAGCCCACAGAAAGCAAGATCTCCTAGAAAGAAAGGAGGAAGCTCTTAGACACGTAATCCCAGAGAATTATCCCAAGTGATAGAGGGTATCCGAATGTCAGTGACTTCTGTCAACATACCTGCTTTTCTCATCAAAGTTGAACTGTTCTAGGTCCCAATGCCTACCAGTCATCCTCTCCTGAGCAAGGTAGCTGAGCCCATAATTAAGGCTCTTCTGTTTCCACTGGCTTATCCCAACAAGATCCTAAATTGAGAGGGAGCAAAGGAAGAAAAGAGTCAACTCAAGATAGCCCGGATGGCTAAATATTTTAAAGACATTCTAAGGAGTCACTGACACATGGTGCCTCTTTTGTTTGGGGGCACTTGGCCCCTGCACTGAGGATTTTATGTATGTTATGTGTACTTGCAGCAGCAGCTACAGAAGTCACCATCACTGTTTTGCAGAAAGGATACCAAAACAGAGGCCATTTCTTGAAAAGAATTGTCCCCAGTCTCACAGTTTGTAAGTGGTAGAACCAAGATTCAAACCCAGAAAGTTCACGACCAAAACTCCAAAGCATGTGAATGGCAACCCCCTCCAGTATTCTTGCCTAGAAAATCCCATGGTCAGAGAGGCCTAGGGTTGTCTAAGTCACAGAGACAGACAGATGGGTCTCCTGCATTGAAGGCAGATTCTTTTTCATCTGAGCCACCAAGGACGCCCCTTTATTCCCCTGATCCATTCCCAACAATGGGGGCGCACCATGAGATAGATCTAGGGGACTTGCCTGGTGGTCCAGTGATTCCAATGCAGAGGGTGCTGGTTCAATCCCTAGTCAGGGAACTAAGATTCTACATGCCTCGCAGCCAAAAAATCACAACATAAAACTGAAACAATATTGTAACAAATTCAATAAGACTTTTTAAATGGTCTACATACAAAAAAAAAAAAAACCAAGATCTAGCATTTATAAAAACCTATATAATTATTTAAGACTTCCTAAATAGTTGGGATCAGATAAGGACTTCCAAGGTAGCTCATTGGTAAAAGAATTCGCCTGCCAATGCAGGAGACACAGGAGATGCTGGTTTGATCCCTGGGTCGGGAAGATCTCCTGGAGGAGGAAATGGCAACCCATTCCAGTATTCTTGCCTAGAGAATCCCATGGACATAAGAGCCTGGTAGGCCACAGTCCATGGGGTCACTAAGAGTCAGACATTACTGAGTCACTGAGCAGGCAAAACAACCCAAGCCCCTTAAAAAGTATCAATGTCATTTACTTGGTGCTAGAATTATATCAGGGCTTCTCCCATGGAGGAATTTTGCTCTCCTCCCCAAGGTATAGCTGGCAATGTCTGGAGAGGGTTGAGGGGTATGTGCTACTGGTATCTAGTGGGTAGAGGCCAGAGATGCTAAGCATTCTAATCCCTCCTTCCCCAACAAAGAATTATCTGACCTCAAATGTCAACAGAACCGAGGCTCAGAAACCCTGAATTTTATCAACTGTGTGTGAGAAGGCTGGTTGTGTCTTCCCTCCATCCCTGCCTACATCTTTGTTTCTCATCTGCTTTCTAATTCATCTGCTCAATCACTTACCCAAAAAGAAAAACACCCACTCCTGCCCCCAAGCATATATTGAGGAGGGACAACACTTGAAGTGCTCTTCAGATCTTCTGAGCAAACACGTGCAGCCTGGGCAAGCAGGAAATAATTGCCAACAAAAAGACTACTCCCAAACCATGGATTAAGAGACACAAGTTTCCAAGTAAACTATGCAGAAATTGTAACGCTTGCAAAGCGGAAATAGAGACACGGACATAGAGAACAAATATATGGATACCAAGGTGGGAAGGTTGGAGTGGGATGAATTGGGAGATTGAGGAGGATACGTAGAACACTATTGATGGCTACTGTTGTTGTTTCATGTCTAAATCGTGTCCTACTATTTTGCAGCTCCATGGAATCTAGCCTGCCAGGCTCCGTTGTCCATAGGATTTCCCAGGGAAGAATACTGGCGTAGGTTGCCATTTCCTTCTTCAATACACTGTTGATGTTCATACTATGTACAAAATACATAACTAACAAGAACGTACTGTATAGCACAAAGAATTCTACTCAGTGCTCGGTGGGGACCTCAATGGGAAGGAAATCCAAATAAGAGAGGATATGTGTATCCGTATAGCTGATTCACTTTACTGTACAGATAGTTGCTCTGTTTGAAAGGTGGAGAGCAGCTCCCCTTACACTCAGGGAATCTTATCAGATTGGCTTGGACACCTAGAATTGACATCTCATTCATTAGTACATAAACTCAGAAGTAAACCTGGTCAGGAAAAAAAATTCATTTTTTCTTGGACAGTATTCTAAACAGGACCACTACTCATTTCTGTGCCCAAAGCACTCCATAAATATGCCTTCCTCCCTCCCTCTTTTCCTCCCTTCCTTCTCTCCCAGCAGCTCAGGTAAAATATACTCAGCTTGGTCAGCCCATAGTGGTGGGTCACAGGGGCAAGATGGACAGACTCTAAGGATACCCCTGTGATTCCTACCTACATGTATTCACACTCTTGCATCATCCCCTCTCCCCAAGTATGGGCAAGACCATGACTTGCTCCCAACCAACAGAACATGGCAGAGGTGATAGGCCATCCCTTCCATAACTACATTATATTATGTAAGACTCCTTCTTGCACGCTCCCTAGGGGCTCTTCTTTCTGGCTTAGAGGTGTAAGTGGTCATGTTGGAGAAGTTCATGTGGCAAGGAACTTTGGGTTAGGAGCTGAGGGTGGATGGCCTCTGAACAACAGCCAGCAAAAAGCGAAACAAAACAATTCAAGCTACAATATCAAGGAACTAAAAGCAGCTAACAGAAACACGGAGTGGGGACATGATTCCCTCCCCAGCTGAAACTTCAGATGGAAACTCAGTCCCAGCTGGGTTGCCGCTTCATGGGTCCATAAGGAAAGATCCCATCCCACTTGTGCCTGGACCCTGATCCACAGAAGCCACAGAATAATAAATGTGAGTTGTTTTAGGAGGACTGCATTGGTAAAACACTTTTCCCTGCCTTCTAACCCCTCCCACTAACACAAAGCCTTCCAGAAACAAGGACATTTTCCCTAGCTCTGAGCCCCGATCAGATGAGAAGTGACAGAACCACAGTTCTGTCCAAGCGGCCCTGGATTTATGAATGGCTCTCACCTCCATTAGGCTGTGGGAAGGGGCCAGGGTGTCTCTGCTCATGTTTAGAAGTCCATTTGTTTCCATTCCTTGTCAGCAGTTTGCATAAGCGAGTGGTTTTATTTCTTCCGCGAGAGGAGGGAAAACGCACGAGTTACCCCAGCAGTGGAAGATTTGTCAAATAAAGCTTTTAATAATGGGGCTGTTTGACAGTTTTATAGTTCTTCAACTTCCCAGCCATTTGAAGGTGGTAGGTTTTCAATAAAAATTAAGTCCTTTTCCAAGAGAAACTCGGTCCCCCGTTATTTTAAAACAACTAGTCCAGGGTGTACTGAAGCACCTTAATTCCACTACCGAAAGTAAATCTCCCTCCTTTTCCGTATTAATAACTCGGGCAATCCATCAGCCTGAGACGGACTCTGAGCTTTTTTGCACTAGTATATCCAGGTGGTCTGATGGACCACATCTGTAACTAGACTTGCTGGGTGATCATTAGGCTGTTCCTGAAAATAAATGGCCTGGCCTCCTCCGCAGCTCACTTAAGTACGCCAGGGAGGGGCCAACGACCTGGACTTCATTCTTTAATTTCCCTGGATTCTTCTAAAGTTCTTCTGAATCAAAGGAAGTGATTCAGAAATTAGACTAGAATGAGGGAGGTATCTTATGAGAAAGGACTCCAGATTTGAAGGCTGAAGACCTTCATTCTTAGAGCGAGCTTCATCACCCCCCTCAAATTGTATGACCATGGGTTTATCACCTGATTCCTTGAACTTTTTTATTTTTCCATTTGTCAATGGAGGAGTGGTGAAAGAAGGATGAAAATGGGCTTAGAGGTCAGGATTCTTTTTTTAATTTTTTAATTTTTATATTGGAATATAGCCAATTAACAATGTTGTGATAGCTTCATTGTTAATTGGCTATATTCCAATATAAAATAAAAATATTTTTAAAAAAGAATCCTGTCTTCTAAGCCCATTTTCATCCTTCTTTTATCCTTGTGATAGCTTCAGGGAGACAGCAAAGGGACTCAGCCATCATATACGTGTGTCCATTCTCCTCCAAACTCCCCTCCTATCCAGGCTACACATAACACTGAGCACAGTTCCCTGTGGGGTATAGTCGGTCTTGTTGGCCATCCATTTTAAAACTTTTTTTAACTGGAGTAGAGCCAGTTAACAATGTTGTGATAGTTTCAGGTGGACAGCAAAGGGATTCATCCATCCATATATGTATGCATTCTCCCCCAGACTCCCCTCTCATCCAGACTGCCACGTAACATTGAGCAGAGTTCCCTGTGCTACCCAATAGGTCCTTGTTGGTTAACCATTTAAAATGGCAGAGTGAGCAATCCCACTTCTGGGCATACACACCGAGGAAACCAGAATGGAAAGAGACACGTGTACCCAATGTTCATCGAAGCACTGTTTATAATAGCCAGGACGTGGAAGCAACCTAGATGTCTATCAGCAGATGAATGGATAAGAAAGCTGTGGTACATATACACAATGGAGTATTTACTCAGCCATTAAAAAGAATACATTTGAATCAGTTCTAATGAGGTGGATGAAACTGGAGCTGATTATACAGAGTGAAGTAAGTCAGAAAGAAAAACACCAATACAGTATACTAACACATATATATGGAATTTAGAAAGATGGTAACAATAACCCTGTATGCGAGACAGCAAAAGAGACACAGATGTATAAAACAGTCTTTTGGACTCTGTGGGAGAGGGAGAGGGTGGGATGATTTGGGAGCATGGCATTGAAACATGTATAATATCATATATGAAACGAGTCGCCAGTCCAGGTTTGATGCAGGATACTGGATGCTTGGGGCTGGTGCACTGAGATGACCCAGAGGGATGGTACAGGGAGGGAGGAGGGAGGGGGGTTCAGGATGGGGAACACGTGTATACTTGTGGCGGATACATGTTGATGTATGGCAAAACCAATATAATATTGTAAAATAATTAACCTCCAATTAAAATAAATAAATTTATATTTAAAAAAGAAAAAAAAACAAATAAAACAAATATAAATAAATAAAATGGCCATGTGTACCTATCCATCCCAAACTCCCTAACTATCCTTCCTCCCAGCCTCCCCCACTGGCAACTGTAAACACCTTCTCTAAGTCTGTGAGTCTGTATCTGCTTCATAAATAACTTCATTTGTATCATGTCTTTTTAGACTCTGCCTATAAGAGATGTCAGATGCTATTTCTCTTTCTCCAAAGTCAGGATCCTGGGGCTCAAATCCTGTCTCCAAAACATACCCGAGTGACCAAGGGAAGATACCTAATCCCTCTGCACCTGAACTCCCTCCTGTGAAAAATGTGATCATAGTTTCAGGCAGTTCTTAGAAGCTCAAAAAGTCAAGAAAAAAAATTAAGCCCCAGAAATGAGTAATTCATAGTAAGTATAGGGCCCTTCCTTTGCCAAGAACTGTTCTTTCTGCCCTCATCAGAGAGAGCAGCCAGTGTCCAATGGAGCCTGCACAGGGTCCAATGTCTCCATTAACTAAATGCCATAGCAACCAGCATCTCACAACATCAAGTGATGCTCCAGATCCAGGATAAACAGCCAAAGGAATGGTTGGCTCTGAAGATAATGGCTCAGCAGTGGGAAGGGATGGGGGAAGGACTGTTGCCATTTATTATAAGCCTTGTATATGATTTGGGTTGTTTTGCAATGAGCATCTACTGCTTTGATGAGAGATGTACTTTTTATTGTAGGTGCAAAACAAATGAGATAAAGAGTGTGCTGCTGAGGGCACAAGAGGGATGCTGGTTGTTCCTCAAGTTGACCCTTGGCCTGGACATTCAAGGGCTTCCCTGGTGGCTTAGATAGTAAAGAATCTGCCTGTAATGCAGGAAGCCTGGGGCCCATCCCTGGGTTGAGGAAATCCCCTGGTAAAGGAAATAACAACCCACTCCAGCATTTTGCCTGGAAAATCCCATGGACAGAGAAGCCTGGTGGGCTACAGTCCATGGGGTCGCACAGAGTCAGACACGACTGAGTGACTAATGCTTTCACTTTCTTTCTGGACATTCAAGGGCCTCTCTCACCAGGCCTGGGTTTCTCCTCCTCTTCCAGGGCTGCAGAACCATTGATGACCACATAGCAGTTTCCAGACCCGGTTTCTAGGGAGCAAATACGTTCAAGCCCTCTCCTTCCAAAGTCCCAAAGGCATCACCCGTCATAGGTTCTGTTCTATCCTGGCTCCTACTCTTTGTTCTGGAAACTCCAAGACCCATCCTTGTTCATCCTTACTTGGTACCACAGGTCTTCGCCCAGACTCACCAGTGCCTAATGTTTCAATCCCTGGGAAGACTTTCTGGGCCAAGGATACACGCCCCAGTGATGCTCTCCTATCTACAGCCTGTTCCCCTGAGACCCTCTTGCTCCCCATGGCATCAACATGGAGCACCTTGTATACTACAGCATCCAGAGTCCCCAGCTAAATCCCCGCCCATTGCCAAGGGCACTATCTCAGGTGTCGTCATCACTGTTTTCATCACCTCCATCATCACCCTCACTATCAAGTACTCTCTTTAATAAGTCAGAAATCCCAGGAATTCCTTGGCAGTCCAGTGGTTAGGACTCTGCGCTCTCAATGCCAAGGCTGTTGTTGTTCAGTTGCTAAATCGTGTCTGACCCCATGGACTGTAGCCCACCAGGCTCCTCTGACCAGGGGATTCCCCAGGCAAGACTATTAGAGTAGGTTACCACTGTCTACTTCAGGGATCTTCCTGACCTAAGGATCGAACTTGCATCTCCTGCATTGCAGGTGGATTCTTTACCACTGAGCCCCCAGGGAAGCCCTCAATGCAGAGGACCCGGATTCAATCCCTGGTCTGGGAACTAAGATCCCACAAGCTATGCAGTGAGGTCAAAAAAAAAAAAGTCAGAAATCCACCCCCACCCATAGATCCCTGTGTCCATACTCAGAAATCACTGTTTTTCTTCCTTCATATCTAAAAAGCTCAGTGTCCTTCGCTCCTGGCCCTTTTCTCTCCAGACTGAAAATGCAGCATCTCCCACAGTCTAAATCATATTTTAAATTTTTACCATGAAGTTTCAGAATCTCATGCCTCTTTTGAAACATGGTGACCCTTTACCACTGTCACACTGACCTAGTTGCTCCCTCCTCTGAATGACCACGATCTCCGCTGGCTGGTCTCCTTCCTGACCACTCTCCCCCTATCCCCGCCACGGACTGCAGACGAGTTAGTTCTGCCCCAGGTCTCCGCTCTGGCAAAGGAACCTGCTTGGAACAACATGGCTCCATTATGAGCATGCTGTCACTCCTTCCTGGAATTTAATTGGATTTTTTCTCTTCCCTTTGTTAGTCGAAATCACATAATAAAAATCTCTCCGAGTGCAATCACTTTCCATCGGCACCATTCCAAGGCGTGTCATGATGAGGTTTGATAGAAAAGAGGCTCTCTGCTTGTCCACGGAGGAAATAAATATTTGACTTGCAACCAAGACTTTATTTGGGGGATGGATTAACTCGTACAACTCCCGAGAGGGGAAGTGAAGAGGAGGTCTCCAGCTCCATACTTAACGGTGAAGGTCTGTTCATCAGCCAATTGCATAAAGGAATCCTACACATGAAATTATTTTGGAATTCCAGCAGGGCAGAGTTTCATAAAGGGTGTCCCACAAGCTATCTAAATCAGAATTTCCCGGGGTGCTTGACAAAAAGTCAGATTCCTACACCCAACCTCAGACCTGCAGAGCCCAAAGTTCTGGATGATGGAAACTGAGAGCCTATCATTTTAACAGTAAGGCATTGGTTCTCAAATTTTCATGTGCATTGATCAGCTAAGATGCCAGGGTTTGGGGGTGGGGAGTGAGGAAGGAAGAGACCCCAAAGTAGATGTTTCTGGATGAAATCAAAGTAGAGGAAATGTTCGATGTTCCATCAGACAGTCGGGTCACAGCCCTACAAGCAGGCATGAAGACGTTTCTTTCGTCCCACGTGGAGAACCTGTGCTTTTAATTCACCCTTGTTTCTGCCCTGTCTTCACTTCCCACCAGGTCCTGTGCATTGAGGGTGAGTTTGAAAAGCACTTTTCCACTTTGTAGAAGCTTTGTTGGCCTTCTTAAAAGTGGAAAACCAGACTTACAAGGAGAGTAATCATTTGCATGTTAATACATATGTTTATTATGTACATTGTGAATAGAATGATGAAATTCTAAATAAGGAGCCAGAATCACAGTAACTCACCAATGTTTAATATGAAATAAACAAGTCTTTATTTACAAGTGGGCTTCCCTGATAGCTCACTTGATAAAGCATCTGCCTGCAATACAGGTGACTCAGGTCTGATCCCTGGGTCGGGAAGATCCCCTGGAAAAGGAACTGACAACCCACTCCAGTATTCTTGCCTGGAAAATCCCATGGATGGAGGAGCCTGGCAGGCTATGGTCAATGGGGTTGCAAAGAGTTGGACACGACTGAGCGACTAACACTTACTTACTTACTATATGTACACACACACTCCTATATATAAATTAAAACACTGGCTCTAAAATATTTAAGCAATCAATATTGCAGATTGATATTGATGTGCAAAGCAGTTAATTATGTATCATTTCAGTTATTATTCATGTGGATCTAAGGCCAAAAGCTTCCCTGTGTTTTCAAAGATAAGGACCCATTTCAGGAGCAGTCAGATCCAGTAAAGACACTGCAAGATAGAAATTGGACAAAAACTCCTCAGGATGAAGCAGAGAATTCTGAAAGTTTTAAGAGGAAAATGTTCATCTTTTTCCATTGCTTTGCTATCCTTCAGGTTCACCTCCAGACCTGTGCAGGTGTATTCACGGTCTCATTTGAGTCCTGGAGAATGTTTTCCACCAACAATATTCCCCACCATATGGGTTCTGAAATGCTTGACAGCATCACATTCAACTTGGCTTTCATAATTAACAAAATGTGCCTATAGAATATTTTATTTAGAGTCAATATCAAAATCATGCTATAACCTGTATCAAGTAGGTAAGCTTCTCTTCCATTATTTCCTTAATGATAAATGTCAGGAGTAGGCCTTACATGGGTACATGACTGGGGGATAAAAAGTTAGAAATATCTTTATGACTTTTGATGCAGACTGTCCTTTACTTTTCCAAAGAGTACCATACCCCTTGTAATAATTTTCTATCACTGTTGTAACAAAATAACACAAATTTAGAAATTTCCATCTCTAAGAATACAAGTGGGACCTCCCTGGTGGTGCAGTGGTTAAGACTCCACCTTCCAGTGCAGGAGACAAGTGTTTGCCCCTGGTCAGGGAACTAAGATGCCATATGCCTCTGGACAACAAAGCTTGTGAGCCACAACTACTGAGTCCATGTGCTCTAGAGGCCACGCGCCAAAGAAAGAAAGAAATGAATAAAAACCAGTGACACCCGGGGGACATCCCTGGTGGTCCAGTGCGTAAGACTTCACCTTCCAATACAAGATGTGAGGATTTGATCCCTGACAGGGGAGCTAAGACCCCACACAGCTCATGGCCAAAAAGCATAAAACGGAAGAAATGTTATAATAAATTCAATAAAGACTTTTTTAAAATTTTTAAAAAAAAAGAATCAAGAGGGATGCATTCACCAAGATCCCAGCATCTTTCTTAGCATCACTTTTAGACACTAGGTACCAGGTAGAACCTTGTCACAGTGGGGTCTCGAGGAGCCGAGTCTTGAATGGGAATCAGTGGGTGTGGGAGATGTATCAGGGGATGCTGTAGGGAGTAGCACCTGCTGAAAGGTGGAGAAGGAAGCAGAACCTGGACCAAAGGAAAATGCAAGCTGCGATGCAGGGCCAGCAAAGGCCTCTGGCAACTCCACTCCGTATCTGAGATGCCCATCAGGTGCGTCCCAAGCTGGGGGAGGGCAGCTTGAATCTTAATATCCGTGCACTAGTCGGGCCTGGGAGGATGGGGCCCCAGGAAGAGGGTGTCACCTTGAGCAAGACAGGTCTTTTTCAGCTGAGACCATCCTCAAAGAGGGATGAAGGCTGCAGGTCACCAAGCTACACAGCCACCCTCCAGGAGAACAAGACTTCATCCCAGAGAGGGTGTCTGAGTTGAGCTTCTTAGCATCCCTCAGAAAGACAGGATGCATCTTAATTAAAGCCAAATGTAAAACATTGTACCCAACCTGTTCTTTATGAGACCTCCCTTCAGCTTTCCCACTTCAAATCTGGGCCTTGGCATCACTGTGGCTCTCTCTGTCTGGCAGCTCTCAGTGCTTCCCTGGCAGCTCACATGTTTAAGAATCCGCCTGCAATGCAGGAGACCCAGGACTGATCCCTGGGTTGGGAAGATCCCCTGGAGGGGTGCATAGTAGCCCACTCCAGTATTCTTGCCTGGAGAATCCCATGGACAGAGGAGCCTGGCGGGCTCCAGTCCATGGGGTCGCTCTCCTGTTACAAAGTGCTGCAAACGTTTTTCTTTATCACCTTCCTGCTCGTTTTCCAGAACTTCTTCCACCTCACAGGTTTCCTTCTTTCTGGACAGTTCTCCCTTTCCTATTGAGCCTCCCTCTGCCTTTTGTTAATGAAGGCCTATTTTCCCACTTGTTTCTTTTTTTATTTATATATTTTTTCAACCTGACACTGAAAGCACAGCCTGCCTTTTCCTAAGCAAGGCAGACAATTTTGAACTATAATACAACTGACATAGGTTAAGCTCTGCTAAACTCCATGACACGAGGATTATAAACTAAAGGTCAGCACATTCCTTCATACATTACTATTGGGGAAAAAAAAAAAAAACCTAGAAATAGACGAAATTCAGATAAACTGGAAACTCCTGTCAAGGCTACAGAAGAAACACCAGGGTTGGAATAAGGTTCTGTTTCCAAGAGCGTATTTAGGCAGGATGGGAGCCCTGTGGTTCTGACCCAGAGTCTCCTTCATCAGAATGGGTTTCCCCTTCCTCCTGCAGCCATAGCTGGTCATCAGAGGACCCCACCCTCAACCAGCTGCCCCCTTCTGGGGCAGGCAGGGTCTATTCCACTTGGGGAGCTTTGCAAAGTTTCGCTGAGAACTGAGTTTCCATCTCCCTGGGGCAGCTGCTCTCAGAGTGACAAAGGACTGACCCCCAGGTCAAACCACCAAAAATGAGTGCAGCCTTGTCGGCCCCAGGGAACACTAACGAGGGACCTGGCCGTGCTGAAACAAGAGACGCTCTGCCACCCTGGATTAAGCCACTTGACTGACACACTGCATAGACCCAGCCAGGAATGCATGACTTCCAGTTGCATCTATTTGCATTGGACAAAACTCCAGCAGGTGTGTTATCTCATTTGGGTTTATCCGTCACTCTGTCGGGTGGGTCAAGCAGAGATCATTATTTGTACAGCAATTTTATTTCCTTCTTTGTGCAAGATAGCAGGTACCTAAGGCCACCATGCTACGCCACACTCTCCGAAAAGGAACATAGACCCAGGTGGACCGAAAGGACCAGTTTTGGGCTTCCCTGGCGGCTCATTGGTAAAGAAGCCACCTGCCAATGCAGGAGACACCAGTTCAATCCCCGATCCAGGAAGATTCCACTTGCCGTGGAGCAGCTAAGCCCATGGGTCACAACTACTGGACTTGCGCTCTAGAGCCCAGGAGCTGCAACTGCCGAAGCCTGAGCACCCTCAAGCCCGTGTTCCCCCAAAAGAGAAGCCACCCCAATGAGAAGCTCAACTAGAGAGTAGCCTTCACTTGCCACATAGAGAAAAGCTTGAGCAGCAATGAAGACCCAGTACAGCCAAAAATAAATGAATAAATAAAAATCTTGAAAAAGAAAGAAAAAGAAGAAAGGACCAGTGCTGACCCTCAGACCATCACAAATACACTCAGACCCCAGAGGGTGGTGAAAAATAGGCATTTCCTTCACCCATCTAGTCTTCTTGGTTCTGACCCATCCACCTCTAAGGAATAGCTGTCACCCTGCATCCTCTTGTTCTTGGATGAGGCTCTGTTTCTCACAGTCTAGGCTTTTATCCCACCTGTGCTACACTGTGGAACTCAGTTTGGTTCCTGGAAGCCAAAGCAACCAAGTTCACTTTCCCTGGATCTTTCAGTGATCCTAGAAATTTAATAGATAGACCTGCAGATTCCCAGGGTCCGACTCCAGAAATTGATCTATGTGGTCCAGAGTCTCCATAGGCCCAGAAACCCCTCCGCCATCATCCCCAGGGAATATTTTCTTAAAGATTTTTTTTTAGACTCCACTCACCGCAACCAGAGGAAGCCCACACAGCAACGTGTGCAGATTTTGGTGCAGCCAAAAATCAATTAATTAATTTTAAAAAGATCACATCTTAAAAAGATCCCCATAGTTCCTGAGACCCAATAACAATTTTCAGGCATGCAGTAGTCTATATTCAAATTTAGGAAAAAAATTTTAATTTTAATTTTAAAGTGGCTGAGTTCTGCCGCAACATCTTCTGTGTGTTGTTGAAAGTAAACTTAATATCTTGGTGGGAAGCAACTGCATTATGGTTACTTGGCTGTCCTTAGAGAGTCTCCAAGGCTGTGGAGAGGTATTTGCCTGACATCGGCACAGCCAGTGGGCCCTGCAAAGAGGTCCTTCCAAAGAAATACGAGGATTGTCCATCAAGCCAGAAATAATACATAAACACTGGTAACCACCTCCAAGTTGACAGTTCCTTCCAGATTTCAAATCAGGTGGCACCAGTGGTAAAGAACCCACCTGCCCGTGCAGGAGACATAAGGGACATGGGTTCGATCCCTGGATTGGGAAGATCCCCTGGAGAAGGGCATAGCAACCCACTCCACTATTCTTGCCTGGAGAATCCCATGGACAGAGGAGCCTGGGAAACTACAGTTCATGGGGTGGCAAAGAGTCAGGCATGACTGAAGCTACTTAGCATGCCTGGTAATCGTCACCTAGAATCCAGGTACTCTAACCTAAGCCACTGATATGCTGATGAGAACAGGTAGTAAGCAAACTGGGTTGTTTGCATGAGCGTCTTTGTAGATGGCTGGTTCTGCACATCTGGAAAAACCTTCTCAGTTGGGGATGCCGCTTCCTCAATTCATCTGCACACAGAGGCTGTGGGATTTCTGGTTAACCTCTGGATCTGCAAAAGCAGCTAGGCTACTCTGACCACCTCAGAGATCACAAATCGTTAGCTTCATTAACATGCACTCCACTTAGGTATTGGACGGCAGCTCATTTTGAAACCCAGAGCATTACTGGGAGAAGCTTCAAGTCTTTCTTCCCTTGACAAGACATTGGCAGCCACAGCTGGTTAGAGAATACTTTGTATGTTTCCAATCAAAGCAATAGCCACTGCTGAATGGAATCCAGCACTAACAGAGTAGAAGGAAAGACCAAGCCTTTTATTTGGAGTCAGCCAAGTTGAGCTAGTGGGCTCAACTTGCATCTTTGGAATCAGATATGATTTGTAAACGATGCTGTCTTCTTTATCAATGTGTTTCTGGCACGGTTCCTGGATAAACCAAGTTAGTGAATGAAGAAGGGAAGGATAAGAGGGGTTAAGGTATGGAGATTCCTTTAAAAACTAGGAAAAAAGCTACCATATAACCCAGCAATCACACTACTGGGCATATATCCTGAGAAAACCACAACTCTAAAAGACATATGTAGCCCAATGTTCATTGCAGCACTATCTACAATAGCCAGGACACGGAAGCAACCTAGTGGTCTGTCAACAGATGAATGGATAAAGAAGTTGTGGTACTTAGATACATTGGAGTATTACTCAGTCAGTGCTAGTGAGGTGGATGAACCTAGAGCCTGTTGCGCAGAGTGAAGTAAGTCAGAAGGAGAAAAACAAATATTGTGTATTCATGCATACATGTGGAATCTAGAAAATGGTGTTGATGAACCTATTTGTAGGGCAGGAATAGAGACCCAGACTTAGAGAATAGACTTATGAACACAGCAGGTGAAGGAGAGGCTGGGGCGAGTTGAGAGAGTAGTATTGAAATATATACATTGCCGTATGTAGAACAGATAGCTAATGAGAAGTTGCTGAGTAACACAGGGAGCTCAACTCAGTGCTCTATGACAACCTAGAGGGGTGACAGGGAGGTTCAAGAGGGAGGGGAAACGTGTGTACCCATGGCTGATTCGTGTTGCTGTACGGCAGAAACTATTAATAGCACAATATTGTAAAGCGATTATTCTCCAATTAAAAATAAATTTTAAAAAAAAGAGGGGTTAAGGAGGCCCAGGTCTCTTGGCTGGGGCAGGGCATGTCACAAGAGGTCAACTGTCAAATGGCAACCAGATTCGTGACAGCTGTCCTGGCATTCAGCCCAAATGTGTCATCCATCACACGGAGATCCCAATAAATCCCTTCTCCTTGAGCATTTGTAACATAGCTGTCTCCAAATCCATAAATCCCAGAGGCAAACAGGAAGGGCATTTCTCATCTCTCCCCTGCGTACCATTCCTCTCGGCCCCACGCTAAAGGGAAGACCAGCTCACACAGGAACACCTCGCTCTTCACTCCTCTGTAATCTGTTCTCACCACTTCGCTGCCATCCTCTCCAACATCAGTAACTAACATTCACACCTTTGGAGGGATTTTACATTTATTCTGTTATTTGACCCTTGCCGCAACAGAGAAGTATAATCATCCCAATTTTATACAGGAATAGCTGGACACACTGAAGTCAGTTTGCTCCAATGTTCTGTAATGACCAGCAGCACAGAAGTGTCTGCTCATCACACCCCAGGCAGCACCACATCTTGTAATGTTTTAATTGGCCAGTTTGATAGGTAAAATTATGCCTCATTGTCTTCCCAGTTTCCATCTCTTTGACTCCTGTTAAAGATGAACATTTTCTTTATATGCATACGGAGCGTTTGTATGCCTCACTCTGGAAATCAACTTTTCATGCCCTTTGCACATTTTTCTTTGGAATTTTTAAAATTTTTTTTGGCATCATAAAGCTGTTCATCTTGACCATATTGCTTGCAAATCTTCTCTACTCTTGGTGCCACCCCCAACTTCCACCCGTCTTTTAATTTGACTCAAAGTGCTCTGTTGTACAAAGTTCTTAATTTTTTTTTACTCTGCTATCCATTAGACCCCAGAACTTATTGAGTTCTCAATTTTTTAACTGAATCTATTAGAATTTTTCTTATAATTTATTCTATGAGTTTCTTTTTTAGTATATATATTTTTTTAATCTTCATTGAATTTGTGGCAATAATACTTCTGTTGTTTATATTCTGGTTTTCTGGCTCCCCAATCAGGGATCAAACCTGCACCCCTACATTGGAAGGTGAAGTCTTAAACACTGGATCCCCGGGGAAGTCCCTATAAATTTCATGCTTGGAGAAATTGTACCTCAAAATGATATTAATATCTATCTGCATTTGATTCTAATCTTTTTCAGTTTTTACATGTTTTTCCCCCACATTTACCTCTTTAATTCTTTTGCAATATTTTGGGGAGCATAGTTTAATCATGAAGATCTAACTTGCTTCTTTTGTCCTGAACAACCAGTTCTCCTAACAGGGGCATTTTGAATTTACTTGTTTCCCATTGGCTTATGATACTTTCGTTGTCATATTTTTATATGAAACATATGCTCAGGTTTTAGTCAGTAGTATCTTTTTTATGGGCTTCCCTGGTGGCTTGATGGTGAAGAATCCTCCTGCAATGCAGGAGGCTCAAGTTCTATCCCTGGGTTGGGAAGATCCCCTGGAGAAGGAAATGATTCCTCACTCCAGTATGCTTGCCTGGAGAATCCCATGGACAGAGGAGCCTGGTGGGCTAATGTCCATGACGTTGCAAATGGCCAAACACGACTGAGCAACTAAGTATACACGCACGTTATTATTATTAATACTGTTTACCAAAGCCTAGGTTGAAATTGTATCTGTTGACACTCCTTTTTGAAGAGAAACCATTAGCATGTTCTTCTTTCCCACTATACTTTTTTGTTTGTTTTCTCCAACACATCACTTGTCTTTCAAAAAGTATATCAACACTTATAATAGATTTTATTGCCAGTCCTTTTATACCAAAATTGAATTTTCTGCTTTAATTACTCGCATTTTCTGTTTTAATTACTCTCCCAATTGGCTAGAGTGTATCTTGAAATATTGTTTTAAAGAAATAGATTTAGTTTTTCTAAGTCATTGCATAACCAAAAATAACCAATTACTTTAACACAAAATATAAAAAGATTTTTTTAAAAAACTTTTTCAACATGTTCTGTGATGACAGTCAGCATTCGCAGAGCAGAGATCCGTCATTGTCCTGTAGTCATTAGGCTGGGAAGTAGGAGGAGGAGAGCATTTCTCCTGCTCTGTTTATAGATACCAGGCTTTTCCTGTTCTAGAAATCAACATATGTGTCACCCATAATTATATAGTTCTCCAATTTGGCTCCATAAGTCCTAACATTAGTGGAACGTTCTTGCAAGTTTTAACAACATATTTAGTATCAGCTTTGGTTTTCAGGGTTGTATGAGTCTCCATGTTGCTATATCTTCTTGTACTTTTTTTTACTATGAAGTTAGAAAGGATGGTGTCCAACACAACTTTCAAACAGAAGTCCATTGATCGTGTTCAATCTGTTACTCTGTAATTCTTGGCAGTTTAGGTATGAGCATTGGACTCAGACAGGTCTGGGTTTGTGTATCAGTTAAGAATTTTTTCTTATTTCATGGAACATAAAATCCAACTTACAATGGACTAAGCAATCAAGAGAATCCACAGATTCACATGACTAAACCATCTGCAGGAGGACTTCAGATAAGGCTTGTGCTGGTGAGACCAACAATATCACGAAAGACCCGCTATCTTTCACTCTTTCTTTTCCGACAAACCCTGTAGTACCATGTACTGGACACTGTCTCATGGCAGCCAGATGGCTGTAGAAGTGTCTGCCCTCATACCACATATTCCAGAGAAAGAGAGCAAGAATTTTCTGAAGACTTCTCCAGAAGAGAAAAAAATTTCCCCCGAAGTTTCAAAAATGGTCTCCTTGTATCTCAGTGGCTTTTGGAGCATGAGGTATCTATCCTGAAACTAACCAATGGAGCCAGGAAATCGAATACATTGGTTTAAACCTGACACTAGAGTCAGTGCCACCCAAAGAGCACAACTGAGAACAAGCAAGATGCTAATATACTCAAGGGAAAATCACAGCTCCGTGGGCTGAAAGGCAAATGGATACGGATGAAACAAACTGTAGGCGTCCATTTAATTTCATTTAATGTGAGTAGCACCTCACCTCCCACTTGCTTGTTGATTCTAAGTAACAGAAACTCACTGCTGGGTTATCAATTATCTATTGCTGCACAACAAATTACCCTGAAATTTAGCAGCTCAGGACAACAAACATTGGATATTCCACAGCTTCTATGGGTCAAAATGAGGGCCTCTCATGAGGTTGCAGTGAAGGCGTCAGTGGGCGGCTGCACTCATCTTGAGGCTGGAGGATACACTTCCAAGATGGCTCCTTCCCAGGGCTGTCGGCTTACCATGTGACCTTTGCCACAGAGCTGCTTGAGTGTCCTTCCAACATGGCTGCTTCCCCTAAAGTGAGTGGTCTAAGAGAGAGACCAAGCAGAAACCTGTAGCACCTTAGGGCGCATTCTCCAAAGCACACGATTGCTTCACTTTATTGCATCTGTTAGAACGACAAATATCTTATAAATGCATGTATGTGGAATCTAGAAAAATGGTATGAATGAACCTATTTGCAGAGCAGCCCAACTTTCTCATCCTCAAAATAAATGTAATGCCTCCCTGTAGGACTGGTTTAACATTAAGTGAGATAATGCATATAAAGAGCCTAACTCAGTGACTGATATTCAGTCAATGCTCAAGAAGTATAGCTCTTACTGTTACCAACTGTGGGAGTCCAGCTGCTTGCTGCTCAAAAGCCAGTGAAGAAGTTGGTCGAAAAATAAAGTTTGCTTTATTTCTGAGGCCGACAACTTGGGGGGTAGGGGGCATACTCCTAATCAAAAAGGCCAACACCCCCCCTCCCGGCCCCCGACTGACAACCAGCAGGCAGGAACTTTTAGAGGTGAGTTTTAGGAGTGTATGGGCAGAGGGAGGAGTCTACATGCAGAAACAGCACAGTCAGCTCTGTCGTCTTGAAACTGGTCATGCAGGGGTCTGATCAGCATCATCTTAATTGTTCTAAGTACAGTTAATCTTCAGTTCCAGGGCCGGTTTGTTTCCATTTCTTTGAGGACAATTCTTGGAATTGTGGCAACGTATGTCATGGCTACAGTCTGCTCACCACATAGTTAACTTCTTCCACCGGGTGGGAGTTTCAGTATCTATATGACAGCTCTCAGGATATGGCTCAGAATATTATCTATAGCCCTTGAGGAGGAACTAAAGTTCCTTGACTTTGCTTAATGGCTAAACTATTGTTATTTAGTCCTGTTGGACTGTTTCCCTTTGTTTCTGCATTTTCTTACTTCTCTGATGAGAGGACATGGAGCAGGGATGGGAGGGGGGGGGAGTGCTAGAAAGGACCATAGGGCACTCTTCCCTTTCAATACCACGTGTTCTCACTATTTCTTGGTCTTGATGCCTTCTGTGAAAACAGGCTCCTAGAAGGTAGAAATCAAAAATCAAAATAACCCCCTTCACTCAATGATAGCTTTAAGTCTTTATGGTTTTGCCAGAATGGGAGAGGAATGTGTGCCATCAACATGGAGTGTCGATGAGGCTCGAGACAAAAGTGAGCAGGCCTCATGGAAATCTCTGAGCACTCTTGGAGGCCAGCAGAAACCCATGACATGTTCTCTATAATATATTCTGCTGATGCTGTTGGTAATAAAGTAGCAGATGTTGAACAAGGAGCCTGCCCCTGGCAATATCTGCTAATTGATGTGATGTGTGTTTTTATGGAAGCTTGATTAAGGTGTTTTATCTCTAACTATAAGGGAAACCCGAGAATGGGCAGATTCAAAGTATTCTTCTAAAAGAACTTTCAGGAAAGTGATTATCAAAAATCATTATCAAAATCTCTACATCAGCCAAAGTGACTCTTTTACTTAATCTTTAATAAAAAAAGTTTGCAAAACAAGAGTCATTCTTTTTTTCTTTTTCTTTTTTTATTGAAGTCTAGTTGATTTGCAATGTTATGTTAGTTTCAGGTGTACAGCACAGCGATTCAGATATAAATAGACAGACAGACAGATGTAGATAAATATTCTTTTTCAGATTCTTTTCCCTTATGTTGTTTAGTTGTTAAGTCATGTCCAACCCTTTTGTGACTCCATGGACTCTAGCCTTCCGGGCTCATTTGTCCATGAGATTTCACAGGCAAAAATACTAGAGTGGGTTGCCATTTCCTTTTCCAGAGGATCTTCCCAACCCATTACAAAATAATGAGTATAGGCCCCTGTGCTATACAGTAGGTCTCTGTTGGTTATCTACTTCGCATATAGTAGTGTGCATTATATTAATCCTAAGCTCCTAATTTATCTCTTCTCCTGCCAGTGAGTTTCTTTAAAAAGGAGTAGGGGATACGACTTTCCTAGTGGTCCAATTGTTAAGGTTTTGCCTTCCCATGCAGGAAGTGTGGGTTTGATCCCTGGTCAGGAAGCTAAGATCCCACATGCCTCAGGGCCAAAGAGAAAACATAAAACAGAAGCAGTATTTAAGCAAATTTAATAAAGATTTTAACAACAACAACAAAAGGAGTACAGAGAATACTTAGTTTCCCATTTTGGACAAGAGTTTTATTTTCATGACTCTGATGAAATCACCATGGATAAACAAGGAATCTCATACACTTAGATATATACACACAAAGACACGCTCAAGGACTGTTCATGAGTCCAACAAAAGGAAACAAGAGAGGCAAAGAGAAAAAAGAAAACAGACACACAGAGAGACATGAGGATAGATACAGAGATAAACAAATCAAAAGGGACATGCAGAGCTCCAAGCACACTTTTCTTACAGACCCATCCACCTGGCCCATCTTCCCTTCTTGGGAAAGAAGAGCTGATTCAGCACTACTGGGAGCAGCTGAATAATTGCCCTTGAAAGATTCCTTGGCCCAAAGACTTAAATATATGACCATCTCCCCAGGCAAGCAGATATAAAGCCTCACATCAGGTTCCAACTTGCGAGTCCAGTGAATCTTTAGTTTTGGAAATGGGACAGACAAAATCTATCAACCTGGTTCATGCATCAATCTTCTAGGCTCCCTCCTGTCACCCCGACAGTGGGGAAGGATGATACGTTGTGGCCGACCTGGGGTGTCTTCTTTGTGGCCTCAGCTAACTTCACATAACTCATATATGGAGTTCTATTCCCCATAACATTATAGCCTCATTTCAGAAACTAGAAAACAGAACCAGAGTCAAACAAGTTAACATTGTGTGATTCATGAGGTGCAAATCAGCCACCCACGAGCTATTTCTGCAAGGAAATTGCTAATTGGCCACCAGGAGGAATTAAAGTTTAGGAGCATCCTGCTGTGAGGTCAAGTTGGGTATTTAAACTTTAGAGATTGGAATAAATTATGAATCAAGCCTAATTAGCCTCTTAGGTCAAATCAAGAGACCTCCAGTTTCAATCTGGGTTGAAAGCTGAGTCCAGGGCACCCCAAGTCCTCAGGTTTAAGAAGGGACCCTACAGTTTCTTTGCTGAGAATGCATGTGATTATTAAGCTACTCCACAAAAGCATGGTCAATCAGTATGGAAAACAGCAAAGGAAGCAATTCTAGGAATGATGGAGGTCATCTGATCCTGGTTGAGAGGGTACAGAGGAATTTTAAGTCTGTGCTCCTCAGTTGCAGAGAACAGTTATCTGGTCTACCTCACTGTGCAGATAAACACATGAATAAATAATCATCTTCATACCCATCAAGCTAAGTTTTACAAAACATCGGTAAAGGGTCATGATGGGGGACTTTTCCCAGTGGCCCAGTGGTTAAGAATCTGCCTAGCAGTGCAGGGGACTTGGGATCAATGCCTGCTCAGGGGACTGAGACTCCACATGGCTCAGAGCAGCCAAGTCTTTGCACCACAACTAGAGAATCCATATTCTGAAAGATCCTACAGGACTCTAGCAAAGATTCCCTCATGCTGCAGCTAAGAATATTGGAGTGGGTTGCCATTTCCTTCTCCAGGGGATCTTCCCAACCCAGGAACTGAACCCTCATCTCTCTCACTGCAGGCAGATTCTTCACTGTCTGAGTCACAAAGGAAGCATTAAGACACAATGCAGCCAAATTAATTGATTTTTTTTAGAAGTGTCATGATGGAAGGACTTAAGTCAAATGGGAATATGCTGTATTGTAAATGCTCAGGGGTCTGCCATAGGATCCAAGGGCAGGAATCTAGTGGGGCCACCGGAAGAAGCTATAAAGTGAAAATTCATCGGGTGCTAGCTTCTTTCCACCTCACTCTGCACTTTTAACATTCAGAGTCATTCTTCCCCTGCACTCCTACATACACATGACAAACAATAATAATGACAACAATGGCAATAATAACAGGTGTCCTCAGCTCTCAAGTTTCTATAGACCAGCTTGATAGAGTCTGTACTCTTTTTAAGCTAAATTTCAACTTCCGTGGGAGAAGCCTATGACTGGCCCAGCCAGGGTCAGGTGAGCCCTCCTGGGCCAATCAGCCACAGTCAGAGGGCTCGGATCACACAGCACCACCACCTTGGCTATTGGGATTTGCCCCTGTGGTTCTCTAGATGAAGAAGGGACATTTCCAGAGGAAGAGCAGCTTTTATCAACAGGTCATGCATCTTCTTCATGCATGCCTGTTCAGTCATGCCTGACTCTTTGTGACCCTAAGGATTGGAGCCCACAAGGCTCCTCTGTCCATTTCTCTGTGATTTTCCAGGGAAGAATACTGGACCCTCCTCCAGGGGATCTTCCCCACCCAGAGATCTAACCTGAGTCTCCTGCATTGGCAGGAGGATTCTTTACCACTGCTGCTGCTAAGTCACTTCAGTCGTGTTTGACTGTGCAACCCCATAGACGGCAGCCCACCAGTACCATCTGTTTTCAGTGGGTAAGATTGATCCACCAAAAAGTGTCTGCTACAAAGATACAGGAGGGGAAGGGGACAGTGAACAAGCTGATACATAACATTTTTGAGTGTCTCTGTGTATCAGGAATTGTGCCAAGAAAGTAGCCTATGCATCTAAACTCTTCTTTCCATAGGAGTTCAAATGAGCCCAGAGAATTCCAAGACGAACAGACATCATCCCATATCTCTCAGTTCTCCTTTCCAACACTTTGTCCCTTAAACATCCCCTCCAAAAATAAAAATATTATATTTACTTTCCCACATACAAAGCAAAATTCCCACACTCATAAATGGAGACACACATTGGTCTAAGAGGATGTTATTTATGTTAGCAGCAGCCAGTTGACAATGTTCAACTATATTTACTTTGAGCTGAATCCATCTGCCTCCACTTCCCACTGATTCAGTTCAGTCCTATGGAAAATAAGTTGAATCTTTCCTGAACAAATTATCCAGTCAGATCTAAATTTGTTTCCTACCAATGAAAGTGTTAATCACTCAGTCTTGTTCGATTCTTTGCAACCCCATGGACTAGAGCCTGCCTGGCTCCTCTGTCCATGGGATTTCCCAGGCATGAATACTGGAGTGGGTGCCTTTCCCTCATAGCACCTTTTGTCTGTATGTGTCTGTGTCCAAATTTCTGCAATAAGGACACTGTATTTGATGACAGCCCATCTATATAACCTCATTTCGTTTATTTTTTTACATTTAAAAAAATAATTTTATTGGAGTAAAGTTGCTTTACAGTTCAATTCAGTTCATTTGCTCAGTCGTGTCCGACTCTTTGCAACCCCACGAACTGCAGCATGCCAGGCCTCCCTGTCCATCATCAACTTCTGGAGTTTACCCAAACCCATGTTCATTGAGTCGGTGATGCCATCCAACCATATCATCCTCTGTCATCCCCTTCTCCTCCTGTCCTCAATCTTTCCCAGCATCAGGGACTTTTCAAATGAGTCAGCTTTTCACATCAGGTGGCCAAAGTATTCGAGTTTCAGCTTCAACATCAGGCCCTCCAATGAACACTCAGGACTGATCTCCTTTAGGATGGACTGGTTGGATCTCCTTGCAGTCCAAGGGACTCTCAAGAGTCTTCTCCAACACCACAGTTCAAAAGCATAATTCTTTGGCACTCAGCTTTCTTTATAGGCCAACTTTCACATCCATACAAGATACTGGAAAAACCATAGCTTAGACTAGAGGGAACTTTGTTGGCAAAGTAATGTCTCTGCTTTTAAACATGCTATCTAGGTCGGTCATAACTTTCCTTCTAAGGAGTAAAATTTCATGGCTTTACAAGGTTGTATTAGTTTCTGTGGTACAGCTAAATGAGTCAGCCATACATATACACATATCCCCCCCGTTTTAGGATTTCCTTCCCATTTAAGGCACTACAGAGCATCGAGTAGAGGTCCCTGTGCTCTACAGTAAGTTCTCGTTAGTTATCTATTTTATACACAGTATCAGTAGTGTGTATGTATCAATCCCAGTCTCTCAATTCCTCCCGCTCCCTTCTGCCCTTGGTATCCATACATCTGTTCTCTACATCTGTGTCTCTATTCTGCTTTGCAGATAAGTTCATCTGTGTCGTTTTTCCAGATTCCACATGTAAGGGATATTTTACAATGTTTGCGTCTCTCCTTCTGACTTACTTCACTCTGTATGACGATCTCTAGGTTCAGCCACATGTGTGGCCTCATTTTATAAGGATCCTATCACTCTGAAGCACTGGAGTTTAAAACTACAGCATACAAATTTGAGGGGCTTCCCTGGTGGAGCAGTGGTAAAGAATCCGCCTGCCAAGCAGGAGACAACAGGAGATGCAAGTTCAATCCCTGGGTCAGGAAGATCCCTTGGAGGAGGAAATGGCATCCCACTCCAGTACTCTTGCCTGGGAAATTCCATGGACAGAGAAGCCTGGCGGGCTACAGTCCATGGGGTCACGAAGAGTCAGACACCACCGAGTGACTAAATGACAACAACAAATATGAATTTGAGGGGATACCATTCAGTCCATCACTAAGCCTTTGAAGACAGCTCCTCTTCTGCCCCCAAGCCTGTGTGATCTCACCACAGAGCCTTATCTCACCACAGAGCCTTATCTCACCACAGAGCTTTTCCTCATGCTAACTAAGACTCTGATTTTAGGGTATACGATCTTTCAGTATAGAGTGAATGCAAGACTTGCTGCTGTGGGAGGAGGTATGTATTAAGCTAATGCCTTACCAGGAAAGAGCTGGCAGCTATCTCAGATTTAAAAAAAAAAAAAAAAACACTCCAGAGAATAAAACTCCATGGATGCCTGGGTTAGAAGAAAGAAAGTCATAGAAACAAAATGAGAAAGAAAGAGGATGAGACTTTGGGATACATTCCACACCCTTCAAGCTGTAGTTCAAAGCACCTCATTGACATAGTTTTGACTCCTTCCGTGGCAACTCTGAAGACCTAAAGTGATGACTTAGAAGGATAATGGTGTTCTTTCACCTGCTTAGTACATGGCATACAGTGTTGAAGACCTCAGCATCAGGACTTCCCTGGTGGTCCAGGAGTTACGAATCCACCTTTCAAAGCAGGGAACATGGGTTTGATCCCTGGTTGAGGACCTAAGATCTGACATGCCACGGAGCAATGAAGATCCCTCATGCTGCAACTAAGACCCAGCACAACCAAAACTTAATTAATTAAATATATTAACAATAGGTGATAGATCTAGAAATGCTATTTTAAAAATGCCTCAGCATCTTCACAGCGCTTCTTTTCAACAAAAGCAATCTGCATCTGACCATAACATTTGTCCCTCTCCAAGGAAATTGGAGAAGAAGAAATAAAACTCTCACTGTTTGCAGGTGACATGATACCATTGATTCTTTGCAACCCCATGGACTGCAGCACACTAGGCCTCCCTGTCCCTCACCACCTCCTGAAGTTTGCCCAAGTTCATGTCCATTGAATCAGTGGTGACGTCCAGTCATCTCATCTTCTGATGCCCTCTTCTCCTTCTGTCCTCACTCTTTCCCAGCATCAGGGACTTTTCCAATGAGTTGGCTATTTGCATCAGGTGACCAAAATACGATAGCTTGAGCTTCAACATCAGTATAGCATACTATACATAGAAAACCCTAAAGATGCCACCAGGAAATTTAAAATCTTGACATACCCAGGTCAAGATGTACCATGTTTCTTCTCAATGGAGTATCAGGAGTTTTGTCTATTTCCCTTGGGATCCAGGAAGGCGGTTGAGTTCCCATTTTAAGCCTCACTCTTTCTGGAAACTTCCACAGGCACAATTTCAGAGAAAGGGGTGAGTAGTTGGTGATGAGCAAATTTAATACCTGCTGCCAATGTACTCAGTAGTTAAACAGATTAAATTAATTCTCCTCAGAGCAGCAGTTTTCAACCCTGGCTGCACATTGTATTCACCTTGGGAGCTTTAAAAAAAAAAAAAAAAAGTACTGATGACTGAGTCCCACCCCTAGATTCTGGTTTAATTGGTCTGGGGTGCAACCTAGGTATCAGGATATCAAAGAGCTCTCCAGGTGGTAGAAATTACAAGCAAGCTGGAAACAGTTGCCTTAGCACCGAGGTTCTCAACATGTGGTCCCCAGATCAGCGGCAGCAACCTGACCTGGGTGTTTATTTGAAATGTACATTCTCTGTACATCCCAGACCTAGTAACTCAGAATCTCTGGAGGTGGGGCCATCCATCTGCAGTTTCGCATACCCTTCAGGTGATGCTGGTGGTCCTCAATGTTGGACCAACCTCTGCTTGTTCATAGATACTGGTCAAGTCCTAATCAGCTCAGATTTTGCTTAGTTCTGGCTGGTGGTCCTTGGTGTTGGACCAAACTCTGCCTGTTCATAGATACTGCTCAGGTCTTGTTCAGCATCTTCTTACTGAGTCTGCTCACAACTGAAATTCCTTTGCAGCACTTCCAGATTCAGTCTCAACTTCATCTCCAGATCTAGTTCTCACCTAAGGTAGGAAGGATGTCAGGCATCCAAATTGGAGAATGAAATGGCAACCCACTCCGGTATTCTTGCCTGGAGAATCCCGGGGATGGGGGAGCCTGGTGGGCTGCCATCTATGGGGTCGCAGAGAGTCAGACATGACTGAAGTGACTTAGCAGCAGCAGCAACAGCAGCAGCAGGCATCCAAGCTCAGTGTTCTGAACATAGGGTTCATCTTCTTTGCACATTTACTCTGATCTCTTGGTACCCATCTCTAAGACATGGACCTGGCTTCACAGACTCAGTTCTTTTTTTTTTTTTCAATGAATCTAAATTCACTTAATTTAAAAATCTATCCTCTATGTTTAGATTATGTCTTCTCCAATTTTTGGAGAAGGAAATGACAACCCACTCCAGCACTCTTGCCGGGAAAATCCCATGGACTGAGGAGCCTGGTAGGCTACAATCCATGGGGTCGCTAAGAGTCAGACATGACTGAGCCACTTCACTTCACTTCTTCTCCAATTTTGGCATTAAATATGTCCTTTTTTTTTTTTTTTTTTTACAGTAAGTCCTTGTTGGTTATCCATTTTAAATACACCAGTGTGTACATGTCCATCCCAAACTCCCTATCCCTTCCTTGCATCCTTCATCCTGGCAAACAGAAGTTAGTTCTCTGTGACAGACTCGGTTCTGAGAACTAGTTCAGACAATCAAGTTGTTGTCATTCTGCAGAATCAGAACATCTTAATCATCTGCCTCATATCCCCTAATCTCTATTATATTGGGGACCCTAATAGTATATACTGATGCCATTGTCCCCAAAATCCAATGCCTTCCTCTTAATTCCCTCTGAAATAACTGCTTCTGTCTCTCTGTAACTGCCTTCAATCTATAACGGATATAATGAATTATGTAAGTGTTGGTTTATTATTTTTTATTTTGACATCTTTTTTTTTCCTTTGGCCTCTCCATGCAGCTTTTGGGATCTTATTTCCCCAACCAGGGGTCACACCTGGGGCTCCCTGCAGTAAGAGTGCTGAGCCCTAACCACTGGATTGCCAAGGAATTCCCTATTATCTGGCTTTTTAAAGTAACACCTACTCACTGCAGAAAACTTAGAGAAACCAAAATGACAAAGAAGAAAACAAAAATCATCTTTCATTCCCCCTTTCTGTAGCAACCATGGTCAATGTTTTGGTATATTTACTACTTTTTTTTCTTCTTGCATGTTATGTATGAAGGATCTACTTTGCTCCAACAATTATATAAGGTAGGTTACAAAGGGGCATAAATTACAAGGCATAATGATTTTGAAATACCCCATTGAGTTATTGGTCTCAATGCTTCACTTCTCAGTAGTGAATTATATATATAACCATCCTCAACAGAATGGGTGGAATATATATCCCCCACATACACTCCTTGGCTTTGGAACTGGCCGTGTGACTTGCTTCGGCTAATACGTTGGCAAACATGGTATTTTAAAAAAGATGCAAAATCTGCTTATTTTGTTGACTTGCCCTTTTATTCTCCAGTGATCCACCACTTTCCGTTCAGCCAGGGTCCCTAAAGGGCAAATATGGACATGATGCCTTCCCTGTCCCTAAGCAAACCAACAGATACTTGAGCAATAAACAATTCCTTACTTGTGTGCTATTGAGTTGAGTTTGGATAGTCTTTTATCTCATTTTATTGTGGCTTCAGTTGATTGATACATATCCTGTGTCACTTGTTCTTAGAACCACTTGTTTTCACATAATGACATCATTGAAGTCAGGTTATGTCTTATAAACAATTACATGCCATAATTTGTTTTGGCAAAGTTTTTTTTTTTTTCTATTTTCTTAGGGGTCGCACAGAGTTGGACATGACTGAAGCGACTTAGCAGCAGCAGCAGCAGCAGCGGTCGTGTGTAAAGGAATGGTATTTATTATTTGATAGCATCCTAACTGTTTTGAAAAATAATAAGTGAAAAATCAGCTGTGAATTAATGTGTATAGTGCTTGGTCATCAAAATTCATCCATACACATATATTCTTCATATATACTTTATATACTTTTTTACTAGAGTATGTTGGTTTAGAATGTTGTTAGTTTCTGCTGTACAGTGAAGCGAATCAGCTATATGCATACACATATCCTCTCTTTTTTGGATTTCCTTCCTATTTGGGTCCCCACAGAGCACTGAATAGAGTTCCCGAGCTATACAGTAAGTATCTCATTAATTATCTATTTTATACATAGTATCAGTATTGTGTGTGTCAATCCTAACCTCCCATTCATCCCACACCCTCCTGTGTGTCTTAAGTAAAGCAAGTAAGTAAGTAAAGTCACTCACTCGTGTCCGACTCTTTGTGACCCCGTGAACTGCAGCCCACCAGGCTCCTCAGTCCATGGGATTCTCCAGGCATGAATACTGGAGTGGGTTGCCATTTCCTTCTCCAGGGGATCTTCCCGACCCAGGAATCGAACCTGGGTCTCCCGCATTGGAGGCAGACGCTTTAACCTCTTTATAGATATATATTTTATGTGTCTGTGTGTACCTATGAGTAAGTGTGTGTATATATTCATGTATGTCATTTAAAAAGTAAATTTTGATTGTTCTAGAGGACATAAATAATTATTTTAGGAAAATAATTTATCTTTAGTGTGGGAGTACAAGTGGACAGTGGGCTTCCCCAATGCCTTGGCAGGTAAAGAATCGCCTACAAAGAAGGAGACACAGAAGATGCATGTTCGATCCCCTGAAGGAGGGCATTGAAATCCACTCCAGTATTCTTGGCTGGAGAATCCCATGGGCAGAGAAGTCTGGCAGGCTACAATCCAAAGTGTCACAAAGAGTCAGACACGATTGAGCAACTAAGCACGTACAAGTGGACAATAATTTTTGAATTTGAAGTTCAAGGCTCTTCATATATGTCTAGATGGAATGAAATGATGGGAGAATTAAGCCTCTGAATATACTAATAGGATTATTTAACTGAATGCTAGTTGATCAGGATAGCAGTCACGACGGTGGAAATCTAGAATTTAAGAGCGTGACAGTGAGAAACTCCCTGTGGCACAGAATTGCCAATGAAGTCCAAGAAGAGTGATGTTTAACATTTTTTTTTAGTATCACCAGCTTATCCCAGCCCCTTTTCACATCAGAGCCTTTTTGAGAAGATACTGGAAAGGGGCCAGGGTACCCTTTGGGGTGATAGATCCCTGGAGGCAGAGTGGGAAAGAATAGAGTAAATTCACTATGATAAGGCACTGGACCACCCCCAGATTAAGAAACAGAGACACTAGCTATGTTAACTGCAAAGACAAGAGTGTTGGCAAAAATTGTGACAATATGAGAAGTCTAATGTAACACATGCAGAGACGCTCCCTCGTGGCTCAGCTGTAAAGAATCCGCCCGCCAATGCAGGAGACCAGGGTTCAATCCCTGGGCCAGGAAGATCCCGTGGAGGAGGAAATGGCAACCCAATCCAGTATTCTTGCCTGGGAAATCCCATGGACAGAGAAGCCTGGAGGGGTACAGTCCATGGGGTCGCAAAGAGTCCAGCACGACTTAGCAATTAAACAAACAACAACAAAGGAAATGCTCCAAAACCTTGGCTTGGCAACAGTTATTACTATGTAAAGGAACTGTGGGCCCTTTTTTATACTTTTCTGTGCTTTCCAAGTTTCGTTGATATGGGTGTATTGACTTCATAAACATAAAAGCAAAATATGTTTCTATTAAGTGTATGAGAATGAAGAAAATGGTGAAACCGTAACATGGAAAAAAAGAGTGTGATTGAGACAATGTTCTGCTTGTGTACCCTGCTCATTTTCCACAGATCCAAAGTAGCTTCCCCATTTTATTGCAAATTCTTCAGAGTATCATTAGTGATGGCTATATAACAGCCTATAAATGAACGAATCGTAATTGATTTAATCCTCTATCATTATATAATTGAGAAATAATTGAGTTATTTCCATTTTTCATCCTATGAGTGCTAACTGTGCTGAACATTTTTGTATGTAAATCTCATCCACCCCCATCAACATTTTTACATGCCTGGCCCTCTGATTATCTAAATGTCTTGACATTTACTCTTCTCACTTTCTGGAACACTCTATAACCAGTTGCTAAATATCCTCAGTGCTTTTTGCCTTCCCACCTGCTTCCCATCACTGACGCTACATAAAACCGTGTTCTGATGTCTGAGCTGGAACCCCTTCTAGCCCCAGCTCAAGCCTCTAGAAGGCCCAGCCCTCTGGCACTTCAACTAGAAACAGCATTGTCACCAGAGTGCTCATTTCTTTTTAAGCAGGGCCTCATAAAAACTCTTCTAGCAGCTGTGAACCTTCATCACTGGAGCAATAAATGATGCTGCTGCTGTGATTCATCAAATGTGCAGAGTGATCGAGTCAGTTGGGTGAACTCCCAAGATCTTTTGTTTTTGGTATATATACATATTTTAATTTGGCTGTGCAGAGTCTTAGTTGCGGCTTGTGGAATCTTCCGTCTTTGTTAGGCCACACAGGATCTTTTGTTGCAGTGTGTGAATTCTTAGTTGCAGCACGTGGGATCTAGTTCCCTGACCAGGGACAGAACCCAGGCCCCTGCATTGTGAGTGCAGAGTCTTAGCCACTGGACCACCAGGCAAGTACCCCCAGGTTCTTAATGATTCTTCAGAAGTCAGCCCCAATACCTCCCTGTCTCTCTCTCTCTTTAAGATCCACATGAATCAGCAACATTGCTAGTAGGTCACGTGCGAGATGGACAAGTTTCACTGACTTCCATTTACTTGATGGGGCCTTAACACACTAATTTTAGGCTTTTGTTTGTTTATGCGGACCATTTTTAAAGTCTTTATTGAATTTTTTTACAATATTGCTTCTGTTTTAGTTTTGGTTTTTAGGCCACGAGGCGTGTGGAATCTCGCTCCCTGACCAGGTATGGAACTCCACATTGAAAGGCAAAGTCTAAACCACTGGACTGCCAGCAAAGTCCCTAATTCTGGTTGTATGGAAATCTACACACACAGAGAGAAAGTAAACCTTGTTCTAATCACATTACATCAGAAAATGGTCTTCCTGTGGCTCCTTAGCTCTGTCTTGGCACAGAAGGGAGGGGAGATGGATTTCCAAGGCCTTGGTTGAACATGTAATGTGGGAGAGGATGGGAGCTTACTAATGACTGGACTCTGCTCTGACATCCCATCCCCTCAAGCGAGTTTCCAGAGCTTAATCAGACCCCTCTGAGTCCAATGTTATGGCATTATTGTTTGGCCTCTCTGGAATGTTTGTTGACAGCATCCAAACATTTACCTTCTTGGAAATGACCTTCTCCTTCTCTTCCTCTGTTCACAGGGTTCAGAGATCGAACGCCACCATCTCTCTGGCTCCAGCACAGTCAGGTGATCCAAACTCAGCCAATGAGATGACAGCATTCCCTTCCCCACCATGATTGGTTCAAAAGAAGACACATGACTCCAGCCAAGCTAATCAGAGCCTATGAATATCAGTCCTGAGCTCATAACTACAAGGCAAGAAAGCCATAAAAAGAAATGGGAACAAATAAGACTGTTTACTATAGGATCTGAGCACCTAGATTCAGGATACTTAGACTTAAAAATGACATGTCAATATGCTTTCTTTTTTCTCTTAAGGCCATTGGATCTGCATTCTTGTTTATTTAAAATCTTAAATAAAAATTTAAAATTCTTGTTTAATTAAAATTACATTATTTGTAATACCTGAATAAATATGTTTCTGAAGCTCTTTTGAAAACTAAATAATATAAACATATCTGATGAGCATAACCAGCACATATATTTACTTGTTTATTTATTTAATAAACATGTCAACTGATATAAACAGGCCTGATGAGAGCTCCACCCACTGGTGTGTCACTAATTGAACCCAATGCAGGAAATCCAAAGCTGTCTCTCTATGAACAGGGTTACAAAGAAATTCCAGCAACATATTCAGAGAGGTTTAATGAGAAAAGCATTATGCTGAGGGTCAGGAAGCAGATATATGTCCAACAACGTGACCTTGGATAAATTACTCAGCATTTGTGAACCTCAGTTCTCTTGACTATAGAATGGAGTAAACCAAGTTCATAGCAGCACTGATCACAATAGGTAGGACATGGAAGCAACCTAGATGTTCATCAACAGATGAATGGATAAAGAAGCTATGGTACATATATGCAACAGAATATTACTCATTCATAAAAAGGAATAAAACTGAGTCCGTCGTAGTGAGGTGGATGAACCTAGAGCCTGTTACAGAGAGTGAAGTAGGTCAGAAAGAGAAAAACAAATGCCATATATTAACACATACGTATATGGAATCTAGGAAATGGTACTGATGAACATTTTTGCTGGGCAGGAATGGAAATGTAAATGTAGAGAACAAACTTATAAACACAGTGGGGGAAGGAAGGGGTGGGACAAATTGGGAAGTAGCATTGACATCCATACATCATCACTGGTGAAATAGCTAGCTAGCGGGAAGCAGCTATATAGCTCAAGGAGCTCACCTTGGTGCTCTGTGATGACCTAGAGGGGTGGGATGCAGGACAGGAGGGAGGCTCAAAACAGAGGGTGTATATGTGTACTGACATGACTCAAGGGAATAAACAACAACAAAAATAGGAGATTTACATCATTGTACAGCAGAAATCAACACAACATTTTAAAGCAATTATCCTCCAATTAAAAATAAATTTTAAAATAAACAAAATAAAATGGGATAAAAAAAATCATTAGGTCATTGTAAGGACTGAAGAAAGTGTCTTTGAAGCACTATTGCAGTGACTTTCACGCAGGGCACTGAGTGTGTAATTTCTCAGTATAACATTAGACAACCAGCTAGCCCTTCTAAGCTTCCATTTTCTCATCTCTAAAATGAGGGCTTTTTTACTCTTTCAGTGGTTTTCAGTGCTGGCTGCAAACTAAAACCACCAGGGGAGTTTTAAAATATACAGATGCCCAGGCTCCATGCCCAGAGATACTGATTTAATTGGTCTGAGTGGGGGCTCTTTGCACTGACAGCTTTTAAATGCTCCCAGGTGAGTCTGATGTGAAAACAGAGTTGAGAACCACTGCAAGAGATGAAGATCACTTTACAAGTTAGCAGTCTAAGCCTCTTATTAAGAAAAGAACAATTTAAGTAATCATTAAAGCTATAAATTTTCCTGCAGAAATATCCCAAGGTGATGCCTTTGAAAGTGGGCAATTAACCCTTCAGCAGAAAATGTTTAAAAATTTAAATTCAAACTCAGCAAAGTCAGCCTGTTTAAGGAGAAAATTAATTAAAAGAGGAAAATTTTTTATCACTCTAAGATTGTTCAGCAAACTCTTTTATTGCCTCTGTCATGCTGTTGGAAGGACTCTCATCCCTAAGTATTAAAAAAAAAAAAATCTCAGGCAAAAGAGATATCAATTTTATTTTGTGAAAATACTTGGAACTAATAAATTTTATGTGTGTTTTTCATAGCTCCCTTGGGAAATGCTGTACAGTAAATATAACTGAAAGTAGGAGGTGGAGTGTTTATTCATCATGTATATATTTTTAAATGCAATTATGAAAGGAACAATGCAACATGGAACATGATTTGGCTGCTAAGAATTCAGCATATTTTCTAAAAAGTGTTGTAGAGACCTCTCCAATGCCTGAGATTCATAAAATTATCACCTTGATATCTTGATATCTTACTCAGTCCTTGCAATTTACATTATTGCATAAACGGTACAAATGAACTTACTTAAAAAAACAGAAACAGACTCCCAAACTAAAAGAACAAACTCATGGTTGGGGGAGATGGGTAGGAAGTTTGGGATGGACATGTATACACTGCTATATTTTGAATGGATAACCAACCAACAAGGACCTACTGTAAAGCAAAAACAAAAACTTAAAATAGAATGGAATATATCTTCATCTCAAAACAAAATTCTCTTAAAATAAGAACCCCAAAAAAACCTTGGAGAACTCACACTGGAAGGAATCTTCAAAAACAGTGGAATGAGAACTGAAATATGACATAGTATACAGAGATGTGATCCCAAGCTGTAAAGGAAATTAATTGTGTGGCCTTGGGAAATTATTTAGCCTGTAGAAGACATCTGCTTGCAGACAAGATGAAGTAAAAGGGACCTGATGTACATTCTCACCCAAAAAGCAACACAATGACAACAACAAATACACAATTTTTAGGACATTGTGCTACGAAGGATGATGATCCCTGAAAGATGAGACAAATGAGTGAGCCATAGGACTTCCCAAGAATACTGCCTAAGGGATGCTCCAGGGCGCACAACACAGGAAAACAGAATCCAGGAGGAGCCCAGCAGACTTCCTGAGGTGAGCTAATTCCACAGAGACCAAAGCAGCTAGGTCTTGCAGGACAGAGTTCGGAAGAGTAGAGGTCTGCACAGAGACAGAATCCTGAAGCTCTGCAAAAGGTCTTCCTTGAGCATTCAGCAGGGTGCTGATGGTACGTATGTATGAGGAAACTCACAAGGACAAAGAAAGAACCATTTGATGGGTTAAAAGGAACAGTAGCAAGTGTTCACAAGGGCTGGGAATAATGCCCGTTCCTACAAACCAGACTGAAAGCCTCATAATTCAGACTACTCAGAAGGATCTTGCCCAGGGGTGGGGAACAATTGTGTTGTATAGTTAGTCACTCAGTCATGCCCGAATCTTGGTGACCCCATGGACTGTAGTCTGCCAGGCTCCTCTGTCCATGGGATTCTCCAGGCAAGAATTCTGGAATGGGTAGCCACTCCCTTCTCCAGGGGATCTTAAGGATCAAACCTGGGTCTCCTGCATTGCAGACAGTTCTTAACCATCTGAGCCACCAATTAGCCATAGGACTAAGCACTTCTCTGGTCTCACCTAACAACTCTGTAAGAAAGATCCAAAAGAATCTAATTGTTTCCAACAACAACTACATTGCAGATAAAAGTGCAAGAATATTTATAGGGCTACAAAGATATCCAACAACCAACAATGTCTGGCATTCTATCAAAGATTACCAGAAAGAACAGAAATAATACAGCCCATGAGGAAAATTTTTTTCATAAATTTTTTCTTTGTTCTAGAAATATTTTAATATAATCATTGTACAGTTATGAAGTAACATTCAATCCTCTGAATATAGTCAAGGTATTAATAAAAATATCACACATTTTTATTCACTACCTTGATATAATTGGATTTCCCTGGTGGCTCAGACAGTAAAGAATTAGTCTGCAATGCAGGAGACCCAGGATCTGTCCCCTGGTCAAAAAGATCCCCTGGAGAAGGGACTGGCCACCCACTTCAGTGTTCTTGCCTGGAGAATCCCATGGACAAAGTCTGGCAGGCTACAGTCTATGGAATCACAAGCAAGTAGACACGACTGAGCGAGCGATAACCCCTGTAAAAGTCAACTAAATTAACAAAACAGTCAAGCAAATCAATCAACAAGGGAGATAAAATTAAATCATAAAATTAGATTGGCAACCCACTCCAGTACTCTTGCCTGGAGAATCCCATGGAGGGAGGAGCCTGGTAGGCTACAGTCCATGGGGTCTCAAAGAGTCGGACACGACTGAGTGGCTTCACTCACTCACTCAAAAGAAGTAAGGAAAAGAGAAAAGGAGACTAAAGAATAGATATAACAAATAGGAAACAGTAACAAAATGAAGTAAACTTAACTGTATCCAAAGTCACATTAAACTTAGACAGGCTGAACATCATCAATTAAAAGGCAAAGACTATCACATTTGCCAACTAAACAATATGTACAACTTGAAAGTTGTGAGTTAAGTTTTATTTCGGGCAAAATGAGGACTGCAGCCCAGGAGGCAGCATCTCAGATAGCTCTGAGAGACTGCTCCAAAGCAGCAGTGGGGAGAAGATCAATATATAACGTTTAGGTGAAGGGGGAGTTCAATGCCATGAAGCGCTCATTTTGCAAAAGGTTTTTTGTTATTCATGAGGATTTGATGTCACCGTGAAAGGATTTAGTGCTTTTCTAGATACGAGGAGATGCAAGGATTGAGATCATGGAATCTGTTCCTAAGAAACCTCCAACTATTAAAGAGCATCTAAGGATGGAGATGAGTTTGAGCAAGCTCTGGGAGTTGGTGATGGACAGGGAAGCCTGTCATACTGAAGTCCATGGGGTTGCAGAGTCGGACATGACTGAGCGACTGAACTGAACCAATCTAAAGAGCTGTCCCACCAGATTCCCTGGAGCACAGAGTGCCTCACTCCACCCTGAACTAACTCAGGGGTTGTTGAAGGTCAAGAGCTATAGCAGCATGGGGCTCAGTCTCCATAGAGGCAGATGGCAAACACCTTTGTTGTTCAGTCATTGGCAATGCTCTTGACAAGTGCCCATTTGTAACTGATACATTGAACTTTTAAAAAAGCAAGATCCAATTATATTCTGATTACCAAAAATAAATAAAAAGCACTGCAAATTGAAGACAAAAATAGGTTTAAAGAAAATGAATGAAAAAAAGATATACCAGGATATTACAGCAAAGAAAGCTGGAGCTATATTAAAGGTTATATTAACATCAGACAAAGTAGATATTAGAACAAAAGAAACCACTGGAGACAAATGAAGTCATTTCATAATGATTTGTTGTTGTTTAGTCGCTCCGTGGTGTCCAACTCTCTGCAGCCCCATGGACTGTAGCCCGCCAGGCTCCTCTGTTCATGGGATTTCCCAGGCGAGAATACTGGAGCGGGTTGCCATTTCCTTCTCTGAGAGATCTTCAGACCCAGGGATCAAACTTGAGTCTCCTGGATTGGCGGAAGATTCTTTACCACTGAGTCACTGTTTTGCCGAAAGTTTTCACTTTCATCTCAGGTACAAAGGATTTGTTAACAAAATAAGCCACTTGTTATATACAAATAAATAATACAAATATTTATTGGAGAATTATCTAACGTACCTTCAATATACCAACATGAAAAGAAAAGAAAAATAGAGCAGAGAATACATCACCAAACTGGGTTTTGACCAACATCCAGACTTAAACAGTGCTGGTAAGTTCTGTGTCACAGCACATCTGGAGTCCCAACTGGGAATGGGTACTAGGCAGCGTGTCTGCTCCGTGGGTGAGACTTCAAAGACTGCAACTCGGGTTCCATTTAAAATCCCAGGAGGGTTGCAAACTGATACCACCATCAACCTGTAACCAGATTGCAGCTCTGGTTTCCTGTTAATGCTGTTTTGTTGTGTGAAACTTGGAATGTGGTTAAGCCTGGGGCTTGGTTGGCCAGGCCCCCTCCAGGGGCTCAGCAATCTCACGATTCCTCCCTCGACTTATCCGAGTTCAGTTCAGTTCAGTCGATCAGTCATGTCCGACTCTTTGCGACCCCATGAATCACATCACGCCAGGCCTCCCTGTCCATCGCCATCTCCTGGAGTTCACTCAAACTCATGTCCATCGAGTCAGTGATGCCATCCAGCCATCGCATCCTTTGTCATCCCCTCTCCTCCTGCCCCCAATCCCTCCCAGCATCAGAGTCTTTTCCAGTGAGTCAACTCTTCTCATGAGGTGGCCAAAGTACTGGCATTTCAGCGTTAGCATCATTTCTTCCAAAGAACACCCAGGGCTGATTTCCTTTATTTTTTTTTATTTTTTTTTACTTTATTTTTTTTTATTATTATTTTTTTAATTTTAAAATCTTTAATTCTTACATGTGTTCCCAAACATGAACCCCCCTCCCACCTCCCTCCCCATAACATCTCTGTGGGTCATCCCCATGCACCAGCCCCAAGCATGCTGTATCCTGCATCAGACATAGACTGGTGATTCAATTCTTGCATGATAGTATACATGTTAGAATGCCATTCTCCCAAATCATCCCACCCTCTCCCTCTCCCTCTGAGTCCAGAAGTCCGTTATATACAGCTGTGTCTTTTTTCCTGTCTTGCATACAGGGTCGTCATTGCCATCTTTCTAAATTCCATATATGTGTGTTAGTATACTGTATTGATGTTTTCTTTCTGGCTTACTTCACTCTGTATAATTGGCTCCAGTTGCATCCATCTCATCAGAACTGATTCAAATGAATTCTTTTTTATGGCTGAGTAATACTCCATTGTGTATATGTACCACAGCTTTCTTATCCATTCATCTGCTGATGGACATCTAGGTTGTTTGCATGTCCTGGCTATTATAAACAGTGCTGCAATGAACACTGGGGTACATGTGTCTCTTTCCATTCTGGTTTCCTCGGTGTGTATGCCCAGCAGTGGGATTGCTGGGTCATAAGGTAGTTCTATTTGCAATTTTTTAAGGAATCTCCACACTGTTCTCCATAGTGGCTGTACTAGTTTGCATTCCCACCAACAGTGTAAGAGGGTTCCCTTTTCTCCACACCTTCTCCAGCATTTATTGCTTGCAGATTTTTGGATCACAGCCATTCTGACTGGTGTGAAGTGGTACCTCATTGTGGTTTTGATTTGCATTTCTCTGATAATGAGTGATGTTGAGCATCTTTTCATGTGTTCGTTAGCCATCCGTATGTCTTCTTTGGAGAAATGTCTATTTAGTTCTTTGGCCCATTTTTTGATTGGGTCGTTTATTTTTCTGGAATTGAGTTGTATAAGTTGCTTGTATATTTTTGAGATTAGTTGTCAGTTGTTTCATTTGCTATTATTTTCTCCCATTCCGAAGGCTGTCTTTTCACCTTGCTTATATTTTCCTTTGTTGTGCAGAAGCTTTTAATTTTAATTAGATCCCATTTGTTTATTTTTGCTTTTATTTCCAGAATTCTGGGAGGTGGATCATAGAGGATCTTGCTGTGATTTATGTCGGAGAGTGTTTTGCCTATGTTCTCCTCTAGGAGTTTTATAGTTTCTGGTCTTACATTTAGATCTTTAATCCATTTTGAGTTTATTTTTGTGTGCGGTGTTAGAAAGTGATCTAGTTTCATTCTTTTACAAGTGGTTGACCAGTTTTCCCAGCACCACTTGTTAAAGAGATTGTCTTTACTCCATTGTATATTCTTGCCTCCTTTGTCAAAGATAAGGTGTCCATATGTGTGTGGATTTATCTCTGGGCTTTCTATTTTGTTCCATTGATCTATATGTCTGTCTTTGTGCCAGTATCATACTGTTTTGATGACTATGGCTTTGTAGTAGAGCCTGAAGTCAGGCAAGTTGATTCCTCCAGTTCCATTCTTCTTTCTCAAGATTGCTTTGGCAATTTGAGGTTTTTTGTATTTCCATACAAATCTTGAAATTATTTGTTCTAGTTCTGTGAAAAATATGGCTGGTAGCTTGATAGGGATTGCATTGAATTTGTAAATTGCTTTGGGTAGTATACTCATTTTCACTATATTGATTCTTCCAATCCATGAACATGGTATATTTCTCCATCTATTAGTGTCCTCTTTGATTTCTTTCATCAGTGTTTTATAGTTTTCTATATATAGGTCTTTAGTTTCTTTAGGTAGAATGGACTGGTTGGATCTCCTTGCAGTCCAAGGAACTCTCAAGAGTTTTCTCCAACTGCTGCTGCTAAGTCGCTTCAGTTGTGTCCGACTCTGTGCAACCCCATAGACGGCAGCCCACCAGGCTCCCCCATCCCTGGAATTCTCCAGGCAAGAACACTGGAGTGGGTTGCCATTGCCTTCTCCAATGCATGAAAGTGGAAAGTGAAAGTGAAGTCGCTCAGTCGTGTCTGACTTTTAGCGACCTCTTGGACTGCAGCCCACCAGGCTCCTCCATCCATGGGATCCTCCAGGCAAGAGTACTGGAGTGGGGTGCCATTGCCTTCTCCGGTCTTCTCTAACACCACAGTTCAAACACATCAATTCTTCGGTGCTCAGCTTTCTTCACAGTCCAACTCGCACATCCATACATGACCACTGGGAAAAACCATAGCCTTCACTAGACGGACCTTTGTTGGCAAAGTAATGTCTCTGCTTTTCAATCTACTATCTACATTGGTCATAACTTTTCTTCCAAGGAGTAAGCATCTTTTAATTTCATGCCTGCAATCACCATCTGCAGTGATTTGGAGCCCCCCCCCAAAAAAAGTCAGCAACTGTTGCCACTGTTTCCCCATCTATTTCCCGTGAAGTGATGGGACCAGATGCCATGATCTTTGTTTTCTGAATCTTGAGCTTTAAGCCAGCTTTTTCACTCTCCTCTTTCAGTTTCATCAAGAGGCTCTTTAGTTCCTCTTCACTTTCTGCCATAAGGGTGGTATCATCTGCATATCTGAGGTTATTGATATTTCTCCCAGCAATCTTGATTCCAGCTTGTGCTTCTTCCAGCCCAGCATTTCTCATGATGTACTCTGCATAGAAGTTAAATAAGCAGGGTGACAATATGCAGCCTTGACGTACTCCTTTTCCTATTTGGAACCAGTCTGTACACCGAAATCAGATTGATTATATTCTTTGCAGCCAAAGATGGAGAAGCTCTATACATTTAGCAAAAACAAGACCGGGAGAGACTGTGGCTCAGATCATGAGCTCCTTATTGCCAAATTCAGACTCAAATTGAAGAAAGTAGGGAAAACCACTAGACCTAAATCAAATCCCTTATGATTATACAGTGGAAGTAAGAAATATATTTAAGGGACTAGATCTGATAGATAGAGTGCCTGATGAACTATGGACTGAGGTTCATGACATTGTACAAGAGACAGCGTATTATAGCTCCCAATTATTAACGCTTTCCTAGCTGCCAGGCAGAGTGCTGAATGCTTAACTCATATCACCTTAGTTCAACTTCACAGACCAATCACATCATAAGGTAGATATTTTACCGATGAAGAGAATAAGGCTAAGAGGTAAAATGACTTCTGAGCATCTCCTGGCAGAGAGCAGCTAAAACCTTAAGGATGCATGATTCTGAAGGTTTGTGTTCATAATCAATACACAACACCCTCCAATTCCAAGAGTGAATGAAACTCACAGGGTGCCTATCACATGATAGGAGGGGTGTATTGAATCCTTCCAACAATCCTATGAGAGTGGTACTAACTTGTTTAGTCACTAAGTCATGTCCAACTCTCTGCAGCCCCATGGACTGTAGCCTGCCAGGTTCCTCTGTCCATGGGATTTCCCAGGCAAGGAAACTGGAGTGGGTTGCCATTTCCTCTTCCAGGGGATCTTCCTGACCCAGGGATCGAACCCACATCTCCTACATTGCAAGCAGATTCTTTGTCACTGAGTCACCAGGGAAACCCTTCCCCTAAAGGATGAGGGGAAAAACAGATGAGGAAACTAAAGGGTAGAGAGATTAGTCAACTTGCTGGTAAGTCGCATCCCAGATGCAAACCCTGGTGCCCTGGATTGACAATCAACAGTCTCACCACCTCTAAAGTTAGAGGTATGCCTCTTTTTTGTGCAATCACTGGCCTGGGGATATAAAATGTATGAACTTATCCCTTCCTTAAGGAAATCAACGTTGAGAGAAACTCTTATGCTAACAGGATAAATCAAAATCAGGATACAGCATGACATGCCCTGCATATTAGCTGTGTCTACTATGTAAAAATATGTGCAAGAGATGTCTGTAAAGTATTTGTATACCTCTGTCCGTGGGCAGTAATTCCACTTCTGGCAATCTATCCTGAAGAAATCACCAACAATGTGATCAAAATGTATGTGTAAAAGTAACACTGTTTATAATAACCAAGATATGGAAACAAATGTTTATCAACAGATGAATGAATGAAGTAGATGTTATATATAGATAGATAGACAGCTAGATAGATAATGGAATATCTCAGCCATGATAAAGGATGGAATAATGCCACTTGCAGAAACATGAATGCAACTGGAGATTTCATACCAAGTGAAATAAGTCAGAAAGACAAATGCCCTATGATGTCACTCACATTGGAATCCAAAATATGATACAGATGAGCCTGTCTACAAAACAGAAATAGACTCACAGAAGTAGAGAACAGACTTGGGATTACCAACAGTGGGGTGGGTGGAGGAAGAAAGCGTTGGGAGTTTTGGATTAGCAGATACAAACTGTTATATACAGAATGGATAAATGACAAGGTCCTATTGTATAGCACAGGGAATTACCTTTAATATTCTGTGATACACCACAGTGAAAGAGAATGTTTTAAAAATAATGAATGTTTTTAATGTGAATGTAAAGATGCTTCTTACAGCAAAACATGGTAGCTAAAGTTGTCACCCCCAATGAGAATGTTAAATTCTTTGTGACAGATCTATATGAAGAGATGGTATGCAGTCACTAAAAGATTAGGTTGCAATATTTAATGCTTTTCTAAAATATCTTTTAAAACTTTTAATCACAAGGAGACATGCTCATGATGTGGTATTAAGCAAACTAAGGCGGGGGGTAGAATTGGTAGGTTTAGCACAATTTCAGTCATGTAAAACAATAATTAAAACTAATTATAACAACAACAGTAATAATAATAACGTGAGAAAATAGTCAAGGAATTAACAGTGATTGCTTGTAGCTGGTGACTTATGGATGACTTTTGTCCCTGCCTTTCAGTTGCTATGTTTTCAAATTCTTAGAAAGTCATTATATATTCATAATTTTTAAAATATTTATTTCATTATTTATTTATTTGGCTGTGGCAGGTCTTAGATAAGGCACATGGGATCTTCCATCTTAGCTGCAGCTTGTGGGGTCTAGTTCCCTGACCAGGGATTGAACCCGGGCCCCTGCATTGGGAGCACGGGGTCTTAGCCACTGGACCACCAGGGTAGTCCCTACATTACTTTCATAGTCAGGAAAAGGTGAACCTAAATTATGTGTGGGAGAAAAAGTAGAAGAAAATACAGAAAAATATTAGAAGTAGTTATGATGGTGGTGGATGTTTGATATTTTTTATTTCTTTTTCAAAACCTTATGTACAGCAATTAGTCACATTTGTAGTGAAAAGATATATGAACATAAAACCAGTTAATACCAACATTATTTTAGCAGTGAAAAGCTGAAAACAACATAAATATTCAGTTGAAGGTTGGTCAAATGAATTACCGGCACAGATGTTACCTGTGTAAGAGGCTATTATGCAACTTCTGGAACTAATGTTTGCAGTGGGCTTTTAATGGTGGCAGAAATGTTTATGGCATGTGTTTAAGCCAAAATTTTGCATCAAAGACATCTCCTGATTTTATTACTAACAGTAATACTACTAATAAGGAAAATACACTGAAGTATTACCAGTTGTTGCCTATTGGTTATAAATGGTTTTCATTGTACTTGCTGTGTATTTCTCTCTGACCATGTTACATATAATGAACACAGATAGCTTATGTGTTTTTAAATTTTTTTCATGGATGAAGAAAAAGCTGGATTCATTTAAGGTTTTCTAATCACTGTTGACTTTTTTCAGTCGCTATTACCTCGATTGGCATTACTGTCTTCTCTCCCAGGGACAGTGGTTTGACACTCTGATTTTAGTTTGGGACCTGAATGACTGTAGTCCCTGGATGAGAAACTGCAGGCCTTGGCTAATAGGTAGAGGAAAAGCTTTAAGTCCCTGGTGACTCAGGTGGTAAAGAACCTGCCTGCAGTGCAGGAGACCGAGGTCCAATCCCTGGGTAGGGAAGATCCCCCTGGAGAAGGGAATGGCTGCCACTCCAGTATTCTTGCCTGGAGAATTCCATGGACTATATAGTCCATGGGGTCACAAAGAGTCAGACACGACTCAGTGACTAACACTTCCACTTTTCACTTTTAGGAGATCTCTACCAAAATCACCCACTTAGAGAATTCCTCCTGCCTGAGTTCAAAGCATAGTCTGTGTAACCTGCAACCCTTCCCTTAACTTCTCAGAGGCTTGCATGCTAAGTGGCTTCAATCACATCTGACTCTTTGCCACCCTATAGACTGTAGCCCACCAGGTTCCTCTGTCCATGGGATTCTCCAAACAAGAATACTGGAGTGGGTTGCCCTGCCCTCTTCCAGGGGATCTTCCCGACACAAGGATCAAACCCGTGTCTCTCGTGTCTCCTGCACTGGTCGGCGGGTTCTTTACCGCTAGCGCCATCTGGGAAGCCCTCTCAGAGGCTTAGAAGCCAGTATGTTGAAGGCCCTTCTGAGCTCAGGCTTTTAAGAGGTAGTGTGTAACTTCTCCTCACCGTCTTGTCCCTTCCATCACCTGGATGGAGACAGTCATGAGATCCTAAAGAACAGAGGAGCTACAAGGACAAGGTAGAAACAGCTTCAGCCTCCACTTATAGAAGAGGTGCCTTTCAACTTGAATACCCACTGAGGACTGTTTCAGAGCAGACCAGGCCCGGACTTCTGGTGTGTGGTTCCATCACATGTCTGGGGCTGTTTATTATTTCAGTCTAGCCCCTACCCTCACTCATCCAAGTAATGATATGTGAACAATTCATAGGGCTCAACTCATGAAAGATTAAAAAGTCAAGCTTAGGACTTCCCTGGTGGTGGTGAAGAGTCGGCCTGCCAGTGCAGGTGATATGGGTTCGACCTCTGATCTGGGATGGTCCCATATTCCTGGGGGCAGCTGAGCTCTGTGTGCTGTAACTGTTGAGCCTGTGTTTTAGAGCCTGGGAACCACAACGACTGAGCCCACGTGCTGCAGTTACTGAAGACGTCGAGCCCTCGAGCCCGTGCTCGGCAACAAGAGAAGCCTGTGCACTGCAACTCGAGGGTAGCCCTCACACAGCAACAAGGCCCAGGGCGGCCAAAAATAAACAAAGAATTTCTGAAACTATGTGTCCCCATGGCTAACTCACGTTGATGTGCAGCAGAAATCAAACTGATATTATAAAACCATCATCAAGCAATTAAAAATAAATATTAAAAATTAAATGAAAGTTGAAAAGTCAGACTTAGAGGAACAGAGTAAGTGCTCATTAAACGTTGGTTGAATGATCGAATGTTTAGGATGCTGAGCAGATTGAACAAAATCAAAGAGGAAGGCAAACTTCATTCCTTCCACCCTTCCAAAAGATGCTGAAGGGGACCTTGAGAGATACTTCTGAGTCTCTGCCTCTGCCGTATCATCTTTGATGAAAGAAGAGTCTCACCCTCAAGTCAGCTCAGGTGCTCCAGGCCATCCGGGCCCGGGAATTTATTTCAGAAAAGAATAGGTGAGGATGTATCTGCTTCATTAGGCGCGCATCCATGTGGAAGATGGGCCAAAAAAAGATGTACTTCCCAGGCTTTCCAGAGAAAGTGCCCGAAGGGTTTTGATGGATATCCCCACAGTCCGTGTGTGCAGCTTTTAAACACTTGACTTAACAACTTCCTTTAATTTCACTGAACATAAGTTATTGATTCTGATCTCTGTTACCTGGAAGCCTCAATCCTGATTGTTAATTGAGCTATTGATCTGGGCTCGCATTAACCGTTCCTGAAGGGGTGAATCCTGGGTACGGCAGGCAGGTGGGCTAGCGAGGCAGAGGAGATGGCAACACTGCAGGGAAGGGCTTTTAATTAGTAATAATAGCTTCATACTTAGCCGACCGGTTTGTAATATGTGTGCTGACGTTGTGATAGATCAAGAGACAAACCAGTGGTCATCCTTCATAGGAAAATTAAATTGGGTCAATTATCTAACTGTTGGGTGATTTCAGGTCGTTACTTAACCCAAAATGAACCTCTTGCCATACGCATCGAATCCATAGCTCAGCCCCCAAAGCTTACTCAAGTTTGGAAGCATAATTAATCAGGTTGGCCTCTCCCCTGCTTTTCCATCATAGTGCTTTAATGCTCAGAAATTTCCATCAAACAAAGAAACCATGGATAGGGCAATGGTTGTATAAAAGCATTTACATCTCTGCCATGGAATTATTATGTGGTCATTTGTTGACACCAATTAACTTGGTGGAGAAGATTCCAGAATCTAAATATCGTAAGGGAAAAAAGTCATGTTCCAGAGAGATGTATGTAATATGACCATATTTTTTATAAAATAAGCAATTGCCAACAACAATACACGATTTATGGGGCAGAAAAAAAAGCATGAAGTATCCACAACTGATCCTAATATTAGCTAACATTGGGGTGGGTGTGGGGGTGGGCAGGGAGACCACAAATGTATTTTTTAAGATTTAATACATATTTACATAACACTTATCAGCTACCAGACATGATTTTAAGTGTTTCATAAATATTAACTCATCTTGAGACTGATCGGGCAGTTCAGTGGTTAAGACTTGGCTTTCCAACACAGGGAGTGTGAGTTTGATCCCTGATCAAGCAGCAAGATCCCACAGGCTTCGAAGCCAAAAAAAAAAAAAAAACAGAAACGATATTATAACAAACTCAATAAAGACTTTGAAAATAGTCCACATTAAAAAAAATCTTTATTTTTTAAATTAATTTATTAATTTTAATCAGAGGCTGATTACTTTACATTACTGTGGTAGATTTTGCTATAGATTCATGAATCAGCCATGGGTGTACATGTGTCCCCCTGTCCTGAAACCCCACCCACTTCCCTCCCCATCCCATCCCTCTGGGTTGTCCCAGTGCACCAGCTTTAAGTGCCCTGCTTCATGCATCGAACCTGGACTGGCGACCTATTTCACATACAGTAATATACATGTTTCAATGCTATTCTCTCAAATCATCCCACCCTCGCCTTCCCCACAGAGTCCAAAAGTCTATTCTTTACATCTGTGTCTCTTTTGCTGTCTCGCATATAGGGTCATCATTACCATCTTTCTAAATTCCGTATATATGCATTAATATACTGTATTTGGTGTTTTCTTTCTGGCTTACTTCGCTCTGTATAATAGGCTCCAGTTTCATCCACCTTATTAGAAGTGATTCTAATGCATTTTTCTTAATAGCTGAGTAATACTCCATTGTGTATATGTACCACAGCTTTCTTATCCATTCATCTGCCGATGGACATCTAGGTTGCTTCCATGTCCTGGCTATTATAAACAGTGCTGCGATAAACATTGGGGTACATGTGTCTCTTTCCATTCTGGTTTCCTCGGTGTGTATGCCCAGCAGTGGGATTGCTGGGTCATACGGCAGTTCTATTTCCAGATTTTTAAGGAATCTCACACTCTTCTCCATAGTGGCTGTACTAGTTTGCACTCCCACCAACAGTGTAAGAGAGTTCCCTTTTCTCCACACCCTCTCCAGCATTTATTGCTTGTAGACTTTTTGATAGCAGCCATTCTGACAGGCATGAGATGGTACCTCATTGTGGTTTTGATTTGCATTTCTCTGATAATGAGTGAAGTTGAGCACCTTTTCATGTGTTTGTTAGCCATCTGTATGCCTTCTTTGGCAAAATGTCTATTTAGTTCTTTGGCCTATTTTTTGATTGTGTCATTTATTTTTCTGGTATTGAGCTGCATGAGCTCCCTATACATTTTGGAGATAATTCTTGTCAGTTGTTTAATTTGCTATTATTTTCTCCCATCCTGAAAGCTGCCTCTTCACTTTGCTTATAGTTTCCTTTGTTGTGCAAAGGCTTTTAAGTTTGATTAGGTCCCATTTGTTTACTTTTGCTTTTATTTCCATTACTCTGGGAGATGGGTCATAGAGAATCTTGCTGTGATTTATGTTAGAGAGTGTTCTGCCTATGTTTTCCTCTAGGAGTTTTATAGTTTCTGGTCTTACATTTAGATCTTTAATCCATTTTGAGTTTATTTTTGTGTATGGTGTTAGAAAGTGTTCTAGTTTCATTTCTTTACAGGTGGTTGACCAGTTTTCCCAGCACCATTTGTTAAACAGATATTTTAAAAAAATTAAGTCAGCTAATTTCCTGACAACTACCTGATATATGTTCTAGTATTACGCCACTCTACAGATGGGAAAATTGAGGAACAGAAAATTAAGTCATCACTAAGGTAAGCTGAGTGAGTGGTCGAGCTGGAATTTGACCCCAGATTCTGGGCTCACTGCACGATGTCTGCTGTCTGTATAAAAGTATGTAGTGGGACTCCAAGAAATTTTTACCTTTTTCACATATTAATACTTTCATATATTATTCAAATATTTTGATAAACACAAACTATTTATTCAACTGGGAAGAAATAAAATATTATTCAGCCACAAGCAATTAGACCAGCGACTTATTTTAGTCATTTAACAAGCATTTACTGAGTTCCTACTATGCGCCAATCAGTATGCCTAGAAGTTGACATGCATTATCTCATTTAACTTATGGACTGTTTCTCTACTGTCTTATTATCGCCTGTATTTCACAGATGTGGCAGTGAGAACCTAGAGAAGGAGTAGTTTGCTCAAGTAAATGCAAGAAGCCTGTGGTAAAGGGGAAATGAACCCATAACTTCCTAGACTGGTGTCACAACATAGAAATAGAACATAGGCCAAAGGTACAATTTCAAAAGTGCTCATAGCCACATCTTAAAAGTAGGAAGGATTTTAATTAGATCCCATTTGTTTATTTTTGCTTTTATTTCCAGAATTCTGGGAGGTGGATCATAGAGGATCCTGCTGTGATTTATGTCTGAGAGTGTTTTGCCTATGTTCTCCTCTAGGAGTTTTATAGTTTCTGATCTTACATTTAGATCTTTAATCCATTTTGAGTTTATTTTTGTGTGCGGTGTTAGAAAGTGATCTAGTTTCATTCTTTTACAAGTGGTTGACCAGTTTTCCCAGCACCACTTGTTAAAGAGATTGTCTTTACTCCATTGTATATTCTTGCCTCCTTTGTCAAAGATAAGGTGTCCATATGTGTGTGGATTTATCTCTGGGCTTTCTATTTTGTTCCATTGATCTATATGTCTGTCTTTGTGCCAGTACCATACTGTCTTGATGACTGTGGCTTTGTAGTAGAGCCTGAAGTCAGGCAAGTTGATTCCTCCAGTTCCATTCTTCTTTCTCAAGATTGCTTTGGCTATTCGAGGTTTTTTGTATTTCCATACAAATCTTGAAATTATTTGTTCTAGTTCTGTGAAAAATGTGGCTGGTAGCTTGATAGGGATTGCATTGAATTTGTAAATTGCTTTGGGTAGTATACTCATTTTCACTATATTGATTCTTCCAATCCATGAACATGGTATATTTCTCCATCTATTAGTGTCCTCTTTGATTTCTTTCATCAGTGTTTTATAGTTTTCTATATATAGGTCTTTAGTTTCTTTAGATAGATATATTCCTAAGTATTTTATTCTTTTCGTTGCAATGGTGAATGGAATTGTTTCCTTAATTTCTTTTTCTACTTTCTCATTATTCGTGTATAGGAATGCAAGGGATTTCTGTGTGTTGATTTTATATCCTGCAACTTTACTATATTCATTGATTAGCTCTAGTAATTTTCTGGTGGAGTATTTAGGGTTTTCCATGTAGAGGATCATGTCATCTGCAAACAGTGAGAGTTTTACTTCTTCTTTTCCAATTTGGATTCCTTTTATTTCTTTTTCTGCTCTGATTGCTGTGGCCAAAACTTCCAGAACTATGTTGAATAGTAGCGGTGAAAGTAGACACCCTTGTCTTGTTCCTGACTTTAGGGGAAATGCTTTCAATTTTTCACCATTGAGGATAATGTTTGCTGTGGGTTTGTCATAGATAGCTTTTATTATGTTGAGCTATGTTCCTTCTATTCCTGCTTTCTGGAGAGTTTTTATCATAAATGGATGTTGAATTTTGTCAAAGGCCTTCTCTGCATCTATTGAGATAATCATATGGTTTTTATTTTTCAATCTGTTAATGTGGTGAATTACATTGATTGATTTGCGGATATTGAAGAATCCTTGCATCCCTGGGATAAAGCCCACTTGGTCATGGTGTATGATCTTTTTAATGTGTTGTTGGATTCTGATTGCTAGAATTTTGTTGAGGATTTTTGCATCTATGTTCATCAGTGATATTGGCCTGTAGTTAAAATGAAAAGCTTCTGCACAACAAAGGAAAATATAAGCAAGGTGAAAAGACAGCCTTCTGAATGGGAGAAAATAATAGCAAATGAAGCAACCGACAAACAACTAATCTCAAAAATATACAAGCAACTCCTGCAGCTCAATTCCAGAAAAATAAACGACCCAATCAAAAAATGGGCCAAAGAACTAAATAGACATTTCTCCAAAGAAGACATACGGATGGCTAACAAACACATGAAAAGATGCTCAACATCACTCATTATTAGAGAAATGCAAATCAAAACCACAATGAGGTACCACTTCACACCAGTCAGAATGGCTGCGATCCAAAAATCTGCAAGCAATAAATGCTGGAGAGGGTGTGGAGAAAAGGGAACCCTCCTACACTGTTGGTGGGAATGCAAACTAGTACAGCCACTATGGAGAACAGTGTGGAGATTCCTTAAAAAATTGCAAATAGAACTACCTTATGACCCAGCAATCCCACTGCTGGGCATACACACCGAGGAAACCAGAATTGAAAGAGACACATGTACCCCAATGTTCATCGCAGCACTGTTTATAATAGCCAGGACATGGAAACAACCTAGATGTCCATCAGCAGATGAATGGATAAGAAAGCTGTGGTACATATACACAATGGAGTATTACTCAGCCGTTAAAAAGAATTCATTTGAATCAGTTCTGATGAGATGGATGAAACTGGAGCCGATTATACAGAGTGAAGTAAGCCAGAAAGAAAAACACCAATACAGTATACTAACACATATATATGGAATTTAGGAAGATGGCAATGACGACCCTGTATGCAAGACAGGGAAAGAGACACAGATGTGTATAACGGACTTTTGGACTCAGAGGGAGAGGGAGAGGGTGGGATGATTTGGGAGAATGCCATTCTAACATGTATACTATCATGTGAATTGAATCGCCAGTCTATGTCTGACGCAGGATGCAGCATGCTTGGGGCTGGTGCATGGGGATGACCCAGAAAGATGTTATGGGGAGGGAGGTGGGAGGGGGGTTCATGTTTGGGAATGCATGTAAGAATTAAAGATTTTAAAATTTAAAAAATAAAAAACTAAAATTAAAAAAAAAAATTAAAAAAAAAAGATTGTAACAAAATTGAAGGAGAGATATAGTAGAGCTATATCCATTAATCCTAAGAAATTCTTTTTTATGTAATTCCTTTAAAATTCTCCACAATTAGTTTTCTTTCTGTGTGGTTGTATTTATGCCTCATCATTTAAATATGATTTAATGCATATAAAAATTTCTGTATAGGCAGTGATCATTATTTCTAGGTTATCAAGGTAAATCACTAGTAATATGCAGGTACTTGGACCTATGTTTCTGACTCCTGCTTTCAGCTAATCTGATTAACACTTTGACATGAATAAAAAGTAAAATAATGATGTGCATGTATGCCAAGATCTTCAATTATGTCTGACTCTGTACAGCCCTATGAACTGTAGTCCTCCAGTCTCCTCTGTCTCCAGGAAAAAAAAAAAACAAAAACAAAAACAAAACAAAAAAAAAAAAAGTAGGAAGGAAACAGGTGAAATTCAAATCAATGTATTTTATTTAACCCACTATATCCACAATATTATCATTTCAACATGCAGTCAGCCTTTTCAAAATTAATCATGAAACAGTGTACAATCATTTTTACCAAATATTTGAAATGCAGTTTGTATTTTGCACTTACAGAACCTCTCAATGTAGACACTAAATTTTCACGGCAAATGATCTATCTTTATTTAGAGCTAATAAACGTTACCATTGAAATGAAAGTTTCACAAGATACTGCAAGCACATGTGAAAGTTTTATTGATAACTGAATGATGCATCAGATTTTAAATTTAGCAAAATTTAAAGTTCCATTCTTTAGTTGCACTTGTGTGTGTGTGTGCGTGTGTGTGTGTGTGTGTTAGTCACTCAGTCGTGTCCAACTGTTTATGACCCCATGGAATATAGCCCACCAGGCTCATCTGTCCATGGAATTCTCCAGGCAAGAAGACTGGAGTGGATTGCCATTCTCTTCTCCAGAGAATCTTCCTGACCCAGAGATCAAACCCTGGTCTCCTGCATTCCAGGCAGATTCTTTACCATTTGAGCTACAGGGAAGTCCTAGAGTCAGGTGTGGCTAGTGGCTACCATATTGGACAGAGGAGATCCGCATTATAAGTGCCATATAGGATGGGACCTATCTGTCTTCTTCACCCAGCAGAGAGTATAAAATATAGTAGGTGCTCAATAAATACCAGGGGAATGGAAGAAAGAAGGAGACAGATTTAAACCAAACTATCATAACCTTGCTGGCTCTTCTTTTGTAAATTATAGCCAATTCAGTTGGTATACTAAAAAAGGGAAAACCCAAGAAGATAAATGCTTTAGTATTTATTGGAGCATCTGCTCAGAGTTAAGGACTATGACCTCTGCAGTTATTTCATCTTCAAATCCAAATCTTACCTCCACCGCTTGCTAGCTGGGAACTTTTTTTAGCCTCTCTTAGGATGGCAATGATGATAACTCTTCCTCAGAGTGTTAATATTGAGACTGATGTCAAATTTGGGCTTTCCCAGTGCCTCAGTGGTAAAGAATCCACCTGCAGTCCTGGAGCCATAGGAGACAGGGGTTCAGTCTCTTGGTCGGGGAGAACCCCTAGAGAAGGGAATGGCAACCTGCTCCAGCATTCTTGCTGGGAAATCTCATGGACAGAGGAGTCTGATGGGCTATTGTCCATAGGGTCACAAAGAGTCAAACATGACTGAAGCAACTTAGCATGCACACACAAAGTCAAGTTCCCCACACAGAGCCTGGCACATTGCAGACACTCAACAGGGAGAATTCAGCTCCCCAGAGAGGTGGGAAAATATGCCTACATCAGCCTCAATTTGTGTCTCCTTAGTGAAAGAGGACAGTGAAAAAGTTGGCTTAAAACTCAACATTCAGAAAACGAAGATCATGGCATCTGGTCCCATCACTTCATGGGAAATAGATGGGGAAACAGTAGAAACAGTGTCAGACTTTATTTTGGGGGGCTCCAAAATCACTGCAGATGGTGACTGCAGCCATGAAATTAAAAGACGCTTACTCCTTGGAAGGAAAGTTATGACCAACCTAGATAGTATATTCAAAAGCAGAGACATTACTTTGCCAACTAAGGTCCGCCTAGTGAAGGCTATGGTTTTTCCAGTAGTCTTGTATGGATGTGAGAGTTGGACTGTGAAGAAGGCTGAGCACCGAAGAATTGATGCTTTTGAACTGTGGTGTTGGAGAAGACCCTTGAGAGCCCCTTGGACTGCAAGGAGATCCAACCAGTCCATTCTGAAGGAGATCAGCCCTGGGATTTCTTTGGAAGGAATGATGCTAAAGCTGAAGCTCCAGTACTTTGGCCACCTCATGCGAAGAGTTGACTCATTGGAAAAGACTCTGATGCTGGGAGAGATTGGGGGCAGGAGGAGAAGGGGACGACCAAGGATGAGATGGCTGGATGGCATCACAGACTCAATGGACATGAGTCTGAGTGAACTCCAGGAGATGGTGATGGACAGGGAGGCCTAGCGTGCTGCAATTCATGGGGTCGCAAAGAGTCAGACACGACTGAGCAACTGAACTGAACTTAGACCAGTGTCTCTCGATCCTTTTCTTTCATTATCACTCCCCTAAAGAGTCTTTGGTTAGACTTTGTTTATTCCCTAACCAACACCCTCCATGAAACTTTAACACCACAGATACACTGTATATTTGTGCATGTATCATATACATATCTGCACCTTATGCATAAGAAGAATAAGACTTTTCACCACACAAGACTATTGACTGCCCCATGGGGCACATATCATCCTTGTCAAGAATGTGTAATTTAGTGACTTCCTTGGCTGTCCAAGGGTTAAGACGTTGCCTTCCATCTCAGGGGGTGCCAGTTTGATCCCTGGTCAGGGAACTAAGATCCCACATGCTTCAAAGTCAAAAAGAAAAAAACCTATAAACAAATTCAATAAAGATGCAAAACAAAATCTTAAGAAAATAAAGAATGTGTAAGTTAAACCAGTGGACCTCAACTGGGTCCCTTTGACAGTGTCTGAGGAGACTTTGGGTTGTTCACAACTGGAGATGGGGGTGCTACTGCCATCTAGTGGGTGGAGGCCAGAGATGCACTAGACTTCCTACAATGCACAGGAAAGGTCTCCACAAAAAAGAATGCTCCGATCCCAAATTCAAAGAATGTGCAGGCTGCAAACCCCCCAGTTTTAGGCCAGTTCTTACTGCATAGTTGTGGTTGCTCAGTTGCCAAGTCCAACTCTTTGTGACCCCATGGACTGCAGCACACCAGGCTTCCCTGTCCTTCACCATCTCCCGAAATTGGCTCAAATTCATGCTCATTGAGTTGGTGATGCCATCCAACCATCTCATCCTCTGTCGTTCCCTTCTCCTCCCACCTTCAATCTTTCCCGTCATCAGGGTCTTTTCCAATGAGTCAGTTCTTTGCATCAGGTGGCCAAAGTATTGGAGTTTCAGCTTCAGCATCAGTCCTTCCAATGAATATTCAGGACTGATTTCCTTTAGGATTGACTAGTTTGATTTCCTTGCAGTCCAAGGGACTCTCAAGAGTCTCCTCCAGCGCCACAGTTTGAAAGCATCAGTTCTTTGGCACTCAGCCTGCTTTCTGGTCCAACTCTCACATTCATACATGACTACTGGAAAAACCCATAGCTTTGACTAGACAGACCTTTGTACTGTACAGAGGATGGACCTATCCAACGGCTACCTGTCTTGGCCACTGGAGTCGTCACCAAGCAGGCAGCATGGATACAAAAAAAGTCATCCTCCCCATAATCTTTCATGAAAATACAATGGAGAGTGGATGGGGAGAACCAGTATCCCAGACCGTTTTCTCACATCCATGCCCCTTGCTTGCAGCTCAGCAGGGAACACAGCCTGTTTGACAACTGTAAGCTTCTTGTCAGTGCTGTGAACAGTTTCACAGCCTCTCCAAGATAGAGGTGCTATCTGAAGGAGAAACATCCCAGCTGGGAGTGGGGGGGACAGGCAGCTCCTCCCCTCCCCCTGCCGCCCCCCTCCCGCCACCCTTCACCCCTAGCCAGTGTGATTCAAACACTTGGCTCCTTCCTGGAAAGAAGCCTGACCTTGCAAGGACCAGCAGCTTGGTTGCAGGGGGAGCAACGTTGATTTCTGAAGACTGTCAAGTGAGAGCTACCTTGGGCTGAGTTGTAGGGAACTGGAGATCTATAAACCTTTTTATGTGCGGGGAGAGAGAAGCCAGCATTGTTTCCAGTGAGTTTCCCAGACAGGGGCGGGTGGCGAGGCTGAGTGACAGGCAGGCGAGGAGCAGGTTTTCCTTTTATTAACAGGCTCATAAAGCTACTTAAAAAAAATAAATTAAAGCTAGAAAAAATGTCCTCAGATTTACTGCCAGAAGGAAAAGGTGATGGGGCTGTGATGATCAGCCTGACTTTGACAACTGCAGGGACACACGCCTATAAGATCAGCTAGATGTCCACGGGCTACAAAGCACATCCCAGGGTGAATTGCTCTGAGCTTTGGCCCCTCATAATTAACACAGGCAGCCTGCAGCCTCAGGTGTGTCCTAGGACAGGAGCTCACCCACAGATCCTGGCTTCAAGGTCTAGGGACCTCTGAGAGTTCACCCCTCCCACTCAATCAGGAGATGAGTTGAAGGCCTGTAAATCACCATGACAACATCCCTTGCCCCTCCTCCAGCCCTGGTGTCTACCCTGAGATGCCGGATAATCTAGATGCAAACCCTGGCACCAAACTGATGTGTCCACCAATTTTCTTGCCTTTCGTCTCTTCCTCTTCCCCATCTACAAGTTCCCATTGTCTTTTCTAAGTTTTTTTCCCTTCCTTCCTTCCCCACTCCCTTTCCTTCTTCTCAAAGAATCCCTGTTACCACTGCATAGGGTAAGACAGTCCCCATCTCTCACGTGGACACACGTAACCACGTCGCTCCACCATTTGTCACTCTCACTGGTTCCCCCACTAAGGCCAACCAAGTCCCCTGGCATGGGAAACATGATAGCTTGACCCCTGCTGACTGTCCAGCCTCATCCCCTAATTGTCGTTGCTGTTTTTCTGTTGCTAAGTCGTGTCTGACTCTTTGCAACCCCATGGACTGCAGCACACCAGAATTCCCTGTCCTTCACTGTCTCCCAGAGTTTGCTCAAATTCATATCCATTGAGTCAGAGATGCTATTTAACAATCTCATCCCCTGCCACCCTCTTCTCCTTTTGCTTCAGTCTTTTGCAGCATCAAGGTCTTTTCCAATGAGTCAGTTCTTCGTATCAGGTGGCCAAAGCATCGGAGCTTCAGCATCAGTCCTTCCAATAAATGTTCAGAGTTAATTTCCTTTGAAGAAATGAAGTGAAGTTGCTCAGTCATGTCCAACTCTTTTCGACCCCATGAACTGTAGCCTAGTGGCCTCCTCATCCATGGGATTTTCCAGGCAAGAATACTGGAGTGGTTTGCCATTTCCTTCTCCGGGGGAACTTCCCGACCCAGGGATCAAACCCGGGTCTCCCGCACTGTAGGCAGACACTTTACCATCTGAGCCTCAAGGGAAGCCTAATTTCCTTTAGGATTGACTGATTTGATCTCCTTGCAGTCCAAGGGGTCCTCAAGAGTCTTCTCCAGTGCAATAATTCGAAAGCACCCCCTAATATCACCCTGTATAAACACACTCCACTGTCTGCCATTCCCAAGCCCAGCATATCATTTTAATCCTCTACTCTTAATTATAATAAGCTAGCAATTAACAAGAGGATTCCCTGGTGGCTCAGTTGTAAATAATCCACCTGCCAAGCAGGAGATGCAGGTTCGATCCCTGGTTCAGGAAGATCCCCTGGAGAAGAAAATGGCATTTCACTCTAGTATTCTCGCCTGGGAAATCCCATGGACAGAGGAGCCTGGGTGGCCAAAGTCCATGAGGGGTTACAAAAGAATCGGACACGACTTAGTGACTAAACAAGAACAGCAACATTTAACAAATGGCTCCCTCTATGCCAGAAGCTTTGGATTAACTCATTGAATTCTCACGCAAACCCAATGAGGCTAATTCTGTTATCATCCCCACTTTCCTGAGGCAGAAAAGGAGGTGTATGGAAATTTAAATGACTGTCAAAGATAATGTCATACTAGAAATGCTGATTCCACTTATACAAGGGACCTAGAAGAGTCAACTTCATAAAGCGCGAAAGTACATTGGTAGATGCCGGGAGCCTGGGGGTGTGGGTGGGGGGAATGGGGAGTGAGTGTTTAATGGGGACAGAGTTTCAATTTAGGAAGGTGACAAATTCAGGAGATGGATGATGGTGAGTTGCCCAACACTGTGAATATACTTAGTGCCACTGAACTGTAGTTAAATATGGTTAGAATAGTATGTTTTACTTTATGTGACTTTTACCACACTAAAAAACTATATTTTTCTAAAAAAAGATGATGTCATGCCAGAAATGGGACTTGAACGGAGGCAGATCCAGCCGCTCAAATGCGATGGCCCTGCTGCCTCCATCCCTGTGTCCCTGGGCCTGCCTCATTCTCCTCTGAAAAAAACCCTAACTCCTTCTCTAGGGGCAAGACCATTTGCCTTTTCTGTACAAGCCCACTCGGATGTGTGCATGTCTTGAAACTGTTTCCTTTTTAACTTTATTTAGCATATTTATTGAATGCCTAAAGCTGTGATAACCCCTGGTGATACAATAGTAAACAAAAACCAACCCCCAGGGACTTCCCTGGTGGTCCAGTGGCTAAGACTCCTCACTCCCAAAGCAGAGGGCTGGGGTTCAATTCCTGGTCGGGGAACTAGATCCCACATGCTACAACTAAGAGTTTTCATGCTGTGACTAAGACCCGGTACAGACAAGCAATCAGTTAAAATAAAATAAAAATATTTTTTAAAAGAACCTCCAAAATAAACCCCTGAGTTTGAAGTTGTATGAAGCCATGCACCAGCTCTGTCTTGTTTGCTGGGTTTCTGCAGCCCAGCTCAGCACTTGCTACAGAGAAGGTGTTGAAAATTTATTTGATACAAAAAGACAAAAATGGAAGAAGGAATGAATGAGGACAAAGTCAGATAGAGGTGGCCTCTTCTTGCTGATATTCTGTCTTAGAAATAACCGCAAGGACAGATTCTCAGAAGGACTGTCACAGAGCTGCATCCATTACTCCTGCTGATGACATCATTCATTCATTCAACAAAAGTTTGTTCTGTTCAGTTCAGTTGCTCAGTCATGTCTGACTCTTTGTGACCCCATGGACTGCAGCACGCCAGGGTTCCCTGTCCATTACCAACTCCCAGAGCTTGCTCAAACTCATGTCCATTGAGTCAGTGACACCATCCAACCATCTCATCCTCTGTCATCCCCTTCTCCTCCTGCCTTCAATCTTTCCCAGCATCAGGGTCTTTTCCAATGAGTCAGCTCTTTCCATCAGGTGGCCAAAGTATTGGAATTTCAGCTTCAGCATCAGTCCTTCCAATGAATATTTAGGACTGGTTTTCTTTATGTTTGTTGGGCTCCTGCTAAACATGATACTTTCTAAGGGAGGGGAGAGTGTGTGTGTACAGAGAGGGGTAAGATTTAAAGAGGACAGATATGTTCCAATATCAGTGGCCCTGAAATACCAACTCAGAGTTCAGAAATGGAGCATTTCCCACCATATCAATAAACAAGGATGCCGCAAATCATCAGAAGATTCCAGCCCTCCAGGGCAACCAGGAAGGAGAACAATACCTGCTATCCAGCAGCCATCAGGCTGCAGCCACTCCCTACAGTGAGCACTGAGGGAAAACACAGGATGCTGGCCCCAGAGAGCTGAGATGCCTATGAGAGGAATGGCTTCAGTAAGCCCAGGTTCCTGCATCTTTCCACACAGAGAAAAGCACTAAATTCCTTCACATGGAATATCTGGTTTTCTTTAATTCACAATAATCTTTTAATGTTCAGACGACTTGCCCTTTGTTGCAAGCGTCTATATAATGTCCCTCCTCCCTCTGACCTACCTCCTCAGAGCAGTTCTCTCAGGGTCGCCTGAGATGCTGTCTCCCATGCTCGAAGTCCTAAAAATTCACACCAAATAAGCCACAACTCTCAACTCTGAGGCTGTGACTCCTGTTTCAAGGTGACAGAGTGGATTCCATTGTGCTGTCAGTAGTGGAGGTGCTGTAGGGAGACACTTACTGTCTGAGCTTCTGCTGCTCCAGGCAGCATGAGGACTAGGTTTTAGCTATAGGCTGAAGGAGATGGGGACCAATGGAAACTAGTGTGACAGCCCTAGTTTGAGGGACCAGAGCTTGGGCAGTGGCGCTGAGAACAGACAAGAATGGGAGCAGGAGCCACTACTGCTGTCCACTAACAGACCTGGCAGGTGAGTGATGGGGGTGACAGGAAGAAGCCAGAGTGACCATCTCAGAATACTCCTCCACTGCCCCCAGGGGACACTTGTCCTCCACTGCACTCATCAGCAGGAAGAGTGACCCCTGCATGTCCATTTTTAGACCAGGAACCCTCCAGCACTCTGTATTCCAGGAACCAATATCAATGTTCATCAGTTCAGTTCAGTTCAGTTCAGTCGCTCAGTCGTGTCTGACTCCTTGTGACCCCATGGACCCACAGCACACCAGGCCTCCCTGTCCATCACCAAATCCTGGAGTTTACTCAAACTCACGTCCATTGAGTTGGTGATGCCATCCAGCCATCTCATCCTCTGTTATCCCCTTCTCCTCCTGCCTTCAATCTTTCCCAGCACCAGGATCTCTTCAAATGAGTCAGCTCTTTGCATCAGGTGGCCAAAGTATTGGAGTTTCAGCTTCCACATCAGTCCTTCCAATGAACACTCAGGACTGATCTCCTTTAGGATGGACTAGTTGGATCTCCTTGCAGTCCAAGGGACTCTCAAGAGTCTTCTCCAACACCACAGTTCAAAAGCATCAGTTCTTTGGCACTCAGCTTTCTTTATAGGCCAACTTTCACATTCATACAAGCTACTGGAAAAACCATAGCTTAGACTAGAGGGAACTTTGTTGGTAAAGTAATGTCTCTGCTTTTTAATATGCTGTCTAGTTTGGTCATAACTTTTCTTCCAAGGAGTAAGTGTCTTTTAATTTCATGGCTGCAGTCACCATCTGCAGTGATAAAGTCTGCCACTGTTTCCACTGTTTCCCCATCTATTTGCCATGAAGTGACCAGATGCCATGATCTTCATTTTGTGAATGTTGAGCTTTAAGCCAACTTTTTTACCCTCCTCTTTCACTGCCATCAAGAGGCTCTTTAGTTCTTCTTCACTTTCTGCCATAAGGGTGGTGTCATCTGCATATCTGAGGTTATTAGTATTTCTCCCAGCAATCTTGATTCCAGCTTGTGCTTCATCCAGCCCAGCATTTCTCATGATGTACTCTGCATATAGGTTAAATAAGCAGGGCGACAATATACAGCCTTGGCATACTCCTTTTCCTATTTGGAACCAGTCTGTTGTTCCATGTCCAGTTCAAACTGTTGCTTCCTGACTGCATGTTCATAGAAGCACTATTTATTATATAATAACCAAACCACGGAAGCAACCTAAATGTCCATCAGCAGAGGAATGGATAGAGAAGATGCAGTACACATATACAACAGAATATTATTCATAGAAAGAACGATATTGGGTCATTTGTGGAGACACAGATGGACCCAGAGGCTGTCATAGAGAGTGAAATAAGTCACAAAAGAGAAAGAAAAATAATGTATATTAACATATATATGTGGAATCTAGAAAAATGGTACAGATGAACCTATTTGCAGGGCAAGAATAGACACGCAGATGTAGAGAGTGGATATGTGGCCACGAGGGGGGAATGAGAGGGTAGGATGAACAGAGATGTTGGGATTGACATACATACCCTACCATGTGAAATAGATAGCTAGTGGGAAGCTGCTGTATAGCAGAGGAAACCCAGTTTGGTGCTCTTTGATGACCCAGAGTGGGGAGGGTGGTCTAAGACAGAGGGGATATATGTATACATACAGCTGATACATTTCATCATACAGCAGAAATTAACACAACATGGTAAAGCAACTATCAGCCATTATCATCCCTCATGTCCTCAGTTGCGTTGGCTCTTGCAACCCCATGGACTATACAGCTCAAGACCCTATGGACTATAGACTGCCAGGCTCCTCTGTCCATGGGATTTCCCAGAAAAGAATACTGCTGTGGATTGTCATTTCCTCCTCCAGGGATCTTCCCAACCCAGGGATCAACTACATCTTAATTTTAAAAAAAGAGTTGTTTTCGTGCCTACAAAGTCCTGCTCCCTCTGCCCTGCCTGCTTCTCTGACTGGGACTTCTACCCTCACCCCTTCCCCAATATTCTCACCATGCCCCAGCCTCACCAGCCTCCTCTCTGCTCCTCGAACACTTCAAGGGCATTCCCACCTTGTCCATTTTCCCCTTGCTCCTCCTTCTGTCTTAAATGCAATTTTCAAATTCCTTACAAACTGCTTTCTTCCCATGATTCATATCTCAGCTAAATCTTCATGTCTGTAGAGAAGTTTCCCTTGAGGTTCCCGCATCACCCCCCGGTGACCCAGAGAGAAAGGAGAAGGAGGAGGGGAGGACTTTTCTGTGTCTGATAATATGGGAAAACCCTGAATGCTTTAAGAATGAGCATCCTACATATTACAAGTACCAAGTAAAAAATGTCATTTCCATGCAAATGACCCAGACGAGCGAAACACTGACTCACCCCAAGAAACATCTACCTGGGGGAAAAAAATATTGTTTACACGAACAATACCAGATGTTGGACCAGAATGGCCTGCCTTGACATTTGAAGGCTACCAAGGGAGATATGGGAACAGGCAAAGGCAGAGGAGCAGAACTGGGTTCATTTAGAAGTGACTTTACATATTAAGTTAATTCCCAGTATAATTCAAGGGTCTGATGGGGGATGGAGGAATAATGGAAAGAGAGGAGTCCTTTAAAAGTGCTGAAGAGAGAGCAGGACCCATAATTCCATCTGCAAGTAATGGTAGTTGAAATTGGTTGTCCCTGATTTGAATAATCTTGATGGCATCATTATTTTTAATTGTGATTAGTAGTCGTAATGTGCTAATAAATAAGACTTGAGACAAGGTACAACCTTGCCTTGTCCCACTAGCGATTTGGAATCAGGCCTGTCTGAGGCCTGGCCGGCTCTGGACAGGAAGAACCACAACCAGGAGAGGCGCCAAATGATGATTTTTGTGAGCTCTTGAGCCGGAAGGCTTAGGAGTAAATTTCCTCCATCCAAGGTCAAGCAATGCCACACAAACATAAGGAAGCATTGAGGTGTCTTTTCTTTATGGTAGCTCTTTCACTGAAGCATCTCATTAGAAAGTGTCCCTCAGAGCATTTTCCCCTGGTTTGTTAATATCCTCCAGCCCTGGAGCAGGGCACCATCATAGTGGCCCACTGGAAAGTTCTCCTCTAGGTCTTCTGAAGACAGTCTTAATGGTAGGAAAGTTTCGAGGTGGTGGTAAAGTGGGTAAGTAACAGACCAACCCCAGAACCAAGATGGCAGGCAAGCCAAGACCCCAACATCAGCATTGCTACTGCTTCTGCTAAGTCGCTTCAGTCGTGTCCGACTCTGTGTGACCCCATAGATGGCAGCCCACCAGGCTCCCCCATCCCTGGGATTCTCCAGGCAAGAACACTGGAATGGGTTGCCATTTCCTTCTCGAATGCATTAAAGTGAAAAGTGAAAGTAAAGTCGCTCAGTCATGCCCGACTCTTAGCGACCCCATGGACTGCAGCCTACCAGGCTCCTTCATCCATGGGATTTTCCAGGCAAGAGTACTGGAGTGGGTTGCCATTGCCTTCTCTGATTATGTGGGTAAAATTCTGCCTGAGGGATACGTGTTAATTTCCTAAGGTTACTGGTGTCTCAGTGGTAAAGAACCCACCTGCCAATGCAGGAGACACGGGTTTGCTCCCTGGGTCAGGAAGATTGCCTGGAGAAGGAAATGGCAGCCCACTCCAGTATTCCTGCCTGGGAAATCCTATGGACAGAGGAAGCCTGGAGGGCTACAGTTCATGGGGTCACAAAAAAATCAGACATGACTGAGCGACTAAACAACTGTAACAAAGTAACACAAACTATGTGACTTCAAACTATAGGAATGTATCCTTTCACAGCTCTGAGGGCCAGAAGTCTGATGTCAAGGTGTCAGCAGGCTCATGCTATCTCTCTAGCTTTGACTGGTTGCCAGCAATCCTTGGCATTCCTTGGCTTGAAGCCGTAAGACTCCTGTGTCTACCCACGTTGTAACAAGGCATCCTCCTTTCTGTGTATGTCTGTCTCTGTCTCTTATTCTCTCCTTATAAGGGCACTTGTTGTTGTTTACTCTCTAAATCATGTCCAGCTCTTTTGCAACCCAATGGACTCTAGCCCTCCAGGCTCCTCTGTCCAAGGGACTTCCCAGGCGTGAATACTGGAGTGGGTTGCCACTCCCTTCTCCAGGCCGTAAGGATGCTAGTGACGTTGAATTAAGGGTCCTCCCTACTCCAGCCTGACTTCTGTCCTCAGTCGTTCCAGTCATGGCCAACTCTTTGTGACTCCATGGACTGTAGCCTGTGAGGTCCTCTGTCCATAGGATTTTTCAGGCAAGAATATTGAAGTGGGTTGCCATGCACTTCTCCAGGGCACCTTCCCAAAGCAGGGATCAAACCTGCATCTCCTGCATTGCAGGCAGATTCTTTACCACCAGGCCACCAGGGACTTAACATATCTTAATCACATCCACAAAGATCCTATTTCCAAAGGAGGTCACATTCATAGGCACCAGGGGCTAGACTTCAAGGCAACTTTTGGAAAAGACATAACTCAACCCATTACAGGAAGTGGATTGTTAAAAAAGGCTAGTTGCAGAAAAGGGAAGAAGTCAAGTGAGAGAGGCAGGGATGAGAGAGGGAGGGAGGGAGGAAAGGAAGGGAAGGGAGGAAGGAGGGAAGGAAGAAAAAGAGATATGGCAACATGGAAGGGAGTTCAATTTATATAAAATTTTGTGGACATCTACTACTTTGACAGTACATCTATTTTCACCAAGGATTGAATCCCATTTAGGGATTCAGAGTTGACAAGTCCTATGGGTTTCTGTCTTCTTAGCCCTACCTTAGATCCCTGACTATGATGGGAACAGGCCACCTCAATTCACCCCAATTGAGGTTACTGCTGCTACTGCTAAGTTGCTTCAGTCGTGTCCAACTCTGTGCGACCCCATAGATGGAAGCCCACTAGGCTCCCCCGTCCCTGGGATTCTCCAGGCAAGAATACTGGAGTGGGGTGCCATTGCCTTCTCCAATGCATGAAAGTGAAAAGCGAAAGTGAAGTCACTCAGTCGTGCCGACTCTTAGCGACCCCATGGACTGCAACCTACCAAGCTCTTCTGTCCATGGGACTTTCCAGGCAAGACTACTGGAGTGAGGTGCCATTGCTTTCTCCGCAACTGAAGTTCAGAGAGGTTAAATGGTTTGACCAAGGTCACATGGCTAGCCTGTGGCAGAGCCGAGATTTTAATCCCAAAGTATGCTCTTTCAACGACACCGCAATGCTGTTCTAAACATTTATTTCAGCAAATGAATGAGGGAAGGAAGGAACTAGTCAGTCACACATATAGTAGCCTCTAGGGTTTCCTGGAAATGTTTGGGAGTCTGGAAAAACACAGAAAGGCTGTCTCACTCACCCATATGTGCCAGGGCTTGGCAGAAATACAATCACAGTGCTCTGAGCTAGGATCCAATCTCTTCAAGTGTCAAGCCATCTGATTAAAAATAGTCCTTCTGTCCTATCCTCTCCTTCTCCCCCAAACAGATGTCGGGGCTCAGCCTCGCCCTGTGACTCATCTAATTCACCTCGTGTCATTCATGGCTGGTCCACAGTAATATTCTACTTTTAGGACCAGAGAAACCTGGGCTGCCATCAAGACAAGAAACTTCAAATAAATGGGATAAGGCTAAAACATGTATAATATAGCCAGTACCCAAAAGATAATGCTATTAATTACTACTCAGTCATGAAAAAAAGAACAAAATAATGCCATTTGCAGCAACATGGATGGAATTAGAGATTGTCATATTGAGTGAAGGAAGTTCAGTTCAGTTCAGTCGCTCAGTCGTGTCCAATTCTTTGCACACCCATGAATCACAGCACGTCAGGCCTCCCTGTCCATCACCAACTCCCAGAGTCCACCCAAACCCATGTGCATCGAGTCGGTGATGCCATCCAGCCATCTCATCCTCTGTCATCCCCTTTTCCTCCTGCCCTCAATCTTTAGTAGCACCAGGGTCTTTTCAAATGAGTCAGCTCTTTGCATGAGGTGGCCAAAGTATTGGAGTTTCAGCTTCAGCATCAGTCCTTCCAATGAACACCCAGGACTGATTTCCTTTAGGATGGACTGGTTGGATCTCCTTGCAGTCCAAGGGACTCTCAAGAGTCTTCTCCAACACCGCAGTTCAAAAGCATCAATACTTCAGCGCTCAGCTTTCTTCACAGTCCAACTCTCACATCCATACATGACCGCAGGAAAAACCATAGCCTTCACTAGACGGACCTTTGTTGGCAAAGTAATATCTCTGCTTCTGAATATACTATCTAGGTTGGTCATCACTTTCCTTCCAAGGAGTAAGCATCTTTTAACTTCATGGCTGCAATCACCATCTGCAGTGATTTTGGAGCCCAAAAAAATAAAGTCTGACAGTTTCCACTGTTTCCCCATCTATTTCCCATGAAATGATGGGACCAGATGCCATGATCTTAGTTTTCTGAATGTTGAGTGAAGCAAGTTAGAGAAAGATAAATATCATATGATATGGCTTATATGTGGAATTTTTAAAAAGGGGAAGGGGGGACATAAATGACCTTATTTACAAAGCTGAAGTAGAGTCCCAAGTGTAGAAAATAAACTTATGGTTACCAGGAGATACAGTGGGGGAGGGGTAAATTGGGAGATGGGGATTGGCAGATACACACTACTACCTTGCTGCTGTTCAGCGGCTAAGTCGTGCCTGACTTTGAGACATGGACTGTAGGGCTCCGGGCTCCTCTGGCCTCCACTGTCTCCTGGAGTTTGCTCAAATTCATGTCCTTGAGTTGGTGATACTATCTATATACCAAACAAATTGGATAACCAGCAAGGCCCTGCTGTACAGCACAAGGAACTCTGCTCAGAGTAATGTGGCAGATGGGAAAGGGGTTTGGGGGATAATGGATACATTTTTATGTATGGCTGAGTCCCCTTGCTGTCCACCTGAAACTATCATAGCATTGTTCATTGGCTGTACTCCAATATAAAATAAAAAGTTAAAAAAAAATCTAGAAAGATGGTACTGATGAACTTATTTGCAGGGCAGCAATGGAGAAACAGACATAGAGAACAGACCTATGGGCACAGTGAGGCGGAGGGGTGGGGGTGGGGAGGAGGGAGAGGGTGGAATGTATGGAGAGAATAACACGGAAACTTACATTACGGTATGTAAAGTAGATAGCCCATGGGAAGTCTCTGTATGACTCAGAACTCAAACAGGGACTGTGTGACAATCTAGAAGCACGGGGTGGGGAGGGAGATGGGAGGGAGGTTCGGGAGAAAGGGGACATCTATGTACCCATGGCTGATTCTTGTTGATGTTTGACAGAAAATAACAAAATTCTGTAAAGCAATTATCCTTCAGTTAAAAAATAAAGTAGCAAAAAGAAAAGTTAAAAAAAATAGATCACCAATAACAACTGGCTATCTAGCACAAGGAAGTATACCCAATACTCTGTAATGGCCTATATGGGAAAAGGAACTTGAAAAGAAAAAAAAATAATATATCTTTATATATATATATATATATATATATATATATATATATACACTGATTCACTTGGATATACACCTAAAACTAACACAGTATAGTAAATCAGCTCCACTCCAATATAAAAAAGTTAAGAGAATGCTATTAATAGTAGCAGAAGTATTCATATTTATTGAAACAATATTACCGTTTATTTGTCTAGTTGTATTAGTTTGCTAGGGCTGCTAACACAGTACCACAGACTATGTAGCTTAAGCCACAAATACCTATTTTCTCCAAAAGCTGGAAGTCCAAGATCAAGGTGCCTGCAGGGCTGGTCATAAAGGAAGGGTTTGTTCCAGACCTCTCCTCTGGCTTGTAGGGGACCATCTTCTCCCTGCGTCTTCCCTCATTTTCCTTGTCTCTGTTCAAATTTCCTCTTATTTCCTTATTCCTGTTAACACAAGTTCATGTGCCAGACACACAATGAGGCCAAATAAACTGAAATGTCAACAGTTGGAGGAGAGAAAGGTTTACTGCACGGTCAGGTAACGAGATGGATGGCTCAGACCCAAAAAACCTTGAACTGCCTGAAGAGTTTCAGCAAAGTGTTTTAAAAATGAGGGTGAGGGGTGTGGGGGGCAGTGGTCACAGGGACTGTGATCAGCTTGTGCAGCATTCTCTAACTGGATGATGGTGATGTCACAGCGGTTAAGGTTCTCCGTCCTTAGTCTCCTGGAGGTGTGGTGCTGTGTGCGCAGAGTCAACAAGTAGCTAACATCTCCCATTTGTTGCGGGGATGGGAGTAGGAGTTTACATCTGCAAAACAACTCAATAAACACGCCTCAAGTACTATCATCTAAGTAGCTGAGAGAGGAACTAAAGCAGAGGACATGGGGAAAGGCCTGTCCCCAGGAAGGCCCCATCACGTCCTGCTCAGTCACATTTCCTTCTAAGGACATGAGTCAGATCGGATGAGGGCCCATCCATCTGTGAAGATCCCACTTCACGTGTACTTACATCTGAGTTACTGAGGGTGTTACAACTTCAAGATTATCAATGGGGCAAAGGGACAGGGAGGGAGAACACTATTCAATTCATCCCATATAACTCTGTTGTTTCTATTGGCAATATGAGGATATCAGGCAAAGCTTTTGAATCAAGAAACAACTCCAATGACTCGACAAACTTTAGCTCCATTCATTTGGATCCCTGGAGCCTCTCTGGGCTCAGATTCCCCTCTGTAAAAGTAAGGAATTGGGGGGTGGATTGGGAGTTAGGGATTAGCAGATTCAAGCTAGTATACGTAGGATGGATAAATAATAAAGTCCTATGTACAGCTCAGGGAACTACGTTCAATATCCTGTAGGGAATTCCCTGGGCTTCCCTGGTGGCTCAGCGATAAAGAATCTGCCTGCACTGCAGGAGACGCAGTAGACCCAGGTTCAATCCCTGGGTGGGGAAGATCCCCTGGAGAAGGGAATGGCAATTCTCTCCAGTATTCTTGCCTGGAGAATCCCATGGACAGAGGAGCCTGGTGGGCTACAGTCATAGGGTCACAAAGAGACAGACACGACTGAAGTGACTTGGCATGCATGCAGTGAATTCCCTGGTAGCCAGTAGTTAGGATTCCATGCTTTCACTGCCAGGGCCCAGGTTCAATCCCTGGTCAGGGAACTGAGATCCTGCAAGTCACACAGTGTAGCAAAAAAATATTTTTTATTAAAAAAAAAAAATCCTGCGATCAGTCCAAATGGAAAAAAATATGAAAAAAATTATATATGTGTATAACAGAATCACTTTGGGCTGAAATTAATGCAACATTGTAAATCAACTATACTTCAATAAAATAATTTTTTTTAATAAATAAAAGTAAGGAGTTTGGAAGGAAAGAATTTGAGTCAGTTGAACTGAGGTGGATGAACCTAGAGCCTTCTCTTTCTGAAGTAAGTCAGAAAAACAAATATTTTATATTAATACATATATATATGGAATTTAGAAAAAGGTACTGATGAACCTATTTTCAGGGCAGGAATAGAAACACAGATGAAGAGAATGGACTTGCGGACACAGCATGGGGAAGGAGAGGGTGGGACGAATTAAGAGAGAAACACTGAAATATATACATCAGCATGTGTGAGACAGAGAGCTGGTGGGAAGTTGCTGCATAACACAGGGGGCTCAGCCTAGTGCTCTGTGATGACCTAGAGGGGTGGGATGGGGTGGGAGGTGGGAAGGAGATTACTTTTGCCAATGCAAAGTAATTAACATGGAGTGATGATGAGTGATAAGAGATGAAGATCTAAAGTGAACTATTAAATGACAATATCATTTTCTTGTCTTTCTTGTCTTAACAATATCATTTCTTGTCCTTCTTTCCAAGAAGGAGGGGATGTTTGTGTGTGTGTATGTGTGTGTGTGTGTGTGTATTCATATTGTTGTATGGCAGAAACCAACACAACATTGTAAAGCAATTGTATCTCCAATTAAAAATAAATTTTAAGAAAAGTAAAGAATTTGGGTTATAGAAGTTCTCCAGGAATTGGAGACTCCTGCTCACACAGTACCCACAGTCACGGACAAACTCTAAAGTCTACTTCTGTCTCCAGAAGTGTATTCAAAGTCAAGGGAAGTAAGAATGTGATGGAGACATCTGACTACAGGGGAGTCAGGGCTCTGAAGGATGGGTAATATTGAGGTGAAGGGAATAGAGGTGGAAATGTGTACCGAATAGAGCCAGAACATGAACAAAGGATCAGAGGACGAAAATCCACTTTTCCCTCTGTCTAGCACATTCTCTACTCGCAGATGTGCCCAAAGAAATACTCATCATTTTGAGTGCCCCACTCGGACCTGCTTTGGGATTCGGAGCCCTGAGAGATGCAAGAGTACCACATCCCTTTGTGAGGCACCTCTCCATCTACCGAGCGTGTGTTTCCTATTCCCACGTGTCTGTTCTTACCAATTATCATACTATGCTAATGGAGGGGAGTTAACAGGAAGTGTCAGAGAGCTTTATAAAATTACCGTGTCAACTCTCTTCCTGTCACTGTGCATAAAGGAAGAAGACAAGAAAATGATATTGTCATTTAATAGTTCACTTTAGATCTTCATCTCTTATCACTCATCATTACTTCATATTAATTACTTTGCATTGGCAATCTCTGGCTGTCAGTTACTCCGTAACGAATCTTGCTCAGATCCTGGCTGGACAGTTTTCATTAGGAAGCAATTTGAATCAAATTTAACTTGGGCAGATTAACGGGGGCCACCTCCCACCTCCCACCAAGGTGCAAGCAGCGAGGGACAGGTGGGGAAAACATAGACTCTGAAAACAGGGACACGTGGATCCTGATATAGCCACTACCCCATCCGGTCACACTGAATGTACCGTCTCACATCTTGGAGTCTCAGCTTCCTAATTAGCAAAATAGGCCAGCACAATCCTTCTTGGAGCATTGCTATAGGATTAGAAACATATGGCAAATATTTGACATGGTCTTTGGCACAGAGTTGGTGCCAATAAATGATACAGATTAATATTTTTAAGTAATTTAAGTCAACTCCCTGGAGAAGGGAATGGCAACCCATTCCAATATTCTTACCTGGAGAATTCCATGAACAGAGGAGCCTGATGGACTGTAGTCTGTGGGGTCACAAAGAGTCAGACACGACTGAACCGCTAACACTTGGCACAGAGTTGGTGCCAATAAATGACACAGATCAATATTTTAAGTATAAATGGAGTGAGAAAATTCCGTGGGTGACAACACCTACCTAAAAGGACGGTAGTGAGAATGAAGTGGAATCAAATCTGTAGAAGTACTTGAAACCTCTCAAGTCTGTTCATTTGCAACACAAGCTGGCCCCCGTACAGAGAAAGCAAGGAAAGACCAAAGAGAGCGGCAGATCACTCCAGATTGGTGGTTGTTGTTCAGTTGCTAAGTTGTATCTGACTCTTAGTGACCCCATGGACTGCAGCTCACCAGGCCTCTCTATCCTTCATTGTCTCCTGGAGTTTTCTCAGGTTCATGTCCATTGAGTCAGTGATGCCATCTAACTATCTCATCCTCTGTTGCTCCCTTCCCTTCTTGCCCCCAATCTTTCCCAGCATTAGGGTCTTTTCCAATGGGTTGGTTCTTCACATCAGTTGGCCAAAGTATGGGAGCTTCAGCTTCAGCATCAGTCCTTCCAATGAGTATTCAGGCTTGATTTCCTTTAGGATGGACTGGTTGGATCTCCTTGCAATTCAAAGGACTCTCAAGAGTCTTCTCCAGCACCACAGTTCTGAAGCATCAGTTCTTTGGTGCTCAGCCTTCCTATGGTCCAGCTCTTACATCCATACATGACTACGGGAAAACTACAGCTTGGACTAGACAGACCTTTGTCAGCAAAGCGATGTCTCTGTTTTTTAATATGCTGTCTAGGTTTGTCATTACTTTCCTTCCAGGGAGCAAGCATCTTTTAATTCCATGGCTGCAGTGACTTTGGAGCCCAAGAAAATAAAATCTGTCAGTTTCCACTTTTTCCCCTTCTATTTTCCATGAAGTGATGGGACCAGAGGCCACGATCTTAGTTTTTTGAATGCTGAGTTTTAAGCCAGATGGGTAGATGATAATAAATAAGGGAACTTGCATCTGAGGCTCATCTCAGGTGGCTGCACAGTGAGTAGGCTCAGCACCTGACCACAGAATCTTAGCAGTTTATAGAGACACCTCTATGGGGTTCAGTCACTGTCCCATCCGGGTGGTTTCAACACCTCGCCCCCTCACGGCGGCACCCTTGGAACAGCACCCACTGCAGAAACGACGTGAGGAGTGTATATTCCACGCATGGGGGAGTGGGTGAGGACTCTCCAACGGCCCAGGTCCAGTTTGTGGATCAACCCGTGGCCACATCCTCTCAAGGACCACCTCCAGCCATCTTTTGTTTCACCCCTGTTGCATCAACACAAAGGCATTTAGGAGTACTGTAGGTAGTTTCAGTTTGCAAACATAGAGTAGACCCCTGCGAAGTTCCAAGCTCTGGCTTTGCCACCTCGACTGCGAATAAAAGCAACAGTGAAGCTCCCATGTGTGGAGCTCCTGCAGTGCTCCAGGCACGTGCTTTCAATTCAGTGTCCCCTTATCCTCGTGCTTGCGTGCTCAGCCGCCTCAGCTGTGCCTGACTCTGCGACCCTATGGACTGCAGCCCACCAGGCTCCTCCGTGCCTGGGATTCTCCAGGCAAGAGGACTGGAGTGGGTTGCCATGCCCTCCTCCAGGGAGTATTCCTGACCCAGAGACTGAAGCTGCATCTCTTAAGTCTCCTGTAGTGCCAGGCGGGTTCTTTACCACTAGCGCCACCTGGGAAGTCCTTTATCTTCCAAACAACCTTATTAACTGTGTTCAAGCATTTATCTCCTTTTTACAGATGAGAAAAGTGTATGCCAGGTAAAGTGACTTAACCATGGCCATCCAGATAAGTGGAGGAGCGTTGCCTTCTGATCTCACTGAATCGTGGCTTCCCAGGTGGCGCTAGTGATAAAGAATCCATCTGCAATGCAGGAGACTCAGGTTTGATCCCTGGGTCAGGAAGATCCCCTGGAGGAAGAAATGGCTACCCACTGCAGTATTCTTGCCTGGAAAATTCTATGGACGGAGAAGCCTGGCGGTCTACAGAGTCACAGAGTCGGACATGACTGAGCACACAGCACTCACTGAATGGAGTCCATGCTTTTATCCAGAATGAAAAACAAACAACCCATTTTTTTTATATACAGGCCAATGATTTTTTTTAGAAGACTCCGTGTATTCAAATGGTCAGTAAGCACAGGGAAAGTGCTCAACATCAAAAGTCATCAGGGAAAACTCATGAAAACTAAATGAAGTACCACTGGGACCACCATTCACTCCCACCAGAATGACTAGATTTGAAACCGACAAGCAAAACTGACACCCCCACATCTTAATGATATCGTGGAGCAATTGGAACTCTTAAATGTGACTTTGCAGATACATTGTTTGTACAACTCCTGTGGCAAGGAGTAGCGGGGGAGGCCTAGCAGTTTCTTAGAAAATTAAGCATATACTGACCCCACGATCCAACAATTTCATCCCCAAATATCTACCTAGGATCAAGAAAACATCCATTCACAAAAGGGCTTGTTCCAAAGGAAAATGTTTCATAACAGCTTTATATGTAATAGCTGATAACTAAAAATATCCCAGATGTCTCTCAGTAGAAAAGTGCATCCGTAAACTGCGGTATATCTACATAATGGAATACTACTCAGCAAGAGAAAGGGAAAACCTGCCGATACCTGCAGCAACACAGATGGCTCTTAAAAGCGTTACACTGAGTGAGGTAATCACAGACAAAACAGTATACAATGTGTAACCCCAATCCTGTGAAGTCTTAGTTCAGAAAGAACTATTGATGATAGAAAAATCAGAACAGTATCTGCCTCCAGCAGGCAAAGGGGGAACTACTGGGAAGGGGCTTGAGGGAGCCCTCTGAGGTGGGGTGGTGATAATATTCTATATTAAGATAAGGATTTGGGGGTACACATTTATCAAGGTTCGCCTAATATACATTTCAAGATTCATGCATTTCACTGTTTGAAAATTTTGCACCAAAACAAAAATCTGCAAACGAAAAGTTGGGAAAAATAAAATATAACAAATACTGTTTTTATTCATTTTTATTGAAGTATAGTTGCTTTACATTGTTGTGTTAGTTTTTATTGTACAAAAGACTTACCCTCTTTTTTTTTTAGCTGCACCACATGGCATAGGGGAATCTTAGTTCCCCAACCAGAGACTCAACCTACGTCTCCGGCATTGGAAGCGCAGAGTCTTAACTACTGGACCAACTGAAAGACTGACTACTCAAAGGAGGGCTAATATTTTTATGGTTCTTTCCATAGTATGATGCGCGTGTGCTTAACTGCTTAGTTGTGTCTGGTACTTTGTGACCCCATGGATGTAGCCTGCCATACTCCTCTGTCCACAGAATTTTTTCAGGCAAGAATAGTAGACTGGGTTGCCATTTCCTCCTCCAGGGGATCTTCCCGATCCAGGGATCAAACCTGCGTCTCCTGAGCCTCCTTCATTGCAGGTGGACTCTACCCGCTGAGCCATAAGGGAAGGCCTTCCTGGGGTATGATAATAGCTATCAAAAGAACTGTCCCCCAAATACCTCAATGACCTCCCAGAATGACTACAGTTTCAGAAATGAAAATTCCTCCATTTGCCGTAGTAAGTCCTAAATCCAGGAATAAAACCATCTGGACACAGAGGTCTCCCTCCCGACCACCACATCACAGTGCCCCAGGGCTCTCCACCACCCTACGCCCAGCCACCTTCTCCCTCTTCCCAAGTTCCCTGTCTGGCTCACAAGCACTTCCCTGGCACACACAGCCACCTTGCCCTCTGGGTGCCCAGCCCACACCCCCAGCAGCTGCTAATTATAAGAAACAGCATATGGCAGGCAGCCTGGCTGCAGACCCCACCGGCTCTCCTGACGTGCAGCCCAACAGCGGAGGCAGGTCACCCCGCTGAGCTGCTGGGATCAAAGAGGTGTCATTAGAAAATGATCTATACCCCTCAGCCTTAATGAGGACTCACACCCAAGGGCTTCCAATTACCCAATCGATGGCTGCAGCGCTGCTCCCGCCAGCGGCCTCTTGCTCAACCTCTTCTTCAGTAAGATTAACAGGAGGGTTGGTTGCATGCTTTCTCTCCTTTCTGTGCCCTCCACAAGCCTAGGAGGGAAATCAAACCAGGACACCATCTCAGAATGTCCCTTGGTTCTGATGGATGAATCCTACCTGGCTGATAAAGGTCATGCCTAGAGAGAGGGGCCAGCTCTGTGAGGTGGCTTGTGACCTGGGACTGAAGGATAGGAAAGGACCGATCATTCAAAGACTGGGCAAAGAGTAATGTAAAAGTGCGAGGGCCCTGGGCGTCCACCAACATCCATCAACACCTTCTGTCCCTGCAACCGAGTTGTAGCAGAGACACGACTGCCCCGCCTGGGACTCATGCTGTGTTCATGCTCAGTCACTTCAGTCATGTCTCACTCTTTGCAACCCCGCCAGGCTCCTCTGTCCCTGGGATTCTACAGGCAAGAATACTGGAGTGGGTTGCCGCGCCCTCCTCCAGAGGATCTTCCCCACCCAGGGATCGAACCAGCATCTCTTAGGACTCCTGCATTGGCAGGTGGGTTCTTTACCACTAGCACCACCTGGGAAGTCCCTGGGATTCATACGCTACACTTTATAGCCCTTCAGAAAAGAGGTGGAAGTTCTCACCAAAAGAATAAAAGTGGATATGTGCATGCTTGTGTGTGTGTACACGTATGTGTGTGTGTTTACAGCTCTCAACCCTGCATTACCTCTTGCGAGTGTGACCTTTCTATATTTATGATTCATTACCGGGAATGACAATATGGCCCCGGGAGATGGCACAGCCACTAATAAGTGCAAAGAATTTGAGACCACGAATGAACGTGTGACCCAAGCCACCTACCTGCCTGGAACATTCCCCTTGGAGTCAATCAGCAGAGAGAATTTTCAACGTTTTGCTGTTTTAAGCCTCTAAATTGGGGTGGGGGGACCTCTTGGTAATACTGGCTTAACCTACTCCAAGTACCAGCAAATATTTTAGCCTCTGTGCATTTCAATGTCTTCATCCACCTGAAAGAATTCCTTCTTCCTGCGGATGAAAAATGTCCCCTGCCATATCAGTAAACAAAGAATGTTGTGACCCTCAAGCTCTCAGCCATTGCAGCTGCCCCCCAACTGTGTACCCCAAGGGGATTCAAGGATAGTGAGCCTAAATAGCTGAGGTGCATATCAAAGGAATGATTTCAATATGCCCAGTCTCTTGCATCTTCCAACACAAAGAAAAGTGCTTAATTCATTAACAAGACATTTGGTTTTATTTCATTAATAGTCATGTTTTGATGCCCCGACTACCTGGCTTTTTGCTGCAAAAACTCATATATATCTTGGTTCCTCCTTTATCTCTCCAGAGCAGTCCCTCAGAAAAATCTGAGAGGCTGTCTTTGGACTTAAGTCCTCAGTTTGTCTGCAAATAAGACATAATTCTCAACTTTTAGGTTGTGCATTTTTTCCCAGTTGACACTCCCACGGCTCCTAGGAGAACTAAGTGAGCTGATATCAACAAGGGGCCCAGCACTAATTCAGGGACCTCCCAGTGTCCACCAGCCTGGCTCAAACAACCTCCATGCAGGCCTCCAGTCTCTGGTTAACCCCTTCCCCTCTCTCCCCACCCCCCACAAGACCCACCCCCCTGGCTGATTCCTCCTAGCTGATTACAGTGGAGACCCGGCCTGTCATCTTACACCGAACTCTGCATCTCTGCTGTCATCTAGTCTTTGCCTGGCCACAGCAGCAGCAAGACAATAGATCTTTTTGTTCCAGCATGGCTGTCCCCCAAGACTCAGAACTCTGTTGATTTCCCTTTATCACTGCTTTCTGAAACCCGAGTGGAGTTCACACTTTTGAAGGACCTCCTTACAAAGTGCTTTGTGAGTCCATCCTCTGTGTGTGTGTGTGTGTGTGTGTGTGTGTGTGTGTGTGTGTGTTAGTCTCTTGGTCGTGTCCAACTCTTTGTGACCCTATGGACTATAGCTGGCCAGACACTTCTGTTCTTGGGATTCTCCAGGAAAGAATACTGGAGTGGGTAGCCATTGCTTTCTCCAAGGTATCTTCCCCACCCAGGGATTGAACCTGGGTCTCCTGCATTGCAGGCAGATTCTTTACTGTTTGAGCCACCAGGGACTCCCTGAGTTCAGCATAGTGCAGTAAATATTAAAATGTGCAGAGTGGGTAGAATCACTGCCCACAAAAGCACGCAGGAATATCCCTCCAGAATATCTCTTCCAGCCCCTTGGTAAATACAAATGGAGAGACTGAGATCCAGAAAGGAGAAATCTCCAAGACAAGGGACCTAAAGACAATGTCATCTTTCTCTCTGTCAGTAAATGGGAACCAGAACTGTGTTTGAAGAGCTTGAGCTCCTTCGAGTTTAGTATGAGAACATTCCACAAGGCCTAATATCAAGTTGGCCATAAATTCGTTCAGTTAGTGAGTAGGTTGTTCAACACAGTTCATGGCAAAAATGAAAGATGTATCTTTTCTTTGTACTTAAAATGGAACGAAGTTTTTGGCCAACCCAATATAGGCACTCAGACAGCTTAAGGAACTCCGAAAATGGACGAGAGGCAAGGAGTGGATTTCAACTCACTTTTTGCTGTGATAGGTTTCTCAGGCCTCCATCTGAGGCATTGGAGGTTGAAGTTCAAGGTTAAGTAACCCCAGTGGGAACACAATAGAGCTGGAACACAATGCCAGCAACATGATGGCAAGGGCTTTCTCCACTCCATGACACCACTCCATCCTTAAGTGTTAGGTGCAGGCCTGAACCATGGTCCAGGTGGCTGTTTAAGGTTGGTCTGGGGATTCATGGTCTTAGGGCTCTTACTCTATTGGCTAGTTTTGTTTCTTTAGTGAGCGCCTCTTCCATGGTCTTGAGAAATGAATTTCCAGCTCCAACATAACCCTATGGCGCCCCACTGGCCAGGTTAGTCCCCTTCTCCTCCATAAAGGGGACATTTGGGCAGCACAGGTCAGCTTTTAGTAGCTCGTTCAATTCTTCACCTTGGGATAAACTCTGCATTTGGCAAGTACACACTCACAAATGAGTTTCTGAGCTCTGGGGCGGGGGGGGGGGGGGGGGTACAAATAAGTAAAACTCTTGCCATTAAACCGGACAGTGAGAATCATAATTAAAAATCCCCATTATGCCATTTCGACAGGAACACTCCAGCCGTCATTAAGCGAAAACAGAATTCCTTCAGGGAGAAATTATTTCTCGTTGGATTTCTGTCAAAATGGCTTTGACTTTGCGGCTTCATCTACAAAATGGTGTCTCTGGGCCCCGCCTCCGCAGCGGTGCTCAAACAAAGGAGACGTTTGCTCAGAACAGATGAAACCTGATTAAAGATTCATTTCAAATGAACTTGCCCTGCTTATTTCTCTTTTGTAATCTTTATTATTACTTGAAGAGGGGAGGAAACATAGAAAGAAAGCGAGCAAATCTCCCTGGATCCACACATAAATCTTCATAGTAGCCACTGCACGGTATCATTTACTCCCTCTGAATATTGCAACCATGCAAAGCAACAGACACTTATGCAACGGCAATTTATCGGGAAATCAAGCCAATCTATTTTTCGGTGTTATTTTGTTCAAGTGAGAGGGGGAAAATTACTGGTGAGATGGATGGAACAGAGAAAGAATGTAATGTTCACAAGTCCTGATGTTCTGTCTTCAAGGTCATGATAGACGAGGGGTAAGAGAAAAAAGAAGTAACCTCTGAGTGCCTGCACGGGGCTGTGAGCTTTATAGAAGGGGTCTTAGGTGGGCAAAGCTGGGCTTCAGAGTGCTTCTGGTGGGTGCCAGGGGGAAGGTAGTCCTAGCTATTCACAACTTCAGAGAAGCTAAGGAGAAAGTTGGAAGAGGCTTCCAATCAACAGAGGGGTCTGGGACTATTGCACATCTGATCAGTGAGGGTGCAGTATCCGGGGTCAGATTGGAGGAAGGACACAGGGACTCCTGGGAAGACGCCCTGAGGAGAAGACAGAATCTAGCACTGCAGGTCAGATTCAGCAGCAAGGCATAAGCATCAAAAAGAAGGAGAATTTGGTTTTCCTTGGTGGTCCAGTGGTTAAGACTCCCTGCCTCCAATGGAGGGTGTGCAGTTTGGATCCCTGGTTGGGGAACTAAGCTGCAACATGCCTCGTGGCCAAAAATTAAACAAATGCAAAAAAAAAAAAAAGTGTTTTTTTTTTTTTTAAAGGTGAATTGCAGCTACTGAGGGGAAGAAGATGTGCCTTTCCTGAGGCTTCAAAAAAAGGACTTGTAATGTGGGCATTGCTCAATGCAGTAATACTTTGACTCTCAAGTAATTTATTCATGTGACACCCCAACCAAGAACTTGTCACATTTTCTTAATTACCATCTATGTCTCCGTGCTGGCGGTTCCAATCCACCAACACTAAGTGTGTCCAGGCTCTAGGGTCGCTGCCCCTGAGCACCAGTGATGTGATGGGAGCAGAGTCCCAGCCTCTGTGAACACTTGGGCCAGAAACCATAAGTGGATTCCTGGTCCACTGAGGCATGGGAAAGGGTGCGAAAATTTTATTTACAAAACTTGTGACACTTGGATTTCCCTGGTGGCTCAGATGGTAAAGCGTCTGCCCGAAATCACAATGCGGGAGACCTGGGTTCGATCCCTGGAGAAGGAAATGGCAACCCATTCCAATACTCTTGCCTGGAAAATCCCATGAATGGGGGAGCCTGGTAGGCTACAGTCCATGGGGTCGCAAAGAGTCAGACACGACTGAATGACTTCACTTTCACACTTTTGTGACACTTGGAGCTCGAGCAACAAACTATGGGGGCCACCTATCTTTGCAGCACAAGCGCATCCTCCTTCTCACTTCGCAAGCGTTAAGACTCTGTTCTTTGGCATCAGGCTTCAGAAGGGGCATATCCGGTTTCTAAAGGGCATTTCCGGTTACATCAGCTTTGAGGAGTGGCACAGGGCCGTTCTGCTGAAACCCAGACATTGGCAAACTATCATTGAGAATGTGGGCCATTTGAAGCAGCAGCATCCTGTGACGCTCAGCTGGACTGGCAGTGAGAAAAAACAACTCTGATTTTTGGACCCCCGTGGACACCATGGGGATTCATGAATTTATTGGGAGAGTGTTCTTGCCATAGTCAAGAACTCAAATTTTAATTTTAATATGATTTCTCTTGGTACTTACGAACAGATGCAACCCAAAGCATGCATTGTACTTTACTTAATACTTAGAAAATCCTGAGAAAAGGGTGTTACTGATTTCTAATTTAAATTTAATTATTAATTTTAAATTTAATTTAAAATAAGGGATGTTCATTCATATTTACAAAGCAGAAACAGACTCACAGACTTAGAGAATGAACTTACAGTTGCCAGGGAGAAAGATGGGGAGAAGGGATAGTTAGGGAGTTTGGAATGGACCTGTACACAGTGTTATATTCAAAATGGATCATCAATGAGGACCTACTGTATAGCACAAGGGACTATATTCAGTACCTTATAATAACTTAAAATGGAAAATAATGTGAAAAAGGATAGATAGAAGTGAATTACTTTGTTGTACACCTGAAACTGACAAAAACATTGTAAGTCAACAATACTTCGATAAGGAACTGGCCAAGAGACATGCAAAAATCCAAGAGAAGTAGATGTCATGGAAGCCAAGAGTCTTGGTAGTAATATTTCAAGGAGGAGAGAGGATCAACAGTAGCAAACCAGTCAACAGGGTCAAGCATGGTAAATTAACTGGATCTAAGGCATGTCACTGAGCATTGTCAAGAGCATCCCTGGAACCCTGAGAGGAGAAGCCTAGTTATCATGGTTTGAAAGGGAATAGAGGTGAGAAATCAGAGAAGGCGATGGCACCCCACTCTAGTATTCTTGCCTGGAAAATCCCATGGATGGAGGAGCCTGGTAGGCTGTAGTCCATGGGGTCCCTAAGAGTCAGACACGACTGAGTGACTTCACTTTCACTTTTCACTTTCATGCATTGGAGAGGGAAATGGCAACCCACTCCAGTGTTCTTGCCTGGAGAATCCCAGGGATGGGGGAGCCTGGTGGGCTGCCGTCTAGTGGGCTTGCACAGAGTCGGACACGACTGAAGTGACTTAGCAGCCACAGAGGTGAGAAATGGGAAGAAAAAGAGACAACTCTCAAAGATACTGGGTGAGAAATGGAAAGGAGACTGGAATAAAAAGCCACGCAAGGAGAAGCCCATGAAAGGAGACATTGTTTCTGACAAGGCAAAAACAAAAGGAAGGGAGAAACTGAAAGTCTGGGAAAAGATGACGTGTCTTATGGAAGAGCTCCCTCATTTACGCAGCCTGGAGGAAATAAGAGAGTGATGGGTAAATATATCTTCAGGAAGATGGAGAAGCAGAACCTGGTGACCTCAATTTTTTCCATGAAACTAAATATTGCCATGAAAGTGAAAAGTGAAAGTCACTCAGTCGTGTCCGACTCTTTGCAACCCCATGGGCCATACAGTCCATGGAATTCTCCAGGCCAGAATACTGGAGTGGGTAGCCATTCCCTTCTCCAGGGGGGGATCTTCCCAACCCACGGATTGAACCCAGGTCTCCTGAATTGTGGGCAGTTTCTTTACCAGCTGAGCTATCAGGGAAGCCCTAAATATTCCTGTTAAGAAAAATAAATGAGCCCAGTATCTCAATGGCTTGAGACAACAGAACTTATCACTCACTCACACCGCATATGGCGATTGGATCAGCAGAGGTATATTCGAGTTGTGGTCATTTGAGGATGCAGGCTGATGGGCTGTGCACTCTATGACACTTAAATGATTGACACCGCAGTGAGAAGGGAATGTGTTAATTCTGCACCTGTTCTTTTGTTGTTTTCTTTTATTTATATATTTATCCTTTAATTGGAGGAAAATTGCTTTACAATGTTGTGTTGGTTTCTGCCATATAACACAATGCAGCCATAATTACATGTGTATCACTTCCGTCTTAGCCTCCCTCTCTTCCTTGCATCCCACTCCCCCCGGTCATCACAAAGTGCCAGGTTGGGCTCCCTGTTTAATACAGCAACTTCTCACCAGCTATCTCTTTTATACACGGTAATGTATATGTGTCGATGCTACTTTCTCTCTCCCTCCCCCACTGTGTGCACAAGCCCATTCTCTACATCTGCACCTCCATTCCTTCCCTGCAAATAGGTTCATCAGTACCATTTTTCTAGATTCCACATATATGCATTAATATGCAATATTTGTTTTTCTCTTTCTGACTTACTTCACTCTGTATAACAGGTTCATGCTGCGTGCCGCTGCTGCTAAGTCACTTCAGTCGTGTCCGACTCTGTGCTACCCCATAGACAGCAGCACACCAGGCCCCTCCATCCATGGGATTCTCCAGGCAAGAACACTGGAGCGGGTTGCCAATCCCTTCTCCAAGGCATGAAAGTGAAAAGGGAAAGTGAAGTCACTCAGTCGTGTCCAACTCTTAGTGACCCCATGGGCTGCAGCCTACCAGGCTCCTCCATCCATGGGATTTTCCAGGCAAAACTACTGGAGTGGGTTGCCATTTGTTTCTCCAACAACAGGTTCATACATCTCACTCTTCTTTTCACAGCTCTTTGTAAGGCCTCCCCAGACAGCCATTTTGCTTTTTTGCATTTCTTTTCCATGGGGATGGTCTTGATCCCTGTCTCCTGTACAATGTCACAAACCTCCATCCATAGTTCATCAGGCACTGTATCAGATCTAGTCCTTTAAATCTATTTCTCACTTCCACTGTATAATCATAAAGGATTTGATTTAGGTTATACCTGAATGGTCTAATGGTTTTCCCTACTTTCTTCCATTTAAGTCTGATTTTGGCAATAAGGAGTTTATGATCTAAGCCACAGTCAGCTCCCAGTTTTGTTTTTGCTGACTGTATAGAGCTTCTCCATCTTTGGCTGCAAAGAATATAATCAGTCTGATTTCAGTGTTGACCATCTGGTGATGTCCATGTGTAGAGTCTTCTCTTGTGTTGTTGGAAGAGGGTGTTTGCTATGACCAGTGCGTTCTCTTGGCAAAACTCTATTAGCCGTTGCCCTGCCTCATTCTGTACTCCAAGGCCAAATTTTCCTGTTACTCCAGGTGTTTCTTGACTTCCTACTTTTGCATTCCAGTCCCCTATAATGAAAAGGACATCTTTTGGGGGTGTTAGTTCTAAAAGGTCTTGTAGGTCCTCATAGAACCGTTCAACTTTAGCTTCTTCAGCATTACTGGTTGGGGCATAGACTTGGATTACTGTGATATTGGATGTTTGTTTTGGAAACGAACAGAGATCATTCTGTCATTTTTGAGCAAAGGAGAAAAGGAAAGATATAAGCATCTGAACACAGAGTTCCAAAGAATAGCAAGGAGAGATAAGAAAGCCTTCCTTGGCAATCAATGCAAAGAAATAGAGGAAAACAATAGAATGGGAAAGACTAGAGATCTCTTCAAGAAAATTAGAGATACCAAGGGAACATTTCATGCAAAGATGGGCTCAATAAAGGACAGAAATGGTATGGACCTGACAGAAGCAGAAGATATTAAGAGAAGGTGGCAAGAATACACAGAAGAACTGTACAAAAAAGATCTTCACAACCAAGATAATCACAATGATGTGATCACTCACCTAGAGCCAGACATTCTGGAATGTGAAGTCAAGTGGGCCTTAGAAAGCATCACTATGAACAAAGCTAGTGGAGGTAATGGAATTCCAGTTGAGCTATTTCAAGTCTTGAAAGATGATGCTGTGAAAGTGCTGCACTCAATATGCCAGCAAATTTGGAAAACTCAGCAGTGGCCACAGGACTGGAAAAGGTCAGTTTTCATTCCAATCCCAAATAAAGGCAATGCCAAAGAATGCTCAAACTACCGCACAATTGCATTCATCTCACATGCTAGTAAAGTAATGTTCAAGCTGGTTTTAGAAAAGGCAGAGGAACCAAATTGCCAACGTCCTCTGGATCATCAAAAAAGCAAGAGAGTTCCAGAAAAACATCTATTTCTGCTTTATTGACTATGCCAAAGCCTTTGACTGTGTGGATCACAATAAACTGTGGAAAATTCTGAGAGAGATGGGAATACCAGACCACCTGACCTGCCTCTGGAGAAACCTATATGCAGGTCAGGAAGCAACAGTTAGGACTGGACATAGAACAACAGACTGGTTCCAAATAGGAAAAGGAGTACGTCAAGGCTGTATATTGTCACCCTGCTTATTTAACTTCTACACACAGTACGTCATGAGAAACGCTGGGCTGGAAGAAGCACAAGCTGGAATCAAGATTGCTGGGAGAAATATCAATAACCTCAGATATGCAGATGACACCACCCTTATGGCAGAAAATGCAGAGAAACTAAAGAGCCTCTTGATGAAAGTGAAAGAGGAGAGTGAAAAGGTTGGCTTAGAGCTCAACATTCAGAAAACTAAGATCATGGCATCTCGTCCCATCACTTCATGGGAAACAGATGGGGAAACAGTGGAAACAGTGTCAGACTTTATTTTGGGGGGCTCCAAAATCACTGCAGATGGTGACTGCAGCCATGAAATTAAAAGACACTTACTCCTTGGAAGAAAAGTTATGACCAACCTAGATAGCATATTCAAAAGCAGAGACATTACTTTACCAACAAAGGTCCATCTAGTCAAGGCTATGGTTTTTCCAGTAGTCATGTATGGATGTGAGAATTGGACTGTGAAGAGAGCTGAATGCCAAAGAATTGATGGTTTTGAACTGTGGTATTGGAGAAGACTCTTGAGAGTCCCTTGGACTGCAAGGAGATCCAACCAGTCCATTCTAAAGGAGATCAGCCCTGGGTATTCTTTAGAAGGAATGATGCTAAAGCTGAAACTTCAGTACTTTGGCCACCTCATGTGAAGACTTGTCTCATTGGAAAAGACTCTGATGCTGGGAGGGATTGGGGGTGGGAGGAGAAGGGGATGACAGAGGATGAGATGGCTGGATGGCATCACCAACTCGATGGACATGAGTTTGAACTCCAGGAGTTGGTGATGGACACGGAGGCCAGGCATGCTGTGCGATTCATGGGGTCGCAAAGAGTGGGACATGACTGAGCGACTGAACTGAACTGAACACTTCACTAAAACTGATTCAAAGCTGCTACTCACATTTCATTGGCCTAAAGTGAGCCACATGAGCAAACCTAACCTCGGGCTAAGTAGAACTGTGCAACTCTGACATCTATCCACAAAGGAAATTGTCAGAAATATTTGGTAAAGGGCCCACTGGATTATTATGGTGAGGTGTGATCTCTACAAAGCATTAGGGACATTGGGTGAGATTTGGGAGAGCCTTTAAGGGAATTAGGAGAGAAATGATTTATAACAAATGAACAGATCGATAGCTCGCCTTGATAGCCCAGTTGGATTTGACATCCATAATTTGCAGCAGTGCCAATCTCAGTGTTTGCATGACCTTTAGCAAAAACCATCTCCTCTCTGAAGCTCTGTCTTTTGATCTGTGAAACAGGAGAGTCAGAGCAAATGGCTTTTCAGTTTCCCTACCGGATTCACCATCAGCATCGTGAATCTGAGGACTCTGAAATTCCACACAACATAATCGCCTCACCCAATGCCTACAACAGGTCTTGGGTGTGTGTGTTGGTGGGGGGGCGGGGGGGGGGGCGCTGTGGAGTAGAATGTCCAAGACTCCCTGGGTGGTACCCACAAGCTGTACCAGCATTTGCATCATGGGTGCTGCTGAGTTTAATGAGTAGAGAAGAACCATTCCTTTCCCACTTTAACAGATGTACGGTGGGTCCAGATCAATGGGCTTAGTTTTCTATTTTTTCCTTTTTTTTTTTTCTCCCCCAAGGCTAGTCCAGTTCTCTGCTTCCAATTCCCTGCTGGTGAACAGACTCATGCCATGGGGGTGGGTGGGGGTGAGAGTGGGAGGCGGCGGAGGAAGGAGGGACGGAAGAAGGGGGGAAAGCATTAATAGAACAGAGGCAGGCAATGATGAATTAAGGGAGCAGCCATTAATTTTTCATTTTGACAGATTATCGTCTGTCAAAAGGCAGAGGAGATGGCTCTTGTGCCCAGAGAAGAGACACTTGCTCTTTGTAATGCAGGCCTCTGCATTTTTTTTTTTTCTGAAATTAGGTAGTGGGCACCCAAAGAATGAAAATTTTATGACAATCTATAATTTACATGCTAGAAGATAAATAATGAACTAAATCCTGTCATTAAACTGGCCCTTCGTTTTTCTTAATCCCCAGGGTGATAAATCTGATTTTGCAACAGCATTTAGTATAAATTGATTTGGTGGGGGGAGGGGAGGGTGAAGTGAAGAAACTATTTTAAATGCTTTGGATATAAATAGATTGTCCTGGGAATTGCATCACCCAGGACCTCATGATACAATGGTCTTATTAATGGGGTTTTACATTAAGACTGGCGTTAATTAAGGGAGGATGTCACCGAGGCATTTCGCAAACCAGCACCGATTCTGTAAAGCTTTTAAGTTTAATGAATGGAAGCTTGAACTGCCAGCATAGCAGTGCAGCTAGCTAGCCACCACAGAAGAAAAACTGAAATGGTTGACTTTGGGAGGCACCGTAAAGACGCCTTCTCTGGAGGCTGATTAAGGCCATGGTGGCAAAAGGTATCACCTTTTAGTCCCTCTATCTCCTCATCTGTAAACTGAGGATAGCAATGATTTAAAGGAGTCAATTTGATCATATACATAAAATTAACATTGACACGGTAGAGGTCTTTAAGGGACATATGGTATCATTACAGTGCTGGGCCTGCAGTGGATTATGTCATAGTGAGCAATTATCGAGCTCCTATTGTGTTCCTGCCATTGTTTAAAGCCTTTTATGTGCATTAACGGCTTTCATCCTCACATCCACCAAGTGGGGTGGATATTAGCATTTTCTCAGTTTTCCTGTGGAGGAACTGAAGTGAGGAGGGAATAAGTAATTTACCAAAGCAAGTTGGCAGCTACTAAGTGACAGAGAGGAGAAGCTGAGATTACCCATGGACTGAGTTATTATGAATATGCCTACCTTGGTCCAAGCATCTTCCAGGAGTGGAGATACAGTGATGGATAAAACAGGAAGAAAAAAAAGTTCTGTATTCACAGAGATTATATTCAAGTAGAGCGAATGAAAGCAATAAACAAAATAAACAATGCCATATGCAACCTGTAAGAAGGTGATAAGTGTTTAGGAGAAAAACCAAGCCGAGAATGGAAAGCAGGGAGGCATGAGGGAGCCAGGAATGCTCCTGCTTTAGTATTGGTCATTTTTAATAGATTAGAATGCGAGGCGTCTTTTTCTAAAACTGAAAATCATAATCACTCTCCTCCATGGGTTTGAGAATCAGAGCTAGGCTTTGAATCCCATCTCTATCTTCCACTCTCCTGGAGAGATTGGCTTAATCTCTCCAAGTCTCAGCTTCTCCTGCGTGATGAAAATATCACTTGTGATGGGGCTGTTGAGGGGATTCAGAATGATGGAGATGAAGGTAAGACCACGTGGTCTTGTAAGGCCTCTGTTTCTTTATGGGTACCACGGAGGTCATAGCAACACCTACCACTTAACTTTGCTATGTAGAGTAAAGGTGATCATCTATACCACAGCAAATAAAAAAGAATTTCTAGGCAGCCCCAGGGGCCCACCTGAGTTTGGCATCCATTACTTTTTCTGACCAACTGTCACACATTGTGAGCATGACTGTTTTCTCTTGTATCAAATGTTGGTGCTGGATCCGATGGCTGTGAGATGACGAGAAAAAAAAAAATTATAATGCAGCAGCATAAACGAAGCATGAAACAGTCTGCCTGGCACGTGGTAATAAGGAATAGTTAACAACCAGTTCTGAAGAGCTTTCTCTGCACTGAGAGCTGGGCTAGCCACTTGGCAAGAACTTTCTTCTCTAGACCTCTTCATAACCCCAAGATGAGATGATACAGTTGTACTCACTTTACACACCTGCAAACCGGATTGTCGAGTTTAAGAACTTTACTGCAGGGACTTCCCTGGTGGCCCAGTGACTGACCTTGCCTTCCCATGCAGGGAGTGCCGGTTCGACCCCCTGTCAGGGAACTGAAGATCCTACATACCTTGAGGCCAAAAAAACGGAAACATAAAACAGAAACAACATTGTAACAAATTCAATAAAGACTTTAAAAATGGTCCCCCCCCCAAAAAAAGAATCTTTTAAAAAAAGAAATTTTGCTCCACATTTACCTTGCTATCAAATATCAAAGATAGTCTTTTTCTCCAGAGTAATTTCCTTGCCTGAGAAGTTTGATGACATGAAGATAGTGCAAGGGACATAGTGTGGGGTGGGAGGGGGGGTGGAGGAGTCGGGGGTGGGGGTGGAGGGGTTGGGGAGCTGGGGAGAAGGAGGTAGGGAGGGGTGTGCTCAGTCATGCCCAACTCTTTGCAATCTCATGAACTGTAGCCTCTTCTGTCCATATGATTTCCCAGGCAAGAATATTGGAGCAGGTTGCCATTTCCATCTCCAGGGGATCTTCCCAACCCAGGGATTGAACTTGCATCTCTTGCATTGCCAGGTGGATTATTTACACTGTGCCACCTGAGTCATAAGAAGTGTTCACTAAATGTTTCTTAACTAAGCCATCCTTTTCTTCCATGATCAGAGCAGCTATGTAGAAAGTTGAATTTGGTGTCCTCAAAGGGATCAGTCTTTTTTTTTTTAACAAACCCCCATGCACAGAAACCCTGGAGTTACACTATATTGCCTAACATGAAATGTTCCAGTGGAATTTACAAGACTGCTAATGCAGGATTCCGTTAATGTCTGAACGCATCCCCTCTCTCTTTTATTCATGACAAATCCACCCTAATGATCCACTATAAAAGATTGGTGAGTGGAGATGACAGAATTCAGCACCTCCTTTGCCTCCTGGGTACAGAGCGAAATCAGGGTGGGGGAGGGGAGGAGGCGCTAGAAACCTCTGTAGAATTACTAAAGATTGAGGCCAGATGGTATCTGCCAGAATTTTTTAGGACTTGGCTGTAGCTCAAGCACATGCTGGTTTTTAACCTGCCGGAATCGATACAGAACACACAGCACAGTGAAATGGGTCCATGGGAATCGCTTGGTCCAGCGTATGGACGGAAAACTGAAGTTCAAGGACAACGTGTCTTAGCCCAGGGGGGTCTTTCTACCATAATAGCCCCCACTGCACAGATCAGAGAACCAGTGTGGGGTTCTGCCCACTGCTGAATACACCTGCCCTGGAACTAGGGATAACCACAGGGTGGTTGGGAACAACTGGACCCACTGTGAAACAGCCCTGAGCTGACACACCTTGATCACGTGACCTCCACAGTCCCCCGACTCTCACTAGACAGCCCAGTGACATTTTGGTCTCCTGGAATCAAAAGCATTTCAGAGCCAAAAGATAGTCCCCCAAAGAGCTCTTTCCTTTGCCCCAGGGTTGCACAGCAACCCTGATAAAAGGCCACAGATCTTTTGGGTCAAGCTGGGAGAAAGATACACAGTATGAATTTTCAGCATGCCAAGTCCTCCCTTGGGAAGGCCTGACCTCCCCTTCATTTGAAGGGCTCTGGGTCTGTAAACTTGCTCAAGGCTAGGTCATTGATTATCGAGGGAATGTTATTCTCTGATTTTATGGTTTGCGTTCCACTTGTGTTTACTTGACCTAAAACTTTTCTGCATATACAGATCAGGTAAGAATTAGTAGGCTTCCTACCTATTTCAAGGGCTTCTCTGGTGGTGCAGAGGTTAAAGTGTCTGCCTGCAATGCGGGAGACCTGGGTTCGATCCCTGGGTCAGGAAGATCCCCTGGAGAAGGAAATGGCAACCCACTCCAGTATTCTTGCCTAGAGAATCCCATGGACAGGGGAGCTTGGTGGGCTACAGCCCACAGGTCGCAAAGTGTTGGACACGACTGAGTGGCTTCAATCAATCAATCTACCTATTTCAATTCCAGGAACACCACGATTTTTTTCTTAATTTGATGTAGTTTTGTTTTTTTTTTTTAACACCAAAAACTGTTTATGTTGGGGTATAGCCAATTAACAATGTTGTGATCATTTCAGGTGAACAGTGAAGTGAGAGAAATGCCATGATTAACTAGCCAACACCACGGGTCTATGTGAGTCAGAGCATCTTGATTTCTGCTTTGATCTGGCTCCCCATCATGTTAACCATGCCCACCTTGTCTTTGGTGGTTGTGTTGCAGGAATAGGGACCCCCCCCCTTCCAGGGCCTGAGAGTGGGCTCTTGTCTAACACTTGGAAATGAATTTTCCAAGGAGACACACATGCTGACAAATCAAGAGACTTTATTAGGAAGGGGCACCCAGGCACAGAGCAGTAGGGAAGAGAACCCAGGAGAACTGCTCTGCCACGTGGCTCGCAGTCTCGGGTTTTATGCTGATGGGATTAGTTTCTGGGTCGTCTCTGGCCAATCACTGTGACTCCGGCTTCTTCCTGGTGGCTTGTGCGTCACTCAGCCAAGATGGACTCCAGCAAGGAGGATTCTGGGAAGTTGGTAGGACATATGGTCTGGCGTCTCCTCTCTTCTTTGACCTTTCCAGAGTCCTTCTGACTCGTGGTAGCTTGTTAGTTCCATGTTTCTTACCAGGACCTCCTGCTGTAAGACAGCTCATGCAAGTGGCTGCTCTCTTGCCCAGCCAGGGTGGGCTATTTCGGTCAGTGCTTCCCCTAACAGCTGAGTGCTGCCATCTGGCCCCAGACACCAAGATCCAGCTACTCCCACTGCATTTTGGTTTTCCAACCGAGTGGCTGTGTTTCCCTCTGTAAGCTCTGGACCACAGAGCAGAGCCACTACAAAGCGCTTCAAGGATGCTCTGGCTTCCCTCACAAGTTGATTTCTTAAAATATTGGTAACAGGTCTCTCCTCAGTGTGGGTGAGTAGGTCTTAAATGATAAATCCCCTCTAACATTCCCATCTCCCTAAGTCTGTGGATCCAAAAGAGATGGGGCATTTCCAATCCGCTCAGCTTTTGATCCTCATTTCAACCAAATGAACAAACAGAATCTTTTCTGACTCTCTGAGCTACAGCATTTACAGCAGAATCTCCACTTCCTGGGCCCACATCAATCAATTCGACCTGATCCAACTTTATCTTCCCTTCATCATCCCACCACACACTTAATGCCCATCCCCACATATGTTCCCCATATCTCTGCTCCTGTAAATGAGAAAACTCAAGTTGTTGCTTTGGAGTATAACACATCTCCCCATAGGTCACACTGCAAGCCTTACCTTTAGGAATCTGTTGGGATTTGCATCTGGTTATAGGTCTAGACTCTTTGCAACTCTTTGGACCGTAGCCCCCACCAGGCTCCTCTGTCCAGGGGGCTCTCCAGGCAAGAATACTGGAGTGGGTTGCCATTTCCTCTTCCAGGGGGTCTTCCTGATCCAGGGATCAAACCCACATCTCCTGCATGACAGGCAGATTCTCTAGAAGTTCCAGTACCTTGGCCAGCTGATGCAAAGAACTGACTCATTGGAGAAGACCCTGATGATGGGAAAGATTGAGGGCAGGAGAAGGGGCTGACAGAGGATGAGATGGGTGGATGGCATCATCAACTCAATGGACATGCATTTGTGCAAATTCAGGGAGACAGTGAAGGACGGGGAAACCTGGAGTGCTGCAGTCATAGTTTGCAAAGATTCGGACACAACTTAGAAACTGAACAACAATAGGTCTAGAAGCCTAGAGGTGTGGAGGAGGGGGTCTGGAGGAGAATCAACATGATCTTTCCTGCCAACTGCCTCAGGGGAGGCCGCCACCATTTTCCCAGGCAATTCAGGGTCAAGTCTGGAAAGCCTTGGGGGGCATGGAAAGGTCCATGCCCCTGTAGGTGGGGAAGCCGCTGCCATGAGGGTGAAGTGGCATCTTCCACTGGCAAAAAAAGGGCTTCATCAGAAATGAAGTCTCAACATCGCCAGTTTCATCTGGGTCTTCCCACACATCCCATCCCAACCTATTAGATCCCCTTCTTTTCCAATCAATGGCCCTCACTTTAACAGTAGACACCCTGGGAGGCTGGGAATTCAACTGGCTTTATAATTCAGCCAATTACAGGATGAGGTCCTGTATTTGATTCTCAGCAATTTCAGCCCTGCAGCTACAGGAGATAAGTCTTTCCCTCAGGGCACACCTAGAAGCTCTCGGTCATTCATGTAGGCTTGAGCTGGGAATTGGAATCCCTGAGCTCATCCTTTTCTCTCACCACTTTGTCCAGCAATATTAGGAGAAACCAACCAATGTCATTATATTGCTTAGTTTTCTAGAAAGATTCAAAAGCATCGCGCACAGAGGTACTGAGCTTCTTGCTTCTTACAAGTGGTTGATTAGGTGCAGCCAATGCAGATACCATGTGTCTCTATGAGCAGGAATGGGGCTCCCAAGAAGGCTCAGCGGTAGAGAGAATCCACCTGTTAGTGCAGAAGGCATAAGTTCGATCCCTGGGTCGGAAGGATCATCTAGAGAGGCAAATAGCAGCCCACTCCAGTGTTCTTGCTTGGAAAACCCTGTGGATAGAGGAACCTGGCGAGTTACAGTCCATGGGGTCACAAAGAGTCAGACATGGCTTACAGACACAACAACAACAACATAAGCAGTTGATGCCATGAGCTACCTTTGTTCTCTTTACTACTGGAAAAAAAAAGAGTCATTAGCATCTTTGGAGAATTCCCTGGTGGTCCAGTGGCTAAGACTCTCTGCTCCCAATGCAGGTTTGATCCCTGGTCAAGGAAGAAGATCCCACATACCCAGACTAAGACCCATCAACCCAGCAACTAAAACCCAGCACAGCCAAATAAATAAATAAATCTAGATTTTAGAAAATATATTAGCATCTTTATCTAATCAGATTAGAAGGCCCATTCCAGAAAACACGAACCAGTTCAGAAAACTCATCCTTAAAATCCTGTTCTTCTAGGACCATGTGTGTGTGTACGCTCAGTCGTGTCTGACTCTTTGTGACCCCATGGACTGTAGCCCGCCAGGCTCCTCTGTCCATGGTAATCTCCAGGCAAGAATACTGGAGGGGGTTGCCATTTCCTCCTCCTTGCCATTTCCTCCTCCGGGGGATCTTCCCAACCCAGGGATGGAATCTGCATTTCCTGAATTGCAGGCAAATTCTTTACTGCTGAGCCACCCGGAAAGTGCTAGGACCATTGTCAGCACCAGAATCTGCATCAATCAGGGTTCTCCAGAGAAACAGAATCAATAGGATATACATACATAGAGAGAGAGACAGACAGACAGACAGTTATGGAGTTGCCTGCAAGCTGAAGATCCAGAAAAGCCAATGGTGTAATTCAGTCCAAGTCTCAAGGCTTGAGAACCAGCAGAGAGCCCATGGGTGTCATACTTAATCCAAAGCCAAACTCCTCAGTACCAGGGAACAGGGGGTAGGAACAAATGTGATTCCAGGAGCCTGAAGGCCCAAGAGCCAGGAGCTCCAGGGTCCAAGGGCAGGAAAAGATGAGAGTCCACTTCAAGAAGGGAGAAGATAATTCAACTTTTCTCTACCTTTTTGCTCTACTCAGGTCTTCAGTGGATTGGACCATGCCTACCTGTACTGGTGAGGGAAAATCTTTATTCAGCCTACTGAATCCAAAGCTAATCTCTTTCAGACACATCCCCAGACAGATGCCGCCAGGAACACCGTTTCACCATCTCTCTGGGTGTCACCCTGTTGCTCAGTCGTTCAGTCGTGTCCGACTCTGTGAGCCCAGGGACTGCAGCGCATCAAGCCTCGCCTAGTCAAAATGACACATGAAATTGATCATCACAGCTAGTGATGAGTCCTTCCTCACCTCCTGACGTTGGGATATACTCCCTCCCAAGAGTCAGAAGCACAGTGATGGTTGGAAGCCTGCAGTTGTTTCCTAGGTAACCTAAAAAGAAAGAAACTGATGCCCACGTGGCATCCTAGGATCTGCTCAGCTTACCTACCAAAGGCAAGTACGGCCTTCTCAATGTCAAGGTCAGGAGGAGCAGAATTTTCCTTTCCTCCATGATCTCCCCCAGGTCCATGGCTCCCTATGAGCTCCACACCATTGCGTGTGTGCCTGTGAGGTTGTTTCGGTCGTGTCTGACTCTTTGCGACCCCATGGACTACAATCTGCCAGGATCCTCTGTCCACGGGCTTCTCCAGGCAAGAATACTGGAGTGGGTGTGCCATGCCCTCCTCCAGAGGATCTTCCTGACCCAGGGATCATACCTGCATCTCTTCTGTCTCCTGTACTGGCAGCCCAGGTCTTTACCACTAGCGCCACCTGGGAAGCCCCCTCCACATTTGGGTCACTCCCGAATGTGTCCCAGGGATGGCAGAGCCTGGTGGGCTGCCGTCTATGGGGTCGCACAGAGTCGGACACGACTGAAGCAACTTAGCAGCAGCAGCAGCAGCAGCAGCAAATGTGTCCATCCGGCCAGATTCTCCCTTGACCTGCAGACTAGACTCACCCAGTCAATTGCCTCTTGATAGTATCACTTGGAGGTCTTTTAGGTATGTCAGTTGAACGTGTCCAAACTCAAACTCCTGATCGATCCCTTCCAAAAAACAACTGCTCACAAATAAATTATTTTTTTCTAATTTCCAAGGAGGTAATTTATACTTGGATTATTCTATCAATCAGTGTGTTTCTTGGCAGCCTGCCATTACCCATCCTGGCCACTCAGAAGGAAAAGATCAGCGCCTGACAATCGGGAGTATCACTAAGGTCTCTAGGAGACTCCTAGGTATCTGCGAGATGAGCATTTTCCTACCCACCCATCCTCAGTGAAACCTCTGCTTTCAGGACCAGAACAAATGAAAGTCCTCATGTATGATCTGCCCTCAGGTCTCATTCCTCGGAGGTAATCAGCCCTGAGCACTCTCTGAAGCAAAAAGAACCAATTTCGGTTGCAACAGTGAGAGGTTTTACCTAAAAGGCCAATTAAACCATGAGAGATTATTTGCAGATAGACTTTAGAGGAGGGCATTCGTCTGGTCCCCTTCCTGTTGTTGGGTTTATTTCTTAGGGGATTTTTTTTTAAGACCTCATTAATCACTGGAATTTAACTCTAATGGAAATAAAGTAAATATCAAAGAGCTTTGCTGGAAATTACGGATCGCTTTTGTTTTGGAGAAAGGTTAGAGGATTTCTCTCTAAGGATTGAACCTCAAGAAATCCTGACCCACACCAGAAACTTTCTCCCAGACTCCCTCTCTCCCAGTAATTTTGTATAAATCTGGGGAAATGATTCTCATTGGTCCTTTCAGTTCAACCCCTACCCTTTGGGCCAATCATTTTTGCCAAAGGATGGGGCCCTCTGATTGGCTTGCATGGAATGATACTGTTACCAGAAAAGGAATGGGAAATAGCTACTAGCTTCCACCCCTCTGCTATTGAATTCCTTTGGTGATGATGGTGGTGGTGTTGGTGATGATGATAGCCGCCATTTATCACCCATGTGCCCAACTCTATGCAAGCACTTTTCATGTGTGATCTCATTTAGACCTCACAGCAATCCTCTGATGTGGATACCACTTACAGATGAACAAACCAAGGTTTAGAGTAGTGAGAAGATGCCAAGTCACTCTGCTAGGAAGGAGAACAGTTTGAAAATCACTACTTTAATACTTGAATTAGTTATCTCTTACTAGATAGCAAATTATCCCAAATCTCAGCATTATTCAGTGACAAGCATGTATTATTTCATAGTTTCTGTAGGTCAGGAATCCAGGCACAGCTCAGCTGGGTGCCTCTGCCTTTAAGTTTCTTGGAGTCTGTCATCAAGTTGTGAATCAAGGCTGCAATCTGAGCTGAAGCCTCAAATGCAGGAGGACACACTTCCAAGTTCAAGTTCATTCATGTGGTTATTGGGAGGCCTCAGTTTCATGTGAGCTGCTGGGTGGCGGTGGAGGGGAGGGGGGTGTTGGTAGGCCTCGGCTTTTCACTGATGGTTAGCCGGAAGCCTTTTTTCATTTCTTGCCATAGAGTCCTCTCACCATGGCAGCTGGCTTAAACCGAGCAGAAAGCTAGAGGCAAAGAAAGAGGGTCCAAGATAGAATTAACCATCTTCTTGTGACCTAATCTCCAAAGTGGCCTCCTATGCTTTTTCCTTACTCTGTTGGTTAGAAGTAAATCACTAGGGTGAGTAGATTACACTGGGGCTATCTCGGAGGCTTCCTACTACAGTGCTGTCCTTTTAAACAAGCAGACTGCTTTCACATACCGACCATTTAGTATTGAAGCGAGGTTCTCTCCTTTAGCTCTCCAAACTCATTCACTGGATTTATCATTTTTGCCCCATCCTCGGGGGGCCTCGTGATATGTTCATTTCCGAGTCTAGCCACACTCTTCCTTGGCTGCATTTCTCTCGCCTCCCATCTCTCCGCCACTCCTGAAACATCTGAACCTGAGAGGCATCACATCCTGTAATTATCTGGGGATGGCTAATCCAATTCCCTCATTTTGCAAATGAGAGGGCAGAGGCACAGGGAAGGGACGGGCCTTCCGGAGGTCCCACAGGAAGCCAGGGGCAAGGCTGGGATGCTGAACCTCGTATGCTTCCAATATGCTGCACCTCCCAACACACCAGGATCCTTGCTGGGAAATCAATCCAAACCAGGCACTTGAACTCTGGGGAGACTGCCAACATTTCATCAACATACAAATGAGGGAAACATTTAGGCAGCGCTTCCCCCTGTGTCCCCATCCCTTTCTTCACAGGGGGCTGACTGCACTCCCTCCTGGGAGCAGGGGAGGACTTACTTGTTAACTGAGCAGCGAACATGCCTTTTTGTGTGAAAATCTAAGGAGCTTTCACACTGCACCCGGTGTGTTTTCTAGGTACACAATGCCCTCTAGTCCTGATTCAGGGTACTTCCAAGAGGAAAGATTTTTAAAACAATGGGGAATCAAGAAATATACAAATTCCAATGTGAGTAATTATTCCCAGACTCCTTGGGGTCCAGGAACTCCCCAAATCCCAGGTGACTTATTGTTTAATGCAAAATTTTCTAAGAAAAGCATCTTTGTAGGGGTGTGTGTGTGTGTGTGTGTGTGGTCGGTTGCTTCAGTCATGTCTGACTCTTTGCAGCACCATGGACTATATCCTACCAGGCTCCTCTGTCCATGGGATTCTCCAGGCAAGAACACTGGAGGGAGTAGCCATGGTCTCCTCCAGGGGATCTTCCCAACCCAGGGATCGAACCTGAGTCTCCTGCATTGCAGGTGGATTCTTCATCACTGGACTACCGGGTAAGCCCGAAAGAGTCTATAATTCCCACTGAATTTTAAAGAGTAGCTATGTCACTAAACAAAAAGACTGGGACCCACTGATTTGGACTTTCAGAGTATCTAGAACACCTTTGATAGTTTAAAAGAAATATCCCAAATAGCAATCAGAGCCTAAGCTTTTTAGACATAAACCCCAAAGACCCTGAGGATTTAATATCACATGTTTTCCCACTTCAGCCCATTACATCTTGCAGGTTTTTATTTGGAAGCTACTATTGCAGGGGTCTTTTTTTACTTTAATAGATGTTTGCTCAGTGCCTGTCCTGTTCTAAGTTCTGGCGATTCGGAAATGAATCACAGGGACTTCTGTGGTGGCCCGGTGGTTAAGTCTTTGCCTTCCAATACAAGGGGTGCAGGTTTGATCCCTGGTCGGGGAGCTAAGATCACATACGCCTCACAGGTAAGAAAACCTAGACATGAAATAGAAACAACCCTGGAACAAACTCATTAAAGACTTTAAAGTGGTCCACATCAAAAATATCTTTTTAAAAACCTGAGAGAAAGAAATGAACTGCAGTGGGCGTTGGTTAATTCTTATTGTTCCACATAGCTCTCCCATTCTTTTGGCAACACTATCCCAATTTTCTTCGTAAAACCAGCCATTTTGCTGTTCCTAAACCTTGAGGTCCATCTGAATCCCCCTCAGCACCAGGGTCAGCAATTTAGGGCACCACCATCCTCTTGCTCATGAAGAGGGTGCCAGAACTAACCTTGGGACTCGAGCTGGGCCTCACAGGAGAGAAGACCCTGCTTTCACTCTGCGCTGGAGCTGACCTGAGAGGATGGAGGATAAATCTGCAGGAAGGGCTGAGAAAATTGAGCCAAAAAACCTGGAAAGAGAGAACCGAGTCCTCAGCGGAGCCACATCGGAAAGTTCCTCAGTCTCTAGGTAATTTTTTGTTTGGTTGGTTTTTTTTCTCTAATGAGAGTGAAACTGGCTTTGTATCATTTGCAGTCTTCATAGATACCCTGCCCTTGAGAAGCGCACAGTCCAACATGGTCATTTGTTAATAATGCAAAATGTTGTACAAGTGCCATAGTAAGTACAGTCACACACAATATGTGTGTATGTGTGTGTGTGTGTGTGTGTGTGTGTGTGCACGCTCAGTCATGTCTAACTCTTTGTGACCCCATGGACCGTAGCCCACCAGGCTCCTCTATCCATGGGATTTTCCAGGCAAGAAGACTGGAGCAGGTTGCCATTTCCTTCTCCAGGGAATCTTCCCAACCCAGGGACTGAACATGAGTCTCTTGCATCTCCTGCACTGGCAGACAGATTCTTTATCATTGTGCCACCTGGTAAGCCCATATGTATATGTACATGTATATATACAACATATAGAGCATAGCATACATATATATGTCTATACATATATGTTCCCTGTAGAATGGGAAAGAATCTGCCTGAGATGCAGGAGACCAGGGTTTGTTTGATCCCTGGGTAGGGAAGATCCTCTGGAGGAAGGAATGACAATCCGCTCCAGTATTCTTGCCTGGAAAATTCCATGAATAGAGGACCCTGGAGGGCTACAGTTCGTGGGGTCACAAAGAGTCTGATACAACTGAGCAACTAACATACACAAATAATATGTTCAAAAGAAGATGCAGACAATATTTGAATCCCCAGTAGAAGTAGTTTGCACTCTGCCTTGATAGAAAAGAAGAATTTGAGTTGGAAGACATGAGTCAGGAGGAAAGACACTCACAAGAAAGAACACTGGGATCCAAGAACACGTGGAGTGTGACTATGCTTCCAGCCAGGTTGTCATAGGAAGGTCAAGAATTCCCCTCGAAACGGTGACTTTCCATGTCCCAGAGCCATCTCAGACCTCAGTTTCTTGGACCACAAAATTAGACCACATTTACTTTTTTATAATTTTTAAATTAAAAATATAATTCACATACCATAAAACTGACCCTTTTAAGGTCTACAGTTTAGTGGTTTTAGTACATTTGCAAAGTTGTGCTTCCATTATGGTTATATAATTCCAGAACATTTTGTATGGCCCCCAAAGAAACTCTGTACCCTTCAGTAGTCATCCTCCAGCCCCTCCTGCTCCCAACCCCAGGCACTACTACACTATCTAGGTCTATGGATTTGACTAATACAAATGGAATCATAAAAAATGTGGCCACATGTGACTTCTTGCATTTAATATAATGTACTCAAGCTTCCTCCATATTGTGACATGTATCAGTACTTCACTCCTTCTTGTGGCTGAATAATATTCCATCCTATTTATAGACCCCATTTTTTTTGCATTCATCACTGGACATTTGGCTTGTTCCCACTTTTGAGCTACTATGAATAGCCCACTCCCATGAACTTTCACATACAAGTTTTTTCTGTATGTGTGACCATATATTTTCAGTTCTCTTGGGTGTATTCATAGGCATGGAATGGCTGGATCCTGTGGCAACTCTGTGTTTAACCTATAGAGGAACTGCCAGTGGTAAAGAATCCACTTACCAATGCAGGAGACTCGAGAGACATGGATTCAATCCCTGGGTCAGGAATATCCCCTGGAGTAGGAAACGGCAACCCACTCCAACAGTCTTGCCTGGAAAATTCCATGGACAAGAGAAGCCTGGCAGGCTACAGTCCATGGGGTTGCAAAGAGTCAGACACAACTGAGAACAGTTCAGTTCAGTCACTCAGTCGTGTCCGACTCTGCGACCCCATGAATTGCAGCACGCCAGGCCTCCCTGCCCATTACCAACTCCCGGAGTTCACTCAAACTCACATCCATCGAGTCAGTGATGCCATCCAGCCATCTCATTCTCTGTCATCCCCTTCTCCCGCTCCCAATCCCTCCCAGCATCAGCGTCTTTTCCAATGAGTCAATTCTTCACATGAGGTGGCCAAAGTACTGGAGTTTCAGCTTTACCATCATTCCTTCCAAAGAACACCCAGGACTGATCTCCTTTAGAATGGACTGGTTGGATCTCCTTGCAGTCCAAGGGACTCTCAAGAGTCTTCTCCAACACCACAGTACAAAAGCATCAGTTCCTCGACACTCAGCTCTCTTCACAGTCCAACTCTCACATCCATACATAACTACTGGAAAAACCATAGCCTTGACTAGACGGACCTTTGTTGGCAAAGGAATGTCTCTGCTTTTGAATGTGCTGTCTAGGTTGGTCATAACTTTCCTTCCAAGGAGTAAGCATCTTTTAATTTCATGGCTGCAGTCACCATCTACAGTGATTTTGGAGCCCAAAATATAAGGTCTGACACTGTTTCCACTGTTTCCCCATCTATTTCCCATGAAGTGATGGGACCAGATGCCATGATCTTCATTTTCTGTATGTTGAGTTTAAGCCAACTTTTCACTCTCCACTTTCACTTTCATCAAGAGGCTTCTTAGTTCCTCTTCACTTTCTGCCATAAGGGTGGTATCATCTGCATATCTGAGGTTATTGATATTTCTCCCAGCAATCTTGATTCCAGCTTGTGCTTCATCCAGCCCAGCGTTTCTCATGATGTACTCTGCATAGAAGTTAAATAAGCAGGGTGACAATATACAGCCTTGACGTACTCCTTTTCCTATTTGGAACCAGTCTGTTGTTCCATGTCCAGTTCTAACTGTTGCTTCCTGACCTGCATATAGGTTTCTCAAGAGGCAAGTCAGGTGGTCTGGTATTCCCATCACACATGCATATATATAGGAACTGCCAAACTGTTTCCCAAAGCAGCTGCATCTGTTCATGTTTCTACTAGCAACATAGTAAGGTTCCAATATCTCCACATCCTCACCAATACTTGTTAATTGTCTATTGTTCTTACCGAAGCCATCCTAGTGGGTGTGAAGTGGTGTCCCATTGTTCTTTCAATTTGCCTTTCCCAGATGGCAAACACATTTCCTTTTTAATGATCAAGTTACAGTATGTAGAGCTTCCCAGGTGGTGCAGTGGTAAAGAATCTGCCTGCCAGTGCAGGAGATGCAAGAGACAAGGGTCCCTAGGTTGGGACGATCACCTGGAGTAGGAAATGGCAACCTACTCCAGTTTTCTTGCCTGGAAAATCTCGTGGACAGAGGAGCCTGGCAGGCTACAGTCCCTGGGGTCAAAAAAAGTGGGACACCACTGAACACACACCCACAGTGGTAGGTGTTTTCCCCCAAGCTTGATTGTTGGAAACTAACTCCACTGAAAGGGATCTCTAGAGAGGAATTTCTTGTGGTGCCACTTGAGCCCACAAACCAGCAGTTTACCAAACTCAACATGGCTATTCCACCTCCTTTTGCAGACCATGCTGCTCTGCACCCACTGCCCACAGACCCATATGGGAAGACTTCCTTGCAGTCACAACTCAATGTTCATGCTGAAAATCCTGTCTCCAGCAGCCCTGTGGCTTGCAGTCTTGCTGGGTTCAGGAAGAGGGGGACAGAGTGCTGTTCTGTTCCATTGGGAGGCAGAAAATCACTTTTCTCCAATTCTGATGAGGGACAGGGAAGCCTGGCATGTTGCAGTCCATGGGGCCACAAGAACTGGACACAGCTGAGCGACTGAACAACATCAGCCAATTCTGCGGGTAAATCCAGCTCCGCACAGAGTCTGAAAATTCTCTAAAGAAACGTTCTCAGGAATTCCCTGGTGGTCCAGAGGTTAAGACTTGGTGCTTTCACTGCCATGGGCCTAGATTTGATCTCTGGTTGGGAAACTATGATCCCACAAGCCGAGCAGCATAGCCAAGAAGAAAAAAGAAAGGAAGGAAGAAAATGAAAAAAGAAATGTTCCCTAAGCTTCTGACCAGCTCTCCACTGACGAACAGTGTTTATAGAGCCAGACGAGTAATGGAACGTACCTAGGTGAACATCCTCCAATACTCTTGTAAGCCTCTTCCCCAAATCCATCCTTCTTCTAGTTCAGTGTTACACATGTTAACATAATTGATTGAGAGTGTCTGCTGAAGCCCTAGATTGAGACAAGCCCTGAGCCTGGGCCCATCGATTAGTGATGTCTGCCATGAGCAGGGAATGGAAGGTTGTGGCATGCGTGTAATGGGTTTCCCATCCATACTCTAATCTTTCGTTGAGCAGATGTGGACCAAACACCTGAACACCAGGAAGACATATCCAGGTCATGCTGTAGGAAAACATGTGATCATGCATGCTCAGTCCCTCAGTTGTGTCTGACTCTTTCTAATAACCCTATGGACTGCAGCCCTCCAGGCTCCTCTGTCCATGGGGATTCTCCAGGCAAGAATACCAGAGTGTGTTGCCATTCCTTTCTCCAGAGGATTGTCTCAACCCGGGGATCAAACCTACATCTCTTGCATCTCCTGCATTGGCAGGTGTATTCTTTACCACTGAGCCACCTGGGGAAGCCGAAACATGTGAGGAGAGGTTATAAAACTAAAATATGGTTTATCATAGAGACACAAACACAGCGCTATGGCAAGACAGCGAAGGAAATTGGGAACTATGTCTAGGCAATCAGGGAAGAGAATAGGACAAATTAAACAGGAGTTTGAACTTGGAGAATGAATAGGAGTTTTCAGGTGAACGAATGGGGAAGACATAGCTAAGCAAGAAAGGATGACTTGCATAAAAGAGAGAAAGGGTTTCTGTAATTTGGTTAAAAATTAAAATGTTGGGACTTCCCCAGTGGTCCAGCAGCTATGACTTGGTGCTCCTAGCACGGGGGAGCCGGGGTTGGATCCCTGGTCCCTAGACCCCACATGCCACAACTAAGATCTGCCAGCCAAATAATAAAATAAATAACATAAAAAATAAATTAAAACGTCAACTGAGTGAAACACAGAGTATATCAGGTCTGGTGGCAGAAGGTATAGCGACAAAGGTCACCTGGCAACAGCAAAGAACCAAAGTTCTTTTTAAACAACTGAAACACACACAATCGAAAACAAAAACCCACAGAGAGAGAGCACCCACACATGTGTAGGAGACAGAGATGGGGGAACTAGAGGAATGAACTAATGACAAACAAACTTGGGGGACTTCCCTGGTGGTCCGGTGGCTAAGACTCCATGCTCCCAATGCAGAGGGCCTGGGTTCAATCCCTGGTCAGAGAACTAGATCACACTTCCCACAACTAAGACCTGGTACAGCCAATTATCTATTTTTTAAAAACCTTGGAAAACATGGAGTGGGGAGCCTAAAAACTCTCTCACAAAAAAAAAAAAATCAACAGGTGCTAAAACCTGCCCTCCCATGACCTAAGGCTTTATGAATCCTTAGACCTCATAAAGACAGTAACCACCCAGTGTATACTCAGCAAATGAAGGGATGCAGGTTTTCTTGGTACTCTCTCATTGGCCAGGTACATTTAAAGTATCCTACTTAATTCTCACAACAACCCTACAAGTCTTTCTCAGCCTCTCTATTTTATAAATAAGAAACTGAGGCTCCTAGAGGGTTCCCCCTTTTAGAGCCCATGTTGTAACTCAGGCCTTTTCAACAAGTACCTTCAACCCAAGGATGGAACTCTTACCCTGTGAAGCAAATCATTGGTCTGAAAGCATGTGAATGGAATGAAAATGCATAAATCCTGGAGGCATCTCCTAGGGTCTAACCACAGGGCTACATAAATGACATTAACAGCTGTGTCCTAGGGCTCCACGAAAATCAAAAGTGAAGTTGTTTATTTTTTAAATAACTCAAAATAAATAAAGACGAGTGATTGTTCCAGCATCCGCTGGATCTGTGTGGAATGTCGGCATGGGGATGGGTTTTGATGTGGGGAAGAGTTAAGCCTTGAGTTATTATCAGAATTAGGGTGCTTTATTGGTTCACATCGTCCAATCTGCCCCAGCCATTATGGTTTTGCCGAAACATTAAACTACTTTAAACTTTCATTTTCCTCTTAAAACTAAATTAGTTTGGAGGAAATTGTATTTTCCCAGTTCTAGCACCAGCCTCGGGCAGAGAGAGTTACAGTACAGCGCACAGATAAACAACAATCAGGGCCTAATTACTAAGTGGTAAGAGCAGCGTTTCTCCAGTTACATTTGCTTTAGAGTCTCTGAGGTCCTGGAGGAAGGTAGCCCTCCTGATGATTTGCTCACAAAGCTTTGTGTTATTTAGATGGTGGTCTTCCTGCTTCTCTGGCTACAGGAAGCAAAAGAGCAAAGGCATTTATAAACCACCTACTATGTGCCTGCACTGTTAGGTTCTAAATGTATTACTCAATCCTTACTACAGGTATTATGAGATTCCCATTTTATAGATAAGATTCCTTGAGATGAAGGCCAATGCATAGAGGACAATTGGTTGAGGACCTATTTCTAGGCCAGAAAATATGCTGGGATCTTTTTTAAAAATAACAACAACTATAGCAGAAGTCTATTACTTCTCTCTGAAGCACCTTCCTTCTTTGGAAAAATAACTGCTCTTATTTCAACCACACATACACTCCCCAAGAGCAGTCATGTGATTAAAGCTGAGCCAATCACAGGATCTCAAACAGTCATGTCATTATAGCTGATCCAATCACGGACCTCACCACTCTAGCCACAGTGATTCATCCAAGGAGTGGGAACAAGGTGAAAGCCAAATTAATCACACTTCTTCCCCAGGATATCTCTACCTGCAGCTGGAGGTAGAGTTCTACCCTCTCTGATGGAGAAGCTACAAAAATCTCACATGGAGGCAAGTGAAAACCATTCTCAGAAAGGCAGAAAAAAAAGGTTGACAGACATAGAGGGAAAAGCTGAGAACTGGAAAAAGAAAGAAACCTGGCTGTATTCCCATCCTACCCAGAGTTAGGCTACTCAAGCCCATAACCCACCACCACCTCTGCCCTCCACAAGTTTAGTCAAGAGTCCTGATGACAACCTCAGTGCCATAGCTAACATTTACTGGACCCATACTGTATGCTGGGCACTAATCTAAGTGCTTCAATATTGCTAAATTCAAATAACTTAATGAGGTAGCTACCAGCAGTCATCTCATATATTTAAGGAGATTGCATGCTAAGTCACTTCAGTCATGTCCGACTCTGTGACCCTATGGATTGTAGCCCACCAGGCTCCTCTGTCCATGGGATTCTCCAGGCAAGAATACTGGAGTGAGTTGCCATGCCCTCCTCCAGGGGATCTTCTTGACCCAGGGATTGAACCTGCATCCCTTCATCTCCTGCATTGGCAGGTGGGCCCTTTGAAAGCAAGGCACAGAGATATTAGAGTTACTTGTCCAAGATCTCAAAGCTAGAGCTTCCAAAATGACAAACATAGAGCATAGACAGTTCTCATCTATCAGTGCTCACTTGCAAATTTGGGGGTAGGGGCTGAGAATCTCATGTCTCATCTCTATCGGATGGGGAAGACAAGTCTCAGTGTTTAAGGAAGAGTCTCAGTATCATGGAGCCCAGGTTTGCACCCAACTCCAAAGCTAACACACTCATTCCCTACCTTCAGTTAACTCAAGACAAAATCTTCCTGTTGAACCTGCTCGGATATCTTATCAGTTCACTGCCCTTCACTGATCTCTTTTTCTTTCTACAAACAGAAACATCTTTTTCTATTTTCTCTTTCTGATGAATCTAAAGATGCTCCATGCTACCCAATGTTATTCTTATCAGCAGACTACAGAGGGTGAGGGCTGAAATTTCCTGTTATACAACAGTTCCGAACTTCCTAGGCTGACTGCCCCTGGCAGAAGCTGCCCCAGAACAACTGGAGGGTTTGATGCTGCCAGAGCATGTCAGGGCTGCCCAGGCATTGGCTAGCCTCTTTCAGTTTTGAAAGCAAGAGAGTCAGGATGCATGAAACAGAAGGAAGACAAGACAAGGAGAGAGGAGGGCAAGGGGAGATGATACAGTGCTTTTGCAAAGCCGTAGTCAAGAGCAAACTGGTATCATGAGGGCTCCTTCCCCCTCTAGGTTCCTGGTGGACGGGACATGTGAAGATGCTCTTGAACATGAGAATCTGACCAAGGTAATCTTTCACACAAAGACACTCCATTCAGATTTCCCTGGTGGTTCAAGGGTTAAGACCCCCTGCTTCCAATTCAGGGGGCACAGGTTCCATCCTTGGTTGGGGAACTAAGATCCCACATGCCACCTGAGGTGTCGCAAAAAAATAAAGACAAGTGAATAATTTTTTTTTTAATGCTTCATTCACCAAGGAACCCAGGACTCTTCCTAAGTGGGCACGGCAGTGGGCTTGGTGTGAGAAGATTTCCTTAACTTCCCATTAAACCTTGTGATTCAATGATATCGATTCACATGAACAAATATGGAAAAATCTCCAGGACGGCATCCCCTTTGTAGGAAAAGAATGACACAAACTTTCAGGCATACACAAATCCTGCACCCTCTTCTGTCAAAGTCAGGATAGTCTCTCTGGTCACGGGTGTCCTCTTAGGCCATTATGTGGCCACAGAGCCAACAGAGGCCATAGTCGGTCCTCCAGGATGTCGATTCGAAGGAAGCGTGACAGTCACATCAGAGGTTGCAGTGAGGTGTGGGGACGCAGCTGTGGGGTGTCCGTGCGTCCCGACATGCAGGTGCTCCTGGACACCCCAGCTGCATGAATGGGTTGGTGCAAACTCATGCTGTGTCAGCAGAGCATCTGTCTAATGGAGTCTAGGGCTCTCGGGCCTCAGTTGGAAGGGTTCAGCTGGAGCCAGGGCAATGGATCCAGATTCTTGGACCACAGACAGGATACCAGTGGGACACCATTGCCCCTTGAAGAGCTTCTTCCATTCTCCCATTCAACTGAAGTTCTGGGTGCATAATGAACTTTAAAAGGCTCGAAAATGGGGTTGGCTTGCTTTCTTTTCTCAGGTTGAATGTCACAATTAATGTCACTAGGAAAGGTTCCTGTTCCTTTCTACTTTGTTTCTCTTTCCATTTTCCCTCTCTCTCCTTTTCTTCTCTCTCTCTCCCTCTGAGTGTATGTGTGCATCCATGCACACACACATCTCTCCCTGTACACGTGTGTGTGTGTGCACGCGTGCGCCCCTGCACCTGTGTATCTGAGTATCTGTTTTTCTCTTTGGGCATTTCTGTGCCTCTTTCAACTGTCCTCAGGACTCTGGTCTGAACCCTCTCATCTTTCTCTCTATTTTGATTCCACCCCTTGATTCTTCTCCCGTTTCTGTCACTCTGCATCAATCTCCCTCCGTCTTGCGTGTGTCTTTGATCTTCCTCTCCTTCTTCCATTGTCTGCCAAAGGAGAGTGAGAGAGAAAAGAGAGCATCCTGACTCTCTCCTGCTTCCCTTTCTTCTCTCTCCATCAGTCCCAGAACATGAGTTCACGTTGCAGCCCTGCCACACAACACCCTGCAGCCAGAACTCCGGGGGCCAAGAGTCAGCCCTAAGCACAGAGGAAGCACACCCAAGCTGCTGGTGGGTTTGGTAGGACCATCACTATTTTTAAGGAAGTTGCAGTGTTCTCAGTGGGGCTTCCCACCTGGCTTAGTGGTAAAGAAGCCACCTGCCAATGCAGGAGACTCAAATTCGATCCCTGGGTCAAGAAGATCCCTGGAGAAGGAGATGGCAACCCACTCCAGTTATTCTTGTCTGGGAAATCCCATAGACAGAGGAGCCTGGCAGGCTACAGCCCATGGGGTCTCAGAGAGTCAGATATGACTGAGCAACTGAGCATCAACAACTAAGTTCCCAGTTTCTTTGATTTTTCCCTGAGAAGAGCAGAGACCACCAGGCTTCTCCACATCCCCGTCCAAGTGCCACAAACCAGCTTACAGTCAGGAGTTTTATTGTGAACTTTCTCCATAAAAAAACTCTTCCACTCGAGGACTGTTTGGGAATGAGGCTGAGAGAAAAGAAGAAAAGAATCATCGTGTACCCAGCTCTTGTCAGCTGTAGACTCTTTCCTCCCGCTTTATGTATCTAGTCATAATCTCACACACATAAAATTTAAGCACCACTGCATTGTTAGCATTTTGCAAAGAGAAATTTCCTAATACCACCCCACCGATTTACTTGAAAGAAAAGCTGGGGTGGGCATTTACAGCTAATGGGCCAGGTTTTGCTTATAACGCTGCTGGTGAACCGGATGGCAGGTGCCACTGGTTTTCCTTTATTCCAGTCTTCAACCGTGTAACATGCGGGCTTATTATGAACGTGCTGCTTCTCTGACAGGGACAAAGCCCCACTCTCAGTCTCTTGTTAGGGAAGATGGCAAAGGTACTGAGGGAAAATATTGGACTTTGGAGCCCCCGCCCCGCCCCGCCCCCAGCTGGAATTACGATCTTACTCCTGCACATACTGTCTTGGTTACTTTCGGCAAATCACTTAACCCTGATGAGTTACACTGCTGATTCCTTAAGTGCAAAATAAGGACAATGATCCTATGTCTAGGCTGTTGTAAGGATGGCATGAAATGCTCTATCTGCATGTCCCCAGCACATACATTGTACACACACGGCACATATAAGTTACAAGACGATCAGTGTCCATTCTCCTGTCCCTTCTAGATCAGGGTACGATTCTAGCAAACTGAGTTCCTCAATCAATCAATGGTTGAAAGAGTGCTTGGGGTCTTGGGTGGGCTGTGGGTGGGTGGGATCAGACTCCCTGCTTCTAGCAGCTGACAAGGCTCCATGGAGGTCTCCAAGTTAAGATTTTTTAAAGCCCCTTTCCTCCTCCTGCTTCTAAAGTCTTTCCAGCTCAGGCATTTTACAACTTTAGCACTCCAAGAGCAGACTACTGGAGACAGAATTATAGGAGTCACAATTTTCTTTCATGACAAAAGCCCATATCAAATTGCCTTAAGCAGTAAAGGGTACTATTGGACTACATAACTGGCTATTCAAAGGATGGCCTCCTTCAGGCATGGCTAGATCTAGGGGTCAGTAATGGCTCTTGGAGTTCGTTCTCTCCAACTTGTAGTTCTGTTTTCCTCTGAGTTGGTTTTTTAAAATATTTATTTGGCTGCATCAGCTCTCAGTTGCAGCCTTTGGGATCTAGTTCCCTGAGCAGGGATCGAACCAGGGCCCCCTGCCCTGGGAGCACAGAGTCTTCGCCACTGGTTAGTCAGGGAAGTTCCCTTCTGAGTTGGTTTTAACATGGCTCTTTTCACAAGGTAGGTCTTACATTCCTGCTTTCCAGTGGTTTCATTTTAAAACAGAAACTGGCAACAGGTCAAATCCAGTAGCCTGCCTGTTTTTGTAAATAAAGTTTAATGGGAAGACAGCCACACTCGTCCATTTTTGAATTGTTGGTGTATTATATTGTATTGTATTGTATTTTTCACTACAAGAGCAAGCTGAGTAGATGCAACAGGGATGGTATAAACACTTAACACTTGGCTCTTTACAGAAAACACTCATCACTCTCTGATCTGGAAGGAAGAGTCCAACTTTGCCCTGCGCAGGTATAAACTCCCAAGGGTCCCACTCGGTCCTGTTCCTCTCCCTGCCTCACTTGCTGTGGCTGGAAATGGAGAAAGCTCCAGCTGGCCAGCCTTCATCACGGGCCTGCCCGTGGCTGGGGGTGGAAGGGGCACACTCAACTGAAAGCCCCCTGAGGCCACAGGGAACGGAACACTGACACTTCTCCTGGGGAAGAGCCATGGACTGTCCCCTAAAGAAGAGGGAATTCACTCTGTGCAGGAAAAACCAAGGGTTGTTGTTGTTGCTTCTGTTCAGTTCCTAAGTCGTGTCCGACTCCTTGCGACCCATAGACCGCAGCATGCCAGGCTTCCCTGTCCTTCACTCTCTCCCAGAGTTTGCTCAGACTCACATCCATTGAGTCAGTGATGCCACACATCATCCTCTGTCGTCCCCTTCTCCTCCCACCTTCAATCTTTCCCAGCATCAGGGTCTTTTCCAATGAGGCAGCTCTTCACATCAGGTGGCCAAAGCATTGTAGCTTCAGCTTCAGCCTCAGTCCTTCCAATGAATATTCAAGGTTGATCTCACCCAAGACGAAGATATGAATGAATCAAAATAGAAATCGAGCCCAAGGTAATGGGCACAGATGGAAGACTCCCTGCCTTTTGAAATAGGTCTCCAACAATTCACTCTGATACAAGTTTGAGTCAATGAGCAGATGCTTCTTTTCTGGAAGAAGGACTATCACAGATTCCTGTGATCAAGAATTCTAGGGCTATCCGGTTCTTACCACTGATGATGAGTCAGTGGAGGAAAGAGAAAACAAAATAAAATGCTATTGATCCTTGAGTTCAAGATATTGCCAAGGGCAGAGGCTGAATTGCTCAAGCCTCTTAAACCAGAGCTATCATCTGAAGCTGGAAATGACCCTTCAGACACTGCCCAGCAGCCCCTACGTGCTAGTTAAAAGACCTGGAGGAGCTAGTGCCTTACCCAGAGGGGCTATGAAACTAGCCAAACAATTTAGATGGGAATGTAAATACACGGCCACCACCTCCCCCTCCTGCCATGAACATGGAAGACATAGCCAATCTATCACAGAGTTCTTCAACCCCTGAGCAACAGAGCAGGCATGCACTCAGCACCAGTTGATAGTAGCATTAAATGTATTTATCTTCCCTCGTTAGCCAGATCCAAGATTCCTCGCCTGGCCACAAAGTGCCTTTCCCTTCTAAACTCCTGCCCATTCCCTCAACCCCTCAAACATTTTTCTCCATGAATGTCCATACACAACAGTCTTTTGCTCAAAAGCGCTAAATAACAAACCAAATGTCCATCAAGAGACAAATGGAGGGACCTGCATGGTGGTCCAGTGGTTGAAAATCTGCCTTGCAACTCAGGGAACGCAGGTTGGATCCCTGGTCAGGGAACTAAGATCCCACAAGCCACAGAGCAACTCAGTGCACACACCACAACTGGAGAGTCAGTGTTCCACGACAAGGATTCTATGTACAGCAACTAAAACCCGATGCAGCCAAGTAAATAAATAATTTTTTTTTAAAGAGACAAATCAATAAACCCAATGTAGTATATACCTATAGTGGAACATTGCTGTTGCTGCTGCTGCTGCTGCTGCTGCTGCTAAGTCGCTTCAGTCGTGTCCAACTCTGTGAGACCCCATAGACGGCATTATTCAGCCTTAAAAAGGAAGGAAATTCTGACACACACTACAGCATGGATAAACATTAAAAATTTTATGCTGAGGGCTTCCCTGGTGGCTCAGTGGATAGGAATCCATCAGCCAGTGCAGGAGATGTGGGTTCAGTCCTTGATCCGAGAAGATTCCGCATGCTGCAGAGCAACTCAGGCTGTGTGGCATAACTACGGAGGCTGTCTGTGCTCTAGAGCCTGGGAGCCGAAACTGCTGAAGCCCGTGTGCCCCAGAGCGTGGCACCAAGAGAAGCCACTGCAATGAGAAGCCCGCACGCCACAGCTAGAGAGTTAGCCCCAATTGCCATAACTAGAGAAAAGCCCAAACAGGAACGAAGACCCAGCTCAGCCAAAAAATACATAAATGCATTTTTTAAAATTTATGCTGAACAAAATAAGCCAGATACAAAAAGCCAGATAGTATATGATATTACTCATATGCATTTCATGGAATAGTCAGATTCAATGAGACAGAAAGTAGAATGGTCGTTAGCAGGGCCTGGGGGAGAGGGAACGGGGAGGGAACGTTTAAGGGGTGCAGAGTTTCAGTTTGGAAAGACGGAAAGATCTGGAGATGGATGTTGGAGATGGTTGTGCAATAAAATGAATGTACTTAAATGCCACCAAACTGTATGCTTTAAATGGCTTAAAAAGTAAATTTTATGTTTCGTATTTAAAAAAGCAAATGGCTTTGCATTACCAGAGTGATATTTAGCTTCTTCACCATCTACATCCATGATTCCAGCTTTATTTCCCCTATTTTTCATATTTTTAATGCTCCTACCACAGGTTGCTTTCCCAAGATGTCCTGCGCGTTTGCTTTTATCACCATCCCTAAGTCAAGCAATTTCCCTGGGCCATGGGGTGTACGGTAATAGATGTATTTCTTTTCTCCCTGGGACACTCATCCATTCCCCCACTCTTTTTACTTCCTTCTGGGGCCCCTCTTTCACTTCATGTGACTTCAATATCCTGCAGATCTTCCTCTTAACCCACCTTTCTTTCGTGTGTGTGTGCGCTAAGTCGCTTCAGTCGTGTCCCACTCTCTGTGACCCTATGGACTGTAGCCCTCCAGGCTCCTCTGTCCATGGGATTCTCCAGGCAAGAATACTGGAGTGGGCTGCCATTTCCTCCTCCAGGGGAGCTTCCTGACCCAGGGATCCAACTCTCATCTCTTATGTCTCCTGCATTGACAGCTGGGTTCTTCGCCAGTAGCGCTACCTGGGAAGCCCTTCTTCTTTCATACTCTTGATTTCTTCAAGGCAAGTTTCGTACCTTGCCACCATCTGTTTCCCTAGACCTCAGGTTTATGGTGCCCCTGCCTTAATCACACAGAGTCACACCGAGTTTGGGGGTGCATGACCCTTGAGAAACATGTCCCTGTCATGCCTGTAAAGCCAGGACATCTATTCTCCAACATTCTCATGCATCAGCTCACCTGAGAGTTTGTACTAAAAGCAGACTCTGGACCCCTTCCACATCACCCCCAGAAATTCTGGTTCAGTTTCCCTAACACTGATGGGCCAAGGGCCACACTTTGAGAAACACAGGAGAAATCTGTGATATGTACCTAGGTGTGATATTTCTCTACATTTCTCTCCATCTTTCTTTCCCCTTCAATTGATTTCTGACTTAGTTTTGTGCAATCACTGTTAGATACCACTAGGTACTATCGTGCCTTCAACTGTTGAAAAGACCTTGATGCTGGGAAAGGTGAAAGGCAAAAGGAGAAGGGCGCAGCAGAGGATGAGACGATTAGATTGCATCACTGACTCAATGGACACGAGTTTCAGCAAACCGCAGAAGATAGTGGAGGACACAGGAGACTGGCTTGTTGTAGTCCATGAGGTTGCAAAGAGTTCGACATGACTTAGCAACTGAACAACAACTATCATTTTATATCAGTTTTTGTTTGTGAACTAACAATGGACTTTTTTACTATTTATTTTTTATTGACTTGTGTATTTATTTATTTGGCTACACTGGATCTTAGCTGCGGCATATGGGATCTAGTATCCTGACCAGGGATTGAACCCAGGCCCCCAGCATTGGGAGAGCAAAGTCTTAGCCACTGGACCTCCAAGGAAGTTCCAGATACTGTCATTCTGGTAACTTATCCTTCCACAAGTAGCATAATTAAGAAACTTCCCCATATGGTGTCTCTTTCCATTCCATTAGTTACAGTGGGCTGTTTTAACCACTGAGATGATAAACCACAGGAAGGTACCACCCTCCAAACGATGCGTGTGTGTGTGACTGCATACTGAGTCACTCCAGTCCTGTCTGACTGCCAACACTATGGACTGCAACCCACCAGGCTCTCCAATCCATGGGATTCTCCAGGCAAGAATACTGGATTGGGTTGCTGTGCCCTCCTCCAGGGAATCTTCCCAACTCAGGGGTCAAACTCAAATCTCTTACATCTCCTGCATTGGCAAGTGGGTTCTTTACCACTAGGGCCACTTGGGAAGCCCCCTCCAAATGATGAGAAGTACCCAGTTTGTAGGTATGGTGTACAGGAGGCAACGCCCCGCCTCCATTCATTCATCCAACCGATATCTACTGAGTTTGAGCCATCCCAGCACTGTGCCATGTAACTGTGTCCTGGGAATCCAGACAAATAGAAGACTGAATAATCTATCAATTAGAAGACCCAAACTGGTCATCTGAGAGGCCTAACTAACAGCGGTTGATAAAGCAGCGGTCCAGAGAGACAGACAAGAGGAAGAATGCCTCTAATCCACTAATTAACCATGGTCTTTCTTATTTCTCATTGCCTGCCTCCCCAAAACCCTTAGTCCAAAAAATGTCAAGCTTTTGTGTTTGAACCAATCATGGTAACCAAGGGAGTGAAATATGCCAGGTGTAGATCACGTTTGTTTTTCTAAAAATTTCAGGTCTCCATCGTTGTTAGCCATGGTCACCATGCTGTACACTAGGTTTCCAGTACGTATGCGTCTTATAACTGAGACTCTGTGCCCTTTGCTTGGCGTTCCCCTTTTTCTCCCGTCCCGCAGCCTCTAGTAACCACTGTTCTCCTCTGAGCTCTCTATGAGTTTCATTTTCTCAGATTCCACATATAAGCGGGATCATGGGGTATTTGCCTTCCCTGTCTGGCTTATTTCACTAATGGCCTTCAGGTTTATCCATGTTGTTGCAAACAGCAGAATTCTTTATTATGACTGAATAATGTTTCATTGTATATATAATACCACATTTTCCTTATCCATTCATCCATCAACAGAGTTTAGACTGTTTCCATAGCTTGGCTGTTGTGAATAATGCTACAAAGGGCATGGGAATGCTGAATTCATTTCTCGAATTCATTTCCTTTGAGTATATACCCAGAGTGGGCTTGCTGGATTGTATAGTAGGTTTATATTTAATTTTTTGAGGAATATCCATACTGTTCTCTGTAGTGGCTGTCCCAATTTATACTTCCAACAGTGCGCAAGGGTTTCCTTTTCTCCACATCCTAGCCAATCCTTGCCAACCTTTTGACTTGTTACTGATAGCCTACCTAAAGGAATGGGAGAAAATATTTGCAGACCATGTATCTGATAAGGGGTTAATATCCAAAATGTGTAAGGAAACATACAGCTTCACAGCATCCCTGATGGCTCAGACTGCAAAGAATCTACCTGTATGCAGGACACCCAGCTTCAGTTCCTGGGTTGGGAAGTTCCCCTGGAGACTGGAATGGCTACCCACTCCAGTATTCTTACCTGGGAACTCCCATGAACAGAAGAGCTTGGTGGGCTACAGTGCATGGGGCTGCAAAGAGTCAGACCCGACTGACTTTCACTTTTCATACGACTTAATAGCAAAAGAAGAAAGCTACATAACCTGATTTTAAAATGAATAAAGGACGTCAGCAGACATTTTTCCAAAGAGCACATATAAATGGCCAATAGGTATACGGAAAGACACTCATCATCACTGATAATCAGGGATGATTCGCATCAGGGAGATGTGAATGAAAATCCCAACAAGCTATCACCTTGTACTTGCCTGCATCCCACTTAAAGGCTTAAAGGAGGGTATTGGGTCAGTCCTACCCCAACTACAGAGGCTGGGAGCCAGGCAGGGGCAGTTACCCAAAGGAAAATGCCTTGCTGTCATCAGAAGAAGGTGAGGGTTGTGCTAATCCCACCAGGCGCTCCTTTCACCACTATATCCATTTCCAAAGCCAACTGGGTAACTTGCTCCCGGGGATCATGACTCCATCTGGGAACCCCCATCACCACGACTCGTCTTTGCCCACCAGCTTCCTGGGGCTCTGTATCCTGTCCCTGAAGCCTGCCCACTTCACCCTGGCATGACAGGATAAAGAACTGGGAACCAGCTACTGGTGGTGGAAGAGACAGGCAGTCTCTGCTTGATCCCATAACAAACGGGCACCTGTCAGAGAGGAACTTAGACACGGCCCCTGAAGATCTCTTGCTTGTAGACTTTACATTTTTCCACCGCTCCCTGGTTTGGCTATTAATTAACATTATTATTGTCTTTCACTGAGATGGATGGGAATACTAATTGCTCCTTTCCCACCAATCTCTCCACAGTCATACTTGTCTTTAGATAAATAACAATCTAGGGACAAACGGTGGAGTCCCTACATTTAAGACTCCTTTTATGAAATGAACAAGAAAGAGGACAATGAGGTTGGACCTCCACACTTGAGCTTCCTGTGCCAACCTGCGTGTTGCCCTCCGGGAACCCTCTGTTCTGAACTCTCCTCTCCACTGCCCTCAGCATCTCACCCTTCTGTCTGCCCTTCTTTCCGCAGCCTCTTCCTTCGGTGGCCACACCGCTGGTTACTTAGATGGTGGGCAAAGAAAGGGAGAGATCTCTTTGAAATAGAGTATGACCTAGTGGGAGAAAGGGGGCCTATGGAATCAAACACACAAGACCCAAAGCTTTAGCTGGGTGACTATGAGAAGTCACCAGTCCCTCAAAGCTGCCTCAGTTTCTTGGAAATAACGGAGACCACCCACATAAGAACACGTTCTGTTGCCATGTGTGGTCTGGTCGCTGTCCATTTGTTTACTCAGTCTCCAGTTTCCCTGATCGTAAGATGGAGATGAAGATAAACCCTAACTCAAAGATGGTAGGGGGCTTTCCTGGTGGCTCAGTGGTAAAGAAACCGCCTGCCAGCGCAGCAGACTCAGGTTCGATCCCTAGGTGGGAAGATCCCCTGGAGAAGCAAATGGAAACCCACTCCAGTATTCTTGCCTGGGAAATCCCATGGACAGAGGCGCCTAGAGGGCTACAGTCAATGGGGTCACAAAGAGTCAGACACGACTTAGCAAGCAAACAGCTACGAAGATGGTAGGGGAAATAGCAATTAGACGTGATCTAAAAATGACTTGAAGGGAACCCCTGTATATACTGTTGGTGGGAATGCAAACTGGTGTAGCCATTACGCAGAACAGTACAGAGTTTCCTTAAAAAACTAAACAGAACTGCCATATGCTCCAGCAGTCCCACTCCTGGGCATATATATGAAAGAAATGAAAATACGAATTCAAAAAGATACATGCACCTCAATGTTCATAGCAGCATTATTTACCATAATCAAGACATGGAAGGAACATCAGTGTCCACTGACAGATGAATGAAGAAAGAAGAATACAATACATATACTATATATATGTAATACAGTAGAATACTCAGTTCAGTTTAGTTCAGTTCAGTCACTCAGTCGTGTCCAACTCTTTGCGACCCCATGAATCGCAGCACACCAGGCCTCCCTGTCCATCACCAACTCCCAGAGTTCACTCAGACTCACGTCTATCGAGTCAGTGATACCATCCAGCCATCTCATCCTCTGCCGTCCCCTTCTCCTCCTGCCCCCAATCCCTCCCAGCTATTACTCAGATATAAAAAAGAATGAAATAATGCCACTTGAAGCAACCTGGATGGACCTAGAGATGACCAAACTAAGTGAAGTAAGTCAGACAAAGACAAATATCATATGATATCACTTATATATGGAATCTAAAAAGTGATAAAAATGAGCTTCTTTCTAGCAGAAATAGACTCAGAGACGTAGAAAACAAACTCATGGCTACACAAGAGGAAAGAGGAGAGGAATGAATTTGGGATTAACAGATACACATTAATATATATAAAACAGATAAAGACCTGCAGGACAGTGCATGCATGCTAAGTTGCTTCAGTCGTGTCCGACTCTGCAGCCCCATGGACTATAGCCTGCCAGGCCAGTCCATGGGATTCTCCGTGGAATAATGGAGTAGGTTGCCATTTCCTTTTCCAGAGGATCTTCCCGACTCACTGCATCTCTTGCAGTGTCTCGTGCATTGCAGCCGGATTCTTTACCACTGAGCCACCAAGGAAGCCTCCTGCTGTATAGTACAGGGAACTATATTATCTTCTAATAACCTATAATAGAAAGGAATCTGAAAAAGAATGGATAGATAAATGGATAGATGTGTACAACTGAATCACTTTGCTTACACCTGAAACATTGTAAATCAATGCTACTTCAATTTAAAAAAAAAATCACTTGAATTCACTCCTGGCATTCATTCATGCATTCCACAAAAGTTTTTCAAGCATCTTTTCTTGGTGACAGAGATACTGCGACGGGCAAACAGGAAAGGTTCCCAGTCCCACTGAACTCACTTTCTAGTGGCAATACGCAGCTTTGTTATTATTGTTGTCCAATCTTTGTGACCCCCTGGACTGTAGCCCGCCAGGCTCCTCTGTCCATGGGTTTCTCCTGGCAAGAATACTGGAGTGGCTTGCCATTTCCTTCTCCAGGAATATGCAGCTTATTGTGTAGCAAACTATAAATAAACAAAATAGTTTCAGACAGTGAAATATACTATGAAGAAAATCAAAGAGGACCTGGGAGCAGGGTTCCCTGAGAAGTGGGGCCGTCTGGTACTTTAAAAGGGTGGGCAGGAAAAGCCTCAGTAAAGATGGGAGACTTCCCTGGTGGTCCAGTGGTTAAGAATCTGCCGTCCAATGCAAAGGACGTGGGTTCAATCCCTGGTCAGGGAACTAAGATCCTACATGCCTTGGGGCAACTAAGCCTGGGTGCTGCAACTACTGAGCCTGCATCCCACAGCTAGAGAGAAGGCCCCCAAACCAAGAGCCCCCATGACCCAACTAAGACCCGATGCTGCCAAATAAATCAATAACTACTTGTGGTTTTTTTTTTTAATAAAAAATAAGGATGATATTCAGACCTGAAGGAGTCAGCTACGCAATGTCCTGGAGGACAGGTGTCGGGTCAGGGGCATTTTTGAGGAGCGTGATGAATGCCAGGGTGGGTGGAAGCCCATGAACCCTGGGGAAAGATGAAGACACAGCCTCAGCGAGGCAGACACGGGTCAGCTCACGGAGAGGACTTCGGCTTTTATTTTAAAAGCAAAGAAGAGTCACCAGTGGGTTGAGACAGGGTAGGGCCACACAAGGTGATCTGCACTTCTAATGGATCATCCAGAGTTAAGAGACTATCCTGGTGGTTGGAGCAAGAGATGGGTGCCTTGGACCAAAACAGCAGCAGAGATGGAGGGAAATTATCTGATCCCACGTGCATAACTAGAGGCAGAGCCAAGAGGCCCTGCTGATGAGTGGGACTTAGGGCAAGAAAAGGGCAAGACAGGAGGCAGAGTGGCTCCTGGGTGTGGGGAACGGAGAGGGAGCATAATCAGTGTCTTAATTGCTATTGATCATCAGCTGCTGGGAAGAGTCGGGAGCCAAGTGTGTAGCTGGAGGGGTGGCAGGGGAGAGGAAAGCTTCCAGCCAGTTCTGAAAACACACGAAAAGTCCCTCTGTGGCCCAGAGTTCCCTGAACACACAGCCGCCTGCTTTTCTGTCCTCTCCCTTCTCATCTGGATGCAGCCCCTCCCTTCCCTTCCGCGGGGAGGAGGGGGAGACCAGTTTCCAGTGGCCAAACTTTCCTAATTACCTTCACAGCAGCTCTCAGGTCCCTGGGAGACTCTCCTGAAAAAGAGAAATCGCCTTTGGATGCAGGCCCCAAGCAGGGAGCAGGCCTGCGATTGGCCCAAGATAATTGGGCTGTTGTCTGGGTCTCAGGGAAAGGTCTGTTTGGGAACATTAGCTGAGGCCACAGGCGTCTTGCTGGGCTGGGGCGTGCAGAGAGGCAGAATGAACCAAGTGGGGGGTGTTCTGGTCATCAGAAACGCTGCTGGGGCCCAGGGCTGCCTCGGGTCCCCTGGAGGTGGGGGTGGGGTGGGGGAGGATAGAGTAGGGGTGGGGAGGACTGAGCCACCAGCCCGGCTGGGGGCTACAGCATCCTCTCTGGTCCCTTCTCTGTACAGGCGTGTTCTGCTTCTCCATTGGCTCTTCAGGGGTGTAGTGGACAAAGCATTGTTTTCCCAGAAGCCCTAAAATACCTGGGATTCCCCACCTGCTGTTCAATCCAATTCACTCTCCAGAACCCTCGTTTTCTCACCTGTAAACTGAAGATGAGGATGCTACATTACTGGTTGTGGTCAAGGATTAAAGGAAAATGCTATGGTTTTTCCAGTAGTCATGTATAGATATGAGAGGTGGACCATAAAGAAGGCTGAGCACTGAAGAACTGATGCTTTCAAATTATGATGCTGGAGAAGACTCTTGAGAGTCCCTTGGACTGCAAAAAGATCAAACCAGTCAATCCTAAAGGAAATCAACCCTGAACATTCATTGGAAGGACTGATGCTGAAGCTGAAGCTCCAATACTTTGGCCACCTGATGCAGAGAACTGTCTCATTGGAAAAGACCCCGATGCTGGGAAAGACTGAAGGCAAAAGGAGAAGGGGATGGCAGAGGATGAGATGGTTGGATGGCATCACCAACTCAATGGACATGAGTTTGAGCAAGCTCCAGGAGATGGTGAAGGACAGGGAAGCCTGGCATGCTGCAGTCCATGGGGTCAAAGAGTCAGGCAGAACTTAGCGACTGAACAACACAAGGAAAGTGATGAATGTCAAAGTGTCCAGAAGAGTCTCCAGGATGTCCCATAAATATTACCTCCTCCACTCTCTACTTTAGATGGAGCCACTCTTTTTTTAAATATTTATACTTATTTATTATATATTTGGCTGCATCAGGTCTTAGACACAGCACACAGGATCTATAGTCACTGCATCTGGAATCTAGTTCCCTGTGTGTGCACATGGAATCACTCAGTTGTGTCCAACTCTTTGCAACCCAAGGGACTGTAGCCCACCAGGCTCCTCTGTCCATGGGATTCCCCATGGAAGAATATTGGAGTTAGTTGCCATTTCCTACTCCAAGGCCCTACTCCAGGGGATCTTCCCAGCCCAGGGATTGAACCCATATTTCCTGTGTCTCCTGCATTGACAGGCAGACTCTTTACCACTAAGCCTCCTAGTTCCCTGGCCAGGGATCAAACCCTGACCCCCTGCACTGGGAACGTAGAATCTTAGCCACTGGACCACCAGGGAATCCCCTGATGGAGCCACTCTTAAGATGCCTTCTTTGTCCCAGCACCCAGCCCAAACCACAGGAACCCCCAGGCTCTTCCTGGATCCCTCCGTGAGATTTCTCTCCCCTGCCCCAAGCCCTGCCACCTGCCACCAGTCCTCGGCCAGGTTTCCATATTGTCTTTCGGCTCCTACTGAAGCCCCCTGACAGGTGATGCACCAGAGACCCTAACAAGTCCCTGTTAGAGCAATACCTAACATCACTCTGTGTTTACAAGGCACCAGGCACTGTGCTGGGCCTTTCCCAGGTGCTACCGCAGGAGGCAAAAGCTATTGCCACCCCCTGTTTCAGCAGTGGGTACAGGAAATCTGCCATCACCCTCCAGAAAGCCAGAGATGCTTGTTCCTTGGTGTTCTCTCTCCTCTCAGCAGCCTACACATCCTCCCTGGGTGTCCCAAGGCAGCATCCACGTCCCAGTCTCAGCCACCATCCATCTCCCACCAAACTCATGGGGCTCCTTTGAGCTTCAGAGATCCTTCTTTCTCATTGGTTCACTTCTTCCTTATTAAACCCAGCTCTGCCACCCTCTACCAGAGAGCATTCCCAGAGGCCCCTCTGGTTTAAGGATGAGAACGTCATCAAAATGGCTTAATTGCACCCTGGGGAGCAAGCGTGGAGTCTGATCACTGGTTTGCTCCTTACTGAGGAGTGGTAAGTAACTCATCATTGGAAAAGACCCTGATGCTGGAAGAGATTGAGGGCAGGAGGAGAAGGGGACGACAGAGGATGAGATGGTTGGATGGCATCACTGACTCAATGGATAGGAGTTTGCACAAACTCCGGGAGATGGTGATGGACGGGGAAGCCTGGCGTGCTGCAGTCCATGGGGTCGCAAAGAGTCAGACACAACTGAGCGACTGATCAGCAACAAGTAACTCACAGATTTCTTCCAGAGTCCCTGCTCCTGTAGAGTCTGGGGAAGGACTCCTTGTCCACTCCAGAAGAGGCAGATCATCCAAAGTCTCTCCCACTTGAAGAGCCCATTGTGCTTTGTCACCCCATTTATGTTGGCTCCAACATGGCATGTTTGAGTGAGTTTGCAGCCCATCTCTCACCCAACCAGAACACCCACGCACTCTCGCGAGAGGACACCTTACCATCCTCACGCACTGCAACTGGCTGAGACGTTAACGAATTTCAGAAAAAATGGGTTCCATGAAGATCCAAGTTTCAACGGGAAGGTCATCTCAGCAGGGGTGTCAAACGAGAGATGAATGAAGTGTTTTCCCTGGAAGTGAGTCGGAATCATAGGGAAAATCAGAAGACAAAACCAAAGTGATATATCCACCAGTTCATCTGAGATCAAAGTGAGCTCCAAACCAAAGCAGTCTGAGCTGGATTACTGGGGAAACGACAGAAGCCAGAGTCCACAGTGGGTCATATGAACAGCTCCACGAGGTATTTAGGTGGAGAGCAGTGCCCATCACCCGCCGTGTTGCTCCGCGTTACGCCACGACCTCACCTTGGCAGCCTGAGATCAGCCATGCTGGGAGTATATACACCACCGTGATTGACAAGCTCTACAAATCAGAATTTTGATTAGTTTTGTTTTGGTTTTGGTTTTGGTTTTTTTTTGCAAGAAGCTGGTTGTTAAAGTTTACCAGCACACCGGTGGTAGCATGGCCGAGTGGTTAAGATCACAGGGGTTGTAACCAGACAGACTGGGAAACCTGAGTATGTTATTTAACCTTACTGAGCTTTGATTTTGTAATCTGTAAAAAGGATTGGGTTATTTTAAAGGAATTCATCAGATTAAATGTTCTCCTTGTATAAGGCATGTTTTAATGTCCATCAGCAGGGAAATGGATAAAAAAAGGTGTGATACATATAAACCATGGAATATTACTCAGCCATTAAAAAGAATGAAATAATGCCATTTGTGGCGACACAGAAGGACCTAGAGACTGTCGCCAAGTGAAATAAATCAGACAGAGAAGGAGAAATGTCACATGGCATCCCTTATATGTGGAATCAAAAAAGAAATGGTACAAATGAACTTATCTACAAAACAGACTCACAGACTCAGAATATGAACTTACAACTGCTGAGGGGAAGGATGGTGGGTGGGATAGTTGGGGAGTTTGGGATCAACATCTAGACAGTGCTACATTTAAAATGGACCACCACCAAGTACCTACTGTGTAGCACATAGAACTCTGCTCAATGTTATGTGAGCAGAGTTATGTATGTAACTCAGAGTTGTGTATCTGGGAGGGGGGTTTAGGAGAGAATGGATGCATGTATGTGTATGGCTGAGTCCCTTCGCTGAGTCTACCTGAAACCATCACGACACGGTTAATCGGCTATACCCTAATACAAAATAAAAAGTTTTAAAAAATAAAATAAATGTTCTCCTTGTACAAAGCACTCAGTCAATGTCAGGCAGTCAGGAAACCCTCTTTGATCATTGTATCACAAATGCCATGCTCCTGGGGCTACTGTAACAGAGTTAAAGGCTTCTTTTCCCGTGTTGCCTTCCACGGTCATGCCTGACCAGCTTAAAGGAGACAGGCAGCTCAGAAACCGAAAAAAGCTGAATATACAGAGATGGTTTCAGAAGGGCCAGGGTTGAGAGGAAAATGTCGGTGTCTCACCTCTGCCAACTTACTTTTTTGAGTGTTTGTTTCGAAAAAGAATAGAGTTAGGAAAGCCGAGTCATTCTAGGAGAATTTTTCAATAATTGCCTTTTTTTCCTTCAGATGTTCAGAGGTGATCTCCGCCACCGTCAAGATCCAGATAAAAAGGAAGTCGAGTGTCTCAGTGCAGAGCCTGGCCTGCATCGTGAGCAGGGAGGTTATAACGAGAAGACAGCTGTCTCTAAGAAAAGCTAGTCCGCCGTTTTCACGTCCAATCTTTACAGATCAGGCCCGTGTGGCGGAGGTTGAATCACTCTCTCTGAAAACAAATGCAAAAACCTTTCAAGTTCATTCAAAGTCATTACAGCACTTTCCAGAATTGAATCCATTACCGTAACCTCTGTGGGTGTGTAAAATATGAAATGACCAGCACCCTAACATAGCCAGAGAATGGGCAAATTAGCAGAAATTGATTATGGAAGCTTTGGGAGCAGCCCCTGGTATATTAAGTGTCTCGGTGACAAACAGCAATACATTATCTGTGAAATTTTGTTTGATGAAATTGTCTTGTCCGCTAATGGGGCTTCGCCTTGCTGATCACAGATTCTGCCGTCTACCAAACTGACGGGGGGGGGCGGGGGCGGGGGCGGGGGGGCGGGGGCGGGGGGCGGGGGGGGCGGGGGCGGGGGCGGGGGGGGCGGGGGCGGGGGGCGGGGGGGGCGGGGGCGGGGGCGGGGGGGGGGCGCGGGGCTGAGCTTACCATGTTGCAACGGATGGCAACAGGAGAGCGCCATGGTGGGGATACGTCTGATATCCATTTTGTGTGACAGTCAGGATGGGAATAGAGTCATTCCAGATGAGCTCAGCATGGTTTCTCCTCCCTCCACCCCGTGGGTCATACTTTCAGAGCAGACTATCGTTTAAACTTCTTTTGCCCTGCTCCTCACCCCCTTCTCACACCCTATTCTTTGCTTCTCTTCCCTCTTTTTATCTTATGGATCCACTTCTGAGCCAACTTTGTTAGCAGGCAAGATCAAGGTACCCTAAAAGATAAGTCAGCCCAGTGTAGCCCTTTCTCCTAGCTCCTGGTTTCTGGTTTATGTGTATCTATATATATAATTGAATTATTTTTAACTAACATCTATTTTGGCTGCATTGGATCTCCTTTGCTGTGCAGGCTTCCCACCGCCCTGGCTTCCCTTTTGCAGAGCACAGGCTCTAGGGCGTGCTGGGTTCAGCAGCTGCAGCTCCTGGGCTCAGTAGTTGTGGCTCCCAGGCTCTAGGGCACAGGTTTGGCAGTTGTGGCACACAGGCTTTGTTGATCCGTGATATTTGGGATCTTCCCGGATCAGGGATCGAACCCGTGTCCCCTGCAATGGTAGGCAGATTCTTTACCACGGAGCCGCCAGGAAAACCCTTGGTTTATGAGTTGATTTGAATCAAAGTTAGTTGGTTTGCTGGGAATGGAGAAGGAAAACCAGCAGTAGGATGAAACCCTCCATCATTCCAACACTAGCTTGCTGAGACCTCTCGGCTCACAATAACATACCCTCTAGAAAGAGGTGTGACTCTGTGACCTCACTTCTGCCAACTTAGCCATGACTGGGAGACACCAGGCATGAGCCCCTGGAGCAAAGCTGCACCCTTTGGCTTCCCTTCTAGGACTTTGCTACTTGGAAGGCTAAGTAGGGGCTGTATAGCTCCGAAGCTGAGTCGTGGCACTCTGGGCTTCCCTGGTAGCTCAGCTGGTAAAGAATCCACCTACAATGCATGAGACCCCAGCTCAATTTCTGGGTTGGGGAAAATCTGCTGTAGAGGGGATAGACTACCCACTCCAGTGTTCTTGGGCTTCCCTGGTGGCTCAACTGGTAAAGAATCTGCCTGAAATATGGGAGACCTGGGTTTGATCCCTGGGTTGGGAAGATCTCCTGGAGAAGGGAATGACTACCCACTCCAGTATTCTGTCCTGGAGAATTCCATGGACTGTATAGTCCATGGGGTCACAAAGAGTCGGACACAACTGAGCGACTTTCACTCACTCACTCATGGCACTCTAAGAGAAGCATCATGGAATCTTGAGCTTAGTGTGAGGCGCACCTGGTTGGCTTGTGTGAGCTTAGTTCCTGAATCAGGGATTGAACCTGGGCCCCCAGCAGTGAAAGCACCAAGTCCCAAACTCTGGACCACCAGAGAATTCACAGTTCTTGCCTTTATTGATTCTTTGTTATCCACTACTTTCTGGGATTCCTTATGTTATCACCTAGTTCCTTCTCAATAAAACCCCTCTTTTTTTTAACGGTTTGCTACAGCTCATTTCTATTGCTTATAAACCAAATAGCTTTAATACAGTAAATACAGAGAAGGTATAAACAATCAAGCTGGACTGAGCAATATGGCCAGTGATTTCCACACTGTTTATGCGGTGAGTAGAAGAGTCTGGGCTTTTAAATCAGACCCAGGTTTGATTCTAGTTTGACTGTCTATTGGCTGAATATTGGAGTTGGTTCCCTCATGTCTCTGTGCCTCGATTTCTTCATCTGTAAAATGGGGATAAAACTGCTAAGCTCTTGAGGCTAATATCTTTTTTAAAATAAATTTATTTATTTTAATTGGAGGTTAATTGAAGTATAGTTGATTTACAGTGTTTCTGGTGTACAGCAAAGTGATTCCATTTGTTGCTTAAAGGTGCAGGAAAATGGTCCCTAACAGAGCCCCCTCTTAGAAAGGTTAGTCCTCTGGAGAATAGCATGACCCATGCTGAGAAAGCTGATATGTTCTCCTAACCACCCAGGTGTCCCTTTAAAAAGACATCTGGACACCTTCGAGCAGGAACCAAAAGCAGAAAGAGCTCAGGTAATGAAACTCAAATCGCTACACATGTTCAGAGCCATCAATGACCACCTGAAACCTACATTTCTAGCCTCCCCATCTCTCCAACTTCCACCATACCCTGGAATTCAGCCACATAAAGGCAATACTCCCAGCTCCCTGGTATGCAAGGAAAGTTAATGGATGTGGGTTAAGTTAGAACACATGAACATTCTTCCATCGATATTTTAAACTTGGGATATGAAGACACTGAGAGAAACCAGACACAAAAGGACAAGCATTGTATGATCCTATTTGTATGAAATGTCTGTAGACACAGAAAATAGAATTGAGGTTGCCAGGGCTGGAGGGAGGAGGGAATGGGCTTCTTTCTGGGGTGATAAAAATGTTCTGTAATTAGATAGTGATGATGGTTGGCCAACTGAATATACTAAAAACCACGGAAATGTATGCTTTAAAGGAGTGATTTTTTTTTTTTTTTTTTTTTTTGGTGGTGACACGCAGCCTGTGGGATCTTAGTTCCCGGACCAGAGATCAAATCCTCACTCCCTGCAATAAAAGCACAGACCCTTAACCACCGGACTGTTGGGAAGTCACTTTAACAGGGTGAATTTGATGATATCTGAACTATATCCCAATTTTTGGAATTAGGAAAATAGTGGAAAATGGAAAAGAAGAAGGAAGAAAAAAGTGGAGGAAAGAAAGGGTTGGATTTAGGCTCTTAGGGTGGTGGTGGTCTTGCAACCCCGTGTACAGTACATTAGCAGACTCCTCTGTCCATAGGATTTCCCAGGCAAGAATACTGGAGTGGATTGCCATTTCCTTCTCCAGGGGATATTCCCAACCCAGGGATTGATCTTGCGTCTCCTGCATTCAAGGCGAACTCTTTACCACTGAGCCACCAGGGAAGCTTCCTAGGCTCTTAGGAGTGGGAGATAACTATTGGAGTTAACTCTTAGGGAGAGTCAGAGTTAATAAGGGTGGTGGTTCAGCTCAGTTCAGTCACTCAATTGTGTCTGACTTTTTGCAACCCCATGGACTGCGGCACGCCAAGCTTCCCTGTCCATCACCAACTCCCAGAGCTTGCTCAAACTCATGTCCATTGAGTCAGTGGTGCCATCCAACCATCTTATCTTCTGTCGTCCCCTTCTCCTGCCTTCAATCTTTCCCAGCATCAGAGTCTTTTCTAATGGGTCAGCTCTTCGCATCAGGTGGCCACAGTATTGGGTGGTGGTTAAGAGTGTGAATTCTGAAGTCCCGCTGCCTGGGTTCAAGTCCCAGCTCCTTTGCTTACCAGCCATGCATTTGGGGCAGGTCACTTTACCTCCTTCAGCCTCACTCCCCTGGAACTAAGACAGAAATGATTTGGCAACTGTTGGGAGGATGAAACTAAATAATCCATGTAAAGTGCCTAGCGCAGTGCTTGGCACATACTCAGGGCTTCAGTAAATATTTGTTCATTTCCTTAGAAAGGGAGGAAATCATTGAGTTGAAGGGAGAGGAGAATTGAGGTAGAGGAAAAGAAAAGGGAAAATGAGTTGGGAAGCAGGAGGAGAGGAGGTTGGGGCTCTCTCTCAGGGATAAAGTCTGGGGAAGAAGTTTGCTCGGAGAAACAGACCAGTACCTGCAAGAGAGATCAGGGCAGCCCCAGTACAGACACCGCAGTCAGAGCTCTCACCTTCCTGCTCCTGCTTGAATGAGATGCTCAAAACCCAGCCCTGCAGCAAGGACCCTAGCCCTCCAAAGTCAGCTCGTGTTTCCAGACTGCTTGCGGGACCCTGGTGAAGCAGGAACACAGAATGCCTTTCCTCTCCCTCTCCTAAGGCAAAGCTGGGTTGGAGGTGGGAACAAGAGAAGATGGCAGTGTTTCCTGAGCTCTCACCAGCCCGGGTGCCTTTCCATGCACGACCTTGGGGTGCAGTTTTCCTTTCCTTTCGGTATCATGAGAATGCATTACATCTCAGCCTTCCATGTCCCCAGATCGACCCTGTGATGCAGGTATAGCCACCTCCATTCTATGGAGAAGGAAACCGGGACTCCGGAAGATGAAAGAGCTTTATCGACTCCTTCACTCATCCATTCAATCCATTCAACAATATTTATTGAGCACCTGCCTCATGCCAGACAATGTCTCCAGGCCTGTGGCTGCAGCAGGGGAAAGACAGAGTAGTTTACATTCTCCCAGAGGAAAAGAGACAAGAAGCAGGAGATAAATCACTGAACACAATGATTACAGATTGTGCCAACCTGGGGAAGGAAGGAGGGAGACAGGAGCACCGCTTTTACTAGGGTAGCTTCTCAGAGGAGGTGACATGAGAAGGTGAGATCTGAAGGGTGAAAAGAGCTGAGGTGTCCAGATCATGGGGAAGCGCATCCTGGCAAGTGCAAAGGCCCTGGGGCAGAACCAGCTCACCTTGCATGGTACAGTGGCACTGTACAAAAGCCAGCACGGTGTTTAACTCTGAAGTGAAGTGAACTGAAGTCGCTCAGTCGTGTCCCACTCTTTGCGTCCCCATGGACTGTAGCCTGTCAGGTTCCTCCATCCATGGGATTTTCCAAGCAAGAATACTGGAGTGGGTTACCATTTCCTTCTCCAGGGCATCTTCCTGACCCAGAGATCGAACCTGGGTCTGCAGCACTGCAGGCAGACTCTCTACCATCTGAGCTACCAGGGAAGCCCTGTTTAACTCATAGCAGGTACGCAAATAGTATTTAATAAATATTCATCACTCACTGTTCATCTCAAAGGTTTTTGCAGCTTTCAAACCCATGAAACCAAAAGCAGCAAAGGTCTTCTCTCGGTCTGTATGCTCGGGACCTGGCATAAAGTGGAGACCTCTTACCAAATGGCTTAATAAGGAGGTTGTGTCATTGGCTACCCTGTTCTTGCTAAGTTTAGATGTCAGGGAGACCCAAATTCAAATCCCAACTCTGCCTGTCAGTGCCTGTGTGATTCAGGGCTCAATTCTTATCCAAGCCTCAGTCCCCTCACCTGTGAAATGGGCATAAAATTGTTACAGTAAGGGGGAACCCCTTCCAGGGCCCCAGACCTGGCTCTTGTCTAACACTTGGAAATGAACTGTCCAAAGAGACACTCCTGCTGACAAAGGAAGAGACTTTATTGGGAAGGGGCACCCGGGTGGAGAGCAGGAGGGTAAAGGAAATCAAGAGAACTTCTCTGCCACATGGCTCACAGTCTTGAGATTTACAGTGATGGGATTAGTTTCTGGGCTGTCTTTGGCCAAGCATTCTGACTCAGGGTCCCTCCTGGGAGTGCATGCATTGCTCAGCCAAGATGGATGCCAGCAAGAAGGATTCTGGGAGGTGGTAGGACACGTGGCATCTCCTTTTGACCTTTCCCGAGCTCTTCCAGTTGGTGGTGGCTTGTTAGTTCCATGTTCCTTACTGGGATCTCCTGTCATAAAATAACTCACACAAATGGTTACTATGGTGCCTGGCCAGGGTGGGCAGTTTCAGTCAGCGTGCTTCCCCTAACACAATGGATACTTCCCCATGATTTCGTTGTTAGCACAAAATGAGAAAATGTATGTAAATCCCAAACAAGATGCTGGTCTATGATAAGACTTTTTTTTTTTTTTCGGTCATGAGATTTTCCTGACTTGAGCCAATCACACTGAGCTCTTTACTCTGAGCCTGCACTAATTCCCTCTCCTGTGCTGTCCTTGAATCCTCATATGAGACCATTAAGGGAGGTACTGTTTTTGCCCCACTTTGCAGGAAAAGGAAGCTATGCCCAGAGAGGTTAAGGAACTTGCCTAAAGTCACACAGCAGTAAACAGCTAATCAGCAAGATCTGACTCCAAATTAAACTCCAGTACTTTGGCCACCTCATGCAAAGAGTTGACTCATTGGAAAAGACTCTGATGCTGGGAGGAGAAGGGGACGATGGAGCATGAGATGGCTGGATGGCATCACTGACTCAATGGACGTGAGTATGAGTGAACTCCGGGAGTTGGTGATGGACAGGGAGGCCTGGCGTGCTGCGATTCATGGGGTCGCAAAGAGTGGGAGACGACTGAGCGACTGAACTGAACTGAACCCTTCTTTTCCCTATAAAGGGTGGTGGGGGAGCATTCTGTGCGCTATTTATTTTTAGCAAGTTATTATTTTCCCCTCCCCATCATCTCCATGAGATCTGTCAAGCTGCTTGTTTCATGATAGATTCTGGTATGAATTTACTCACCCGAAATGCACCCACATATACACACTCTCACTTTCTCTCTGGCTGGCTGCATGTGTGCTAAGTCTCTTCAGTCATGTCCAACTCTCTGTGACCCTATGGACTGCAACCCACCAGGCTCCTCTGTCCATAGGATTCTCCAGGCAAGAATACTGGAGCGGGTTGCCATACCCTCTTCCAGGGGATCTTCCCGACCCAGGGATCAAACCCAGGTCTCACTACATTTCCCCCGCATTGGCCAGCAGGGGTTTTTTTTTTACCACTAGCTGCGATTCATGGGGTTGCAAAGAGTCGGAGACGACTGAGCGACTGAACTGAACTGAGCGGTACCTGGAAAGACCTTCTCTCTTGGAGGAATCCTTAATTCCTGATAAGGCACCTGGCTTCCACCCACTGTCCTCCCCCTTCTCTACAGACGCCTCCATGCTGATCTAGTTAATAGGCCCTGCTGCGCCTTTCTGACCTGCTCCTCCAAAGCCAACAAGTACTCCCAAAGCATCCAATCATCACTTCCCCCGCCTCTTGCACAGTGGGGAGTGTCTCAGAAGGAAGCCAGAGCAGAAGAATGAGCTTCTAGGGGAGCAGGACAGACTTCCACGAATCAGAGGGGAGTGACTTAGCTGCTCCTGGCTCTGTTAACATAATGAGGGGATAACCTGGTATTTAAATCGCAGCCCAAGTGGTAAATCTGCATTGTCAGCCTTCAACGTGATTTACAAAATAATTTTTAAATGCATGAACCTTCTTCTTGATAAAGCACGGCAGTGGGGAGCGGGGGTTGCTATGGTAGCTTCTAAATATTTTATCTCCCAAGGTGAGCTGTTTGCCTTGTGACCATCACTCATGGAGCTAGCAAAGGGGGCTTGAAGTGTGTGAGCTTCTGAAGACCCTCCTTCATCAAGTTCATTGCCATCAATTGGGTAGGGGGAGGGTGTGGGCAGTTCCTGTCACCTCTGGTCCTTGGAATCATGCTTTGGCTTGCCATCTTTCTGGAAAATGGCTGCCTGCAGACATCCCCAGCAGAGTTAAAGGTGCTTCACTCATTAAGACCTAGCCAAAGATCGCTGATTTTGAGGGTCTACCCGGGCAAGGATGTCTGGAAGCCTAAGGGGAACCTGCAGGGCAGATGGGGGTGCCACTTAGACAAGCACTTTGGAGAACAGGTAGGGAAAAAGCAGCCTCCCCAGCATCTTTGCTACCTGGAAGATGACCAGGGCGAGAAGCAAGGACAAAGATGCCTTCAAACTGAAGAGAAGAAATGCTACTTGAAAGAAGTAGCTGTTGTTTTGTTTTCTTGTATCACTAACTTCTTAGTCAAGGCAACGGTCACGTGCATATCCCTGAAGCTAAATGTTGTCCCACAGTGGTTCTGAGCAGGACTCCCAAAGCCATCTTTGTCCGTGGGACTCAAGTGAGAGTTCTTATAGGCCGATGGGGTGGGAGAGGTTCAGGAAGAAAGAGAACCCGGTGTGGCTTTCTTGACATAAGACAACCCTTTCTTTTTTCTTTTTTTTTTTTTCTTTTTTTGCCATGTGGCTTATGAGATCTTAGTTCCCCAATCAGGGATTGAACCTGGGCCCTTGGCACTGACAGCGAGAAGCCCTAACCACTGGACCGCCAGGGAAGCCCCAAGACAAGCCGTTTTTGACCTAAACCATTTTGTGATCTAAGCCTGGTCTCAATGCTTGCCCTTGAACAGGTCTCAGTAATTAATGATCTTAAGGGAACAAAAGGATTCAGGAACAAAGAAAAAGCAATTAAGAAACAACAGTTTGCAGATAAAACAGAGTCCTAGTTCCTCCTCAAGGGAAATACATTACAATCCAATACAAATCTTTGGGTTCTATAGAAACCAAGGCCTCTACCCAGGTGGAGGTAACTGCAGGCCGAGACCCCAGGTTGATCAGAACCTCAGTGCTGATGATGTTGACTTTTTCTGACCTTTGTGACTTCAATCAGCTAAAGCTTGGATTCTGTCAACCTTTGCCCTGATTCTATGCTGAATTTTCCTCTGCCCAAGCCCCTTCATGAATATGCATGTACCCTTAGCTTCTGTGTGTGTGCTCACTTGCTTCAGTCATGTTCATCTCTTTGTGACCCCATGGACTGTAACCTGGCAGGCTCCCCTGTCCATGGGATTTTTACAAGCAAGAATTCTGGAGTGAGTGGCCATTTCCTTATCTAAGGGAACTTCCCGACCTAGGGATCTAACCTGAGTCTCCTGTGTCTCTTGCATTGGCAAGAGATTCTTTACCACAGTGGCACCGTTAGCTTAAGAATTCCCCAATTTTGCTGTTCAGGAAGATACTGCTTTGGGAAAGATCCCCAATGCTCTCCTTACTTGCCGCAAGTAATCAATCTTTTCTTATTCCTGTCTTTGGCTGGTTGTGTCTTTTAACTCAATACCCACAAAGAAGTGAGCCCAGCCTTCAGGTAACACCCTGAACGTCGATCCATCACCTTGGATCTGGCTCCTCACTGCCACTGGAAGAGAAGTGGTGGCTGGACAACGGGCCATGGAGGAGCGGAATCAGAATGTCTGGGAAGACGGGCCCAGGACATTTACAATCAACTTCTGCAGTGGTTCTCATGCACACTAAAATTTTAGAGCTTCTGGGCTACAGAGCTTCTGAAGGACTGTGTCTGGACATTAGAATTTGTAAAGGGCAAGTTTTAAAAAGTGCTGATGCTCCAGATCCCAGCCCCCAGAAATCCTGATTTAATCAGTGCTCCATGTCACTTGGATGTGAAGAGCTTTAAAAGCTCCCCTCCAGCTGAGATGCAGCCAAAGTGGAGTCGCTCAGTCGTGTCCGCCTCTTTGCAACCCCGCGAACTGTAGCCCACCAGGCTCCTCCGTCTGTGGCGTTCTCCAGGCAAGAATACTGGAGTGGGTTGCCATTTCCTTCTCCAGGGTGGTGCAACCAAGGTTGACCTCTATGGAAGCAGAGGCACTTTAGGCTCTTGGATTCCCATGAATTTGTGTCTGCATTCAACTTGAACTTCTCTAAGTAATGGCATGCTCCCCACTTTACCTGGTTGGCCATTCCTTGACTGATCGTCTGATTTGGAGACCTTATACCTCCAACTGAGCTGAAACTTCACCTCAATTCCACTTGCTGGTCCTAACCGCCTTGAGATCAGTCATCCCAATGGACAAACTCTAGACTTGATGAAATTCGCGTTTGCTGAAATTGATGAGGTTGCATTCACTTTTCCCTGTTACATTTCTTCTCTCAGGGCCCTCGCCTCTTTCCCACCCTCTAATCCCACCTGGAAGCCAGGGCCCTAATCGCTCTCCCTCCATGAAAACACTCTCAAGGAAAGTGTCAGAGATGAGTCAACTGCACCTTAGCATGGAAGAGCTGATGGAGGGGTGAGTGTTACATGTCAGCGACCTGACGCCAGCTGGTTCTACTCATGTAGGATCTTGGATGTGACCCATTCACTCTCTGGGCTTCAGAGTTTCCATCCTTAAAACAAGGAAGGGTTCATCTAGATCCATCTTCGGCTCCTGCAATCCCATCTGGGAAAGGTAGGAATAATGGCTGATGTAGCTGACCGATAGAAGGAGAATGATCGGGGTAGGTGTAGGGGAGAAGGAAGGAGACAAGAAGGGAAGGAGGGAGGAAGGAAGGGAGGGAAGGAAGGGAAGAGACAAGGAAGGAAGGGGAGGAGAGTCAAACAGGAGATGAAGAATGGGAGGGAGGGAGAGATTGGGAGGAGGGAGGAAGGAAAGGAGAGACGGAGGAAGGGAGAAGGAAAGAAGAAGGGAAGGAGGGAAGGGAGGGAGGCAGGGAGAGGAAGCGGGAAGGGAGAAAGGAAGGATGGACCCCTGGAGTCCTTTGAGAACTTTCTAAGGCATCAAATAAAATATTTTGAAACTGTAGACAACACAACTCTTTATATAGTTACTTATTACACGGTGCTGGTGTGCTGTTTGAATCACAAATTGCATGCTAATGGTCTAATTCATAAACCATTGACATTCTTTATGAGTCCTTAGCATTCAGAAATGAGGAATTTGTGTGCAAAATGTAATTTGCATTGCAAAATCCAATAATTTAGTTTCTCATATTCATTAATGCCTAAAACCACAACACATAACTTATCCCATTCCAACTCCCTCTTTAGGACCCCGGGAAAAGAAGTGGTTCAGCCAAGATCTCAAGTACTGCCTTTTAGGGCCAAGTAGGGAACGGCTCTGAGAACCATCACCAGGGGCAGCCATGCTTTCCTTAAGGAGTGGACCCTGGAGGAGTCTGCACGCTAAGCAAATAGAGCTAGGAGAGCCTCTTCAGCACATGCTTGTTTCAACTCCCCAACTGAAGAAACCCCATCTGAGACTTGCCCAGCTCAGATGGTAAAGAATCTGCCTGCAATGCAGAAGATGCAGGTTCGATCCCTGGGTTGGGAAGATCCCCTGGAGAAGGGCATGACAACCCACTCCAGTATTCTTACCTGGAGAATTCCATGGACAGAGGAGCCTGATGGGCTACAGTCCAGAGGATCATGAGTGGGACACAATTTAGCAACTACAATAACAACCAAAAGGAACCACATGAGTGTTACTCAAAGCTGTATTCCCAGTACCCAACCTACACATCATACATGCTTGAGAAATAACCCCCATTCACTCAGCAGATGTGCTCTGAACACGGACAGTGTGATGGGCTACCTCCCGTCACAGTGAAGATGCAGTGAAGAACAGCACAGATCGAGTTCCTGCCTCTGTAGGGCTTCCATTAGAGTGGAAGAAACAGGCAACAAACAAGTAAAGCTCACATAAATGAATGCAAGCAAGCAAACAAGCTCAAACAGTGATAAGAGCTGATAAAACGGGCTTCCTGGGTGGCTCAGTGTTAAAGAGTTGGCCTGCCAATGCAGGAGACTCAGGTTCTCCCACAGGAGATGCACGTTTGCTCTCTGAGTCAGGAAGATCCCCTGGAGGAGGAAATGGCAACCTGCTCCAGTGTTCTTGGGGGGAAAAATCCCATGGACAGAGGAGCCTGGCAGGTTACAGTCCATGGGGTCTCAAAGGGTCGGACATGAATGAGTGACTAAACAAGAGCTGATAAAATAAGGTGACGAGACGGAGAGTGGTAGGGACGGGCTCTTTAGATTAGGCGCTCAGGCTTATCCTGACAGTGGGGGGAACATTTAAGCTGAGATCTGGACCAACAAGAGGCAGCCACGGGAAGATGTGGAGGCAAAGCATTGGAAAGCGGGTGCGGCAAATGAAAGGTCCTGGGCAGAGACATGTCTCTGTGTGTTCACAGAAGATGAGCAAAGGCCCAGATGGATGGGGTATTGCGACCGAGGGACAGTGAGTAGGTGAGGCGGTCAGAGGAGCACTGGATTATGCAGGGTCTCCCAGGCCCCCGGTCAGGAGTTAGGAATTTATCCTAAGTGTGACAGGAAACTCTGGAATGTACTAAGTAGGTTAGTGGCACAATCTGGTCCTTAGCTCTAAAGACGCCGCTGGGATGTTTCATAGAAAACTGAATGGTTGAATGAATGGGGATACAAAATATCTCCTCTGTGCACCTAGGAGGGTGATGCCCACCCTTGAGAAGGACGCAGTCAAACATTTCAGAAACCCAGTGTGACCCCTGCTATGATGGCATCTGGCCGGGAGAGCCACTGCACCCACCTGGCACCCAGCTCCTCGATGTGAAGCCAGGAGTGACTCTCATTCCAAAATTCACTCAACATTCACCTCCTCCCATCTCTGCACACTCTACAGCCTTGTCGTGAGACCAAGTCATTCGTCAGCAAATCTAGAATATTTATTAGGCATATTTTAAAGGCCAAAGTGCTACCTCACTGAGCTCTGCCCAGAAAGGGACAAACCTTCGCAGTGCCAATGACCAGGATGAGGACGTGCCGGACAAAATTGCAGACAATTAATCTGAACAAATGGAACTCTCTTCAAAGGGGACTGAAGGATTCACTTAGGTGCCAGAGACAAATCAGCCTATAATGACCACCATTAAAATTTAATACAGTTTGCTTATTTTGAGGAAATGAAATTCCTCATGTCCTTTACGGCCATCACTTATCCTGCAGGGGAAATGTGAGAGACGGTAGGACTCCTCTGAGGGCAAATGTTGAACCAAATGCTTCAAAGAGGGTCTCTCCAGAGGCATCCACATTGGTAGAGGTTCATCCAACACTACTTTTCCTTGGGGAGAGGTGAGATAAAATGTGTAAGTCCTTGGTGGAGGTGTTGGAGGAAGAGGCACTGGTGGGCAAGGTGCACAGGGTGGTGATTGTTATGACCTTGAGCAAAGTCTCTAGTCTTCTCTAAGTCTCAGGATCCTTATTTACCAAAATGAGGTGAGAGGAAAATCTGTTCCGTGGGGTTGTGGTGAGGACTGAACACAATGGCACATGCAACAGGCTGAGTCCTGTGCTTGGCACCTGGTCTCATTGGATCCACATAACCATCGTCATGGTTACGCTGGATCCACGTAAGCATCATCATAGTTACATTGGATCCATGTAACCATCATCCTGGCCAGTGGTGGTTGGGGTGCCATTGTTACAGACGTACTACCTAGAGAGCAGCTATGGGGCTTTGGGTAAAGCCCAAATCTCCTAATCTTCCCATCAAATGGGGTTACGATTGTCTCTTCCCTACGGAGTTCTTGGGAAGATTAGACAAGGCAACATATGCCAATACTTAAGACCGAATACAACTCCAGCTGTTCCCATCATTATTACCATCTTCATCATCTTCAGAGACTGACTTCATCCTCATTCGGGAGTCATCTTGGAACTGAGGCTGGTGCTCAGATGTTTTCAGAATGGAACTAGGCAGTCAGAAGTCTCAGCATCCAGGTGCCTGCTCTCCCTAATCCCTATACTTCTCCATATCTCAGTGTCCCCAGTCGGTATGCCAGCAATCATATTGGACCCACACTTTTCATTAGTACTGTTTTCGAATGAAATGCAAGAATGGATGCTAAGGACCTTTGTTGTTGTTTACTTGCTAAGTTGTGTCCAACCTTTTGCAACCCCCTGGACTGTAACCCACCAGGCTCCTCTGTTCATGGGATTCTCCAGGCAGGAATACTGGAGTGTGTTACCATTTCCTTCTCCAGGGGATATTCTTGACCCAGGGATCAAAGCCATGTCCCCTGCACTGGCAGGCGGATTCTTTACCACTGAGCCATCAGGAAAGCCCACCTAAGGCACTAGAAAGGTTTTTTTTAAAAAAAAAAAAAAAGCTCTCTATAAATATAAGGTGTGGATGGTTATTATTTATTAAGTAAAGAGGAAGGATTTTTTTTGCTATTATTTTGATTCTTCCAGCCCTGAGATAGCAGATAAATCAGAGCAACATCAAGTTAGAGTGAAACATGAGTTTCCAAAATCCAGGGAACCAAGTTTCATGGGGACTTTTTTTTTCTTTTGGCAATCTTTGCTGAAAGACATTTGAAGTGAAGTTAATAATTGAAATGTAATGAATAATTGCAGTTTGGGGTCCATAGCACAATCATAATTGCCAGTTTATTACTTTTTTAATATATTTGCCGAGTATTAATAATATTGAAATAATGCAAGAAGATCATGGGGAAAAAATGAAATATATCATTTGTCAAGAAAAAAGGATTTCCAAACTGTAGGCACTGCTCTTATGAGTTCTGTGATGAATGTGGCAGGGTGCTGAATCCTTCATCATAGAGACATCACCTGCAAATTTGGGTTCCTGCAGAATTCTCATCAAGTCAAATCAACATGAAGATCCAGAAGGTTCTTTATGTAGACAGCCCTGCCATCTTTTATGTGCTTCTTGCGGAGGGGAGGGTGTGGGTTATGGTGCCATAGAAAGTCCCTGATTGAGGAAGAGCCCTGGCTCTTTGATCGTGGACGAGTCCTTTCCCCAAACAGGTCTTCCTGGAAAAGTGGATGAACAGCATATAAAGTGGAAAGCAAAAACAGAAAAATAAGATAAAGGGGTTAGGAACTTCCATGCTGATCCAGTGATGAAGAATCTACCTGCCCACACAGGGGACATGGGTTCGGTCCTTGGTCCGGGAAGATCCTGAAGGCCTCGAGGCAGCTAAGCCCGTGCACCACAACAACTGAGTCTGCACCCTGGAGCCCACGCTCTGCTGCCCAGAGAGAAGCCCCCACAAGGAGAAGCCCCCGCACCGCAACTAGGGAGTAATCCATATGCAGCAACGAAGACCCAGCGTAGTCAAAAATAAGCAAATAACAAATTTTAAAATGACACAGAAAGCTTGGAATAAGACCTGGATCTCAACTCGGTTATCTCTAAGAACCCATTTTATTATTTTTCACACACACACCCCACCCCCCAGCCCAGGGACTGCCTGCTTTGAAAGTTCTTCATATACTAATTTGAACTTGACTCAATTCACAAATTTTACTTTGCCCACGGGAGGTGAGGAGCTGACTCATTGGAAAAGACCTTGATGCTGGAAATATTGGGAGCAGGAGGAGGAGCGGGCCACAGAGGATGAGACGGTTGGATGGCATCATCAACTCAATGGATATGAGTTTGAACAAACTCCAGGAGATGGTGAAGGACAGGGAAGCCTGGCGTGCTGCAGTCCATGAAGTAACAAAGAGTTGGACATGACTTAGCAACTGAACAGTGACAATTTACCAAGGCTTGTCTTCTGCTAGAGGAGCAGTAGAGGGAATATACATCCTCATCTGTCAAGGGAGCAGGTTGATTTGGGCAGAGGCATCTCAGCACTGGAGACCATGGCTAACAATGGGGAGGTCACAGCTAATTTATTACTACAATTAGCTGAAGTGATGATGTCCACACATGAGGCTCTAAAACAAATGAGAGTGGATTTGAAGATCTCTCTGACAGAGCCATTCCTTCTTCTTTATGTACAGACACTTTACCTTTTATCTGCTACATGTCTAAGGCACTTTTGACATGCCCAGCACCCAGGGGGGAGGTGGGCTTACAGCTGAGGTTCCAAGGACCACCACCATTCCCGGTCTGTGTCTTCCACCCTCTGCTGCTGCTGCTGCTAAGTCGCTTCAGTCGTGTCCGACTCTGTGCGACCCCACAAATGGCGGCCCACCAGGCTCCCCCATCCCTGGGATTCTCCAGGCAAGAACACTGGGTTGCCATTTCCTTCTCCAATGCATGAAAGTGAAAAGTGAAAGTGAAGTCACTCAGTCATGTCTGAATCTTAGTGACCTCATGGACTGCAGCCCACCAGGCTCCTCCATCCATGGGATTTTCCAGGAAGAGTACTGGAGTGGGTTGCCATGGCCTATAGGCTTGCCATCCTCAGCCTATAGTAAAAGGCAGTACACTGGGTCTGGAGGATGGGATCACAGCCCCAGAAAGCCTGGAGAACAGAGCCTTGAGCCAAAGAGGATTATTCTCCAGTCTTAAGATTTCATGGAATTTGTCTCATAGTTTGGACTCCCTTGAAATCTGGTTTTGCTTTTTTTCTTATTTTCTATTTCTCTTTTTGAGAATAGAAATGTCTGTCCCACACTTGTCCCAGAATTTCTTATGATGAGCTCTGCACATAAGTTAAATAAGCAGGGTAACAATATATAGCCTTCATGTACTTCTTTCCCAATTTGGAACCAGTCTGTTGTTCCATGTCCAGTTCTAACTGTTGCTTCTTTACCTGCATACACATTTCTCAGGAGGCAGGTAAGGTGGTCTGGTAGTCCCATCTCTTGAAGAATTTCCCGGTTTGTTGTGATCCACACAGTCACAGGCTTTGCATTGTCAGTAAAGCAGAAATAGATGTTTTTCTGGAACTCTCTTGCTTTTTCTATGATCCAACAGATGTTGGCAATCTATTTGATCTCTGCCTTTCCTAAATTCAGCTTGAACATCTGGAAATTCTCGGTTCATGTACTGTTGAAGCCTGGCTTGGAGAATTTTAAACATTACTTTGCTAGCATGTGAAATGAGTACAATTGTGCAGTAGTCTGAACATTCTTTGGCATTGCCAAGTTCTAGCACCATGGATTAGTTTTGCCCCTTCTCGTAATTCATGTAAATAAAATGATACAGGTTTGTCATGCTGTCATGCCTCAATAATTTGTTCTTTCTTATTGCTGCAGAGTATTCCATGGTATGATTATACTAAAAATAATTTAACCATTCTCCTGTTAATGGCCACTTGAGCTATTTCTAAGGTTCTTGTTGTTGCTGTGATTAGTATATTCTAAAGAAGATGTGGTACACATATCCAATGGAATATTACTCACCCGCCATTGTGTTTTAGAAGCTCATCATCTGTTGGATTTCACATGGTTCATGCTAGAGAGCAGTTTGTCTCAGGATGACTCAGACCTGGTGTCTCTCCCATCTCTGATTGAGGTGATGCTTAGATGAGATTTAGGATTTTAGACTTGAAAGTTGATGTTGAGATGAGTTAAGATTTGGGAGCTGTTGGGATGTAATGAATACGTTTTGCAGGTGAGAAAGACATGAATCAGGAGGATCAGGAGTGGATGCCATAGACTACATGTTTACAGCCCCACCACCACCACCAAATGACACCAAAAGCTCAGCTTCTCTGCACACCAGTGCGGAATTGAATCTCAGAGACAGCTTTGGGTGAAACAGAAGAGGGGCGCTTCATTACTTTGCCAGGCAAAAGGGGACGCGGTGGGCTCATGCCCTCAAAACTGTGTCTCCCAACTTGGGGAAGATAGTGAGAAGTTTTAAAGTAATGATTCAAAGAGGGCATGATCATGTCATGGACATTCTTCTGATGAGTTGGTGGTGAGGTAAGTAGGAGTCAGCATCATCAACCTTCAGGCCCAACTGTTGGTCCAGGGTCTACATGCTTGTGGGCAGTCATACCATCATTAATCTTTAACTTCTCCCACCTGGAGGGCAATTCAGCATCTGCAAAACAGCTCAAAGATATTGTTGTGGGTATCAGTCGATGGGGAAACAGGACCTTGCCCCGAGGCTGCTCTTGACCGTTTCTCCCTGGTCTCGCATCCCCTCCCTTCCCTAATTAACAACTGCTTGAATCTGCCCAGTAGCACTCAAGGAAGGCCATGGAGGCTGAATGAAGCCTGCATAGCAAACAAAGCAACAAAGAATTAATCTCAAAAATATACAGGCAACGCCTGCAGCTCAGTTCCAGAAAAATAAAAGACCCAATCAAAAAGTGGGCCAAAGAACTAAAGAGACATTTCTCCAAAGAAGACATACAGATGGCTAACAAACACATGAAAAGATGCTCAACATCACTCATTATCAGAGAAATGCAAATCAAAACCACAGTGAAGTACCATCTCATGCTGGTCAGAATGGCTGCTATCCAAAAGTCTACAAGCAATAAATGCTGGAGAGGGTGTGGAGAAAAGGGAACCCTCTTACACTGTTGGTGGGAATGCAAACTAGTACAGCCACTGTGGAGAACAGTGTGGAGATTCCTTTAAAAACTGGAAATAGAACTGCCTTATGACCCAGCAATCCCACTGCTGGGCATACACACTGAGGAAACCAGAATTGAAAGAAACACGTGTACCCCAATGTTCATCGCGGCACTGTTTATAATAGCCAGGACATGGAAGCAACTTAGATGTCCATCAGCAGATGAATGGATAAGCAAGCTGTGGTACATATACACAATGGAGTATTACTCAGCCATTGAAAAGAATACATTTGAATCAGTTCTAATGAGGTGGATGAAACTGGAGCCTGTTATACAGAGTGAAGTAAGCCAGAAAGAAAAACACCAATACAGTATACTAATGCATATATATGGAATTTAGAAAGATGATAATGATAACCCTGTATGCAAGACAGAAAAAGAGACACAGATGTATAGAACAGTCTCTTGGACTCTGTGGGAGAGGGTAAGGGTGGGATGATTTGGGAGAATGGCATTGAAACATGTATATTATCATATGTGAAACGAATCGCCAGTCCAGGTTTGATGCATGATACAGGGTGCTTGGGGCTGGTGCACTGGGATGACCCAGAGGGATGGGATGGGGACAGAGGTGGGAGGGGGGTTCAGGATGGGGAACACATGTACACTCATGACGGATTCAAGTCAATGTATGGCAAAACCAATACAATATGGTAAAGTAAAATAATTAATTAATTTTTAAATATGACAATTTATTTTAAAAATAGGGGACACAGAAAGGCTCTGTGCCCAGGAGACTGACTGAGTCCTGATGGGTACCACAGATTCATATGCTGAAATTCTAACTCCCAGGGTGATGGTATGTGGAGGTGGAGCCTTTGAAAGGGGATTAGGTCACGAGGGTATGGCCTTCATGAATGCAATTTGTACTTTGGAAAAAAGACCCCAGAGAGCTCCTTGTCCCCTTCTGCCTTGGGAGGACTCAGAGAAGACAACTGTCCATGAACCAGGAAGCAGATCCCTATCAGACCCCAAATCACCTTGACCTTGGACTTCCAGCCTCTAGAATTATGAGAAAGAAATGCCTGTTGTTTATACCCACCTAGTGGCTCAGATGGTAAAGAATCTGCCTGCAATTCGGGAGACCTGGGTTCAATTCCTGGGTTGGGAATTTCCCTGGAGAAGGGAATGGCAACCCACCCCAGTACTCTTGCCTGGAAAATCCCCTGGACAGAGGAGCCTGGAAGGCTGCAGTCCACGGGGTTGCTGAGGGTCAGACACAACTGAGCGACTTCACTTTCACTTTTCACTTTCATGCATTGGAGAAGGCAATGGCAACCCACTCCAGTGTTCTTGCCTGGAGAATCCCAGGGACGGGGGAGCCTGGCGGGCTGCCGTCTATGGGGTCGCACAGAGTCGGACACGACTGAAGCAACTTAGCAGCAGCAGCAGCAGAGTTACTAACACTTTCACATATATATATATGTATATATATATGTATATATATATATATATATATATATATATATATATACCCCTGCAGTGCAGGAGACCTGGGTTCGATCCTGGGTTGGGAAGATCCTCTGGAAAACAGAATGGCAACCCACTCCATTATTCTTGCCTGGAGAACTCCATGAACAGAGGAAACTGGCGGATTACAGTCCTTGCACAAAGAGCTGGACACGGCTGAGCAACTAACACACACAGTTTTACATAAACATGGTAATATAGGTGCTCAAATATAATCTGGGTTTTTTTTTCCCCCACCAGTTCTATTCTATGCCAGGAACTTCTTTTCATGACAGCAAAGCCCTGCAGAAGTTTTCCATTGTATTGGTTTACTATTAATAATTCACCATTGACATCCCCACAGCTATCAAAAAGTAGCAGTAAAAAGAACATGAAAGCTTTTTTGTGCACTTACAGGGAACAATCTTTAAGATCAGTTGTGAAGTGTAGAAAGCAAGGTTAGAACAGTGTTTACTCTGCTCCCATTTGTGTAAAAATAAAAAGAAAGAAAAAGGTGGAGTAGGAAGAATATATAAACTGCTCTGTATATAAAAGAATATATAAAGCAGGTATATAAAAGAATATATGCCTGGTCTGGAGAACCTAGAGGGATGGTGGTGCTGGGTGGTTTCTGGGAGAAGCCCCAGTGGGCAGGGACCTGAGGCTGGAGAGAGACCACTCATTACAGACACGAGTCTATCTTCTGAATTTGGGACCATATGATTGTATTAACCCAGACAAGACACGTGTGTGTTGTGTTTTTCATGTTTTATACACTTCACTGTGTATGAGTTAAGGTTTGGGGTCTGTCTTGCCTGGAGAATCCCAGGAACGGGGGAGCCTGGTAAGCTGTCGTCTCTGGGGTCGCACAGAGTCGGACACGACTGAAGCGACGCAGCAGCAGCAGCAGCAGCAGGATATAATGAGTGTATTCTGCATATGAGAAAGACATAAATCTGGGGGCTCAGGACCGAATGCTATAGATTAGATATTTGTCTATAGCCCTTTAGGTTCTCCAGAGCAGATATGTTTATATATTCTTCCTATTCCACCTTACTTTTTCTTTCTTTTTATTTTTATACAATAGCAAAGTAAACAGTTTTAATCTTGTTTTTCACACTTAACAACTGGTCTTAAAGATTATTCCCTGTCAGACAAAATCCACCCAGTGCTTACTGACCACTCAGTGTATAAAAACATATCATTTTAGATAGGGTACTCAGGGCTGGTGCACTGGGATGACCCTGAGAGATGGGATGGGGAGGGAGGTAGGAGAGAGGGTCAGGATGGGGAACACATGTACACCCATGGCTGATTCATGTCAATGTATGGCAAAAACCACCACAATATTGTAAAGTAAACAGCCTCCAATTAGAATAAATTTTTAAAAAAACATATCATTTTAGATGACACAAATGAGCTTATCTATTAATATGAAATAGAAACAGACTCACAGGCATAGAGAAGACTTGTGGTTGCCGGGGCAGGTGTGGGGAGGGATGGATTGGGTGTTTGGGGTTAACAGATGCAAACTATTATATATAAAATGGATAAACAGCAAGGGCCAATTGTATGGTGCAGGGAACTACATTTGTGCTCAGCCGCTTAGTCACATCCAACTCTTTGTGACCCCACTAGACTGTAGCCCGCCAGGCTCCCCTGTCCATGGGATTGTCCAGGCTAGCATACTGGAGTGGGTTGCCATTTCCTTCTCCAGAGAACTACATTCAATACCCTCTAATAAGCCATAATGGAAAAGAAAAATAAACTTTTTTTTTCTATTTATAGATATTCTCCTTTTTTTTTAATTCTCGTCAACTTCTACCATCTTCAAAAGATGATTCTGGTGTTGTTGCCTATAATTCTTGGAAATAAGTATGTAAAAGCAGCAATATGTATCATTTTAATATTATAGAGAAATTTGTGCTATATTTAAATTACACCATTATACCGTATGTATTTGAGACTTAAAAATATATCCCCAGTCACTGTATCCTCACTCTCCAACCAAGTACCTAGAATACAATGAAGGCCTCAATAAATATTTATTGACGGGTTTAATCCCTGGATAGATTAATACGTTGATTACTAAAATACCGTATTTGTGAGTTGCTATTTTTTCCATAGTTACTTCCATTCTCTTTAAACTTGGAGGTTTTGTCACCATCTGGCTGTCATCTGTGTAAACGACATAGCGGGTGGTGAACAAATGTTTGAGATCCCTGAGCCATTTTTGCTCAGGCAGTCCAGGGTTCCAGGACAGTATCTGGAACACATGAGAATCAGGAGTCTTATCCCTTGTGGGATGCTTGGGGAGGAGGGGAGGGAGGGTGGGGGCGTGGCTGGGGAAGAGGATGGGGTGAGGCTGGGGGTGCTGTACAGTAGGACCTTGCCAGTTATCTATTTTATATGTATGTAGTGTGGATATGTTAATCCCGAAGTCCTAATTTATGCTTCTCCGCTTTCCCCTTTGGTAGCCACATTTCATTTCTGTTTTGCGTGTAAAGTTCATTGGCATCATTTTATTTAGATTCCACATATAAGTGATAACATATTGGTCTTTCTTTGGCTGGCTTACTTCGTTTCGTATGATGATCTCTAGGTCCGTTCATGTCACTGCAAATGGCATTGTTTCATCCTTTTTGATGGCTGAGTCATATTCCATTGTATGAAATTCACCCACTTCTCACTGACCACTTGGGATGCCTCATCATTGCAATGGGTACCAGGAACCAGTGACAAGCAAAGGGGACACAGTCCCTGCCCCCTTGGTGCTGAGAGCCTGGCAAGAGAGATGAGCATGAACCAAAGGATCAGCAAACTGAATGGAAAAGCGCTCCAGTGTCAAGTTCTACAGGAGAGGGAGGTGTACGATGCTGCAGGAGCTGATAATGGGGGATTTGATCTCACAGGAGGAGTCAGGGAAGGATTCCCTGGGAGTGATGTTTGAACCAAGATCTGAAGATTAATTAAGAATCATTCAGGTGGAAAAGGGAAGCAGCCAGTGGCCTGAGGCAACTCAACAGACACAAAGAACCAAAAGAAGTCCCAAGTTGCTGGAGAGAGGCTGCCTAGGGGAGTGCAGTGGGGAGATGAGGCCAGGAGATAAGTACGGACCAGGCCTCTGCAGAGTCTATTGAGAGTAATGACCACAGTTATGATGACAGTGATCATATATTAGTCACTTGCTGTATGCAAAACACTGTGCCAGCCATGTCACTCATCTCAACCCCTAATAACATAAAAGTAGCATTACTATTATCTCCTCTCTACCAGTGAGGATCCAGGCTAAAGAGAGGTATTGTGCTCCAGAGTTCATTGCCACAGTCTCTACAATAACCAAGACACAGAATAAAGAACATAAAGTGTCCACCGACAGATGAACGGCTAAAGATATGATACAAACATATAATGGAATATTACTCAGCCATATAAAAGAATGAGATAATGGCATTTGCGGCAACATAGACAGACTTAGAGATTATCAGACTGAGCGAAGTAAGTCAGACAGAGAAAGACAAATACCATATAGTATCACTTATATGCACACACACACCACACACACACACACACACACACGGAATCTATAAGATGACACAAATGAGCCCAGCTATGAAACAGAAACAGACTCACAGACTTAAAGAATGAACTTACGGTTGCCAGAGGGGAAGGATGGGAGGAAGGGACAGTTACGGAGTTTGGGATGGACACATACACACCGCTTTATTTAAAACGGATGATCAATAAGGTCCTACTGTGTAGCACAGGAAACTCTGCTCAATGCTATACGGCAGCCTAGATGATAGGTGAGTTTGGGGAGAGAATGGATACATGTAATAATATAGTAATGGCTGAGTCTTTTTGCTGTCCACTTGAAACTATCAAAACATTGTTCATTGGCTATAGTCCAATACAAAATGAAAAGTTGAAAACAAAAAAAAAAATTTTTAAGCAAAATTTACACTCCATGGGAGAAAAAAAAAAAAAGTGCTGTGGTATACCAAGAACTTGAACCAGTTATGTCTAGTTCAAAAGTCCTTGCAGTCTTGGACTCAGGCCATATAATTTGTCACCCAAACAGGAACAGTGATCATTATCAATAATGCCAAGAACACAAACATAAACCAAGACCATCCCAGGCCATACTAGAAAATATCTCAGATAAAGAAAATGGAAGGACTTTGTAAACAATCCCATCCTTTAAGAGACATGAGACTTTATTAAGCTGAGCATGGGGTTCAGGGAGGGAAAATTTAGCGTCACCAGAAGATGGTTTCTGGAAACAGTTCTTCCCTCTGCTGCAACAGGAAACCCTGTTCTACTCTGGTCCCACCTCTGAAATATCCTTGACATTTCAAAAAAAAAAATTTTGTGTCAGTTTTATTAATGTTTTAAAATATAAATTAAAAATGTGACAAATGAATGAGAAACAGCAGTCTGTTTTAATGAAAATTTCATTCTCTCCATCAATAAATCATAGATCAGAGAGAACCCAACGTGGGCCACAATATTTCTGTCAGGGTAGGGGTTACTGGAGTTTACTAATGTTAACGTGGCAGGATTCCACTCGGGGACTGGGAATCCCTTGTCCCGGGAGGGTGGGAAGCCGGCCCCCTCCCACCCCCCCCCCACACCTCGGTGCCCCTGGTCCAGACTCTGTTCCAACTTGAGGACCCATTCCCCAAATTTTCATCCAGAATCTCTACTAATATTTTGTCTTCTCTTTTTTGAAGTCTTATAAGACATGCTTTGGGCTTCCCTGGCAGCTCAGCAGTAAAGATTCCACCTGTAAGGCAGGAGACATAGGAGACAGGGGTTCGATCCCTGGGTCAGGAAGATCCTCCGGAGGAAGGCATGACGACCCACTCCTGCATTCTTGCCTGGAGAATCCCGTGGACAAGGGAGCCTTGCAGGCTACAGTCCACACAGTCGCACAGAGTTGGACACGACTGAAGCAACTTAACATTCACGTGGAGGGTCTTCAGTTGCGGCAGTTGGTATCTTTAGCTCTGGTGTGTGGGATCTAATTCCCTGGCCCCGGGAACAGAACTTGGACCTCCTGCACTGAGAGTGCAGAGTCCCAGCCGCTGGACCTCCAGGGACATTCCCATCCGAGCTAGCTTTTAATCCGAAACTTGGCTCCTGCCTTCAACACCATCTTGGAAAACCTTCATATTTGATCTGGGGTTTACAAAGAAGTGAGTCAAGGACTTCCCTGGTGGTCCAGTGGTTAAGAATCCGCCTGCCAATGCAGGGGACACAGGTTCAATTCCTGGTCTTGGAAGTGACCACAGGCCATTAAGCCTGTATGCCACCACCACGGAGCCGGCCCTCTAGAGTTCATGAGCTGCAACAAGAGAGGCCACCGCAGCACAGTGGACAGTGGCCTCCACTCAGCGCAACTAAAATACTTCTGCTGGCAGCAACCAAGACTCAGAGCAGCCAAAAAGAAGTAAAATAATAAATAAATTTTTAAAAATTCACTTTAAGAAAAAGCAACCAATGGAATCAGTTCACTGTGTCCCGAATTAGTTGTTGGAGAGCTTTAAGTATACAAGAATGACTTGGGGAAAGTGGGGCAGCTGAAAATGCAGATTCTTGGGCCAGGGTCTTTTAAATGCTGATTCCCTGGTTTGGGGAAGTGGGAACCAGGAGTGTGCCTTAGACACAAGCATTCCACGGGGTCTAATGAAGGTCATTTGAAGACCATGCTTTCAGAAGCACTAAGCTGAACAAGCCTTGGCTGGAGCATGAAGTCTGAAACCTGGATGGGCAGGGGGTGGGTGCTTGGGAAAACTGGGATATTTCCCAGCAGAACCACCTCAGTCTCAGCTCTCTAGTCCTCCTGGACTCTTTCCTCCTTTTACGCCCGAGTTGAGCAAACCTCGTCTTCCGAGGCCAGATTGAAATGCCAGAATGTATGGAGATTAACCACAGAATAATACAAACTGCCGCTTATCATCTCCCATATATTTGACATAATTACCCTACAAGCAACATGAAAATGTTATACTGTAATAACTCCCAGGCAGAAGAAAAAGCAGTGTTGCTGATAACATGAAAATAGAGAAGACAGAATAGAGCCCTTCGAAAACTTTTAATTAATTTTCTCCCCTTTCAGCATAATTGATGTCAATTCAGGCTTCAGCGTTTTCAAAGCGCTTGGCCTCAGAGCAAAGGAATTTAGGGCTGGTAGAGGCTAGCTACAGAGCAAAGTTGGGTCCTCCTGCATTTCTGCATCTTTTTAAACTATTCTGTTGAAGGATAGTTGATTTGTGATGTTGTGTGATGTTGTGTTGATTTCTGCTGTATAGCAAAGGGATTCAGTTATATGTGAATATACATTCTTTATCATATTATTTTCCATTCTGGTTCATCACAGGATATTGAATATAGTTCCCTGTGCTATATAGTAGGACCTTGTGGTTCATCCATCCTGTATATAATAGTTTGCATCTTCTAACTCCAAACTCCTAACTGAACCCTCCCCACCCTCCTCCAGCTTGACAATCACAATCTGTTCTCTATGCCTGTGAGGCTGTTTCTGTTTCAACGTTCATTTGTGTTGTGCTGCAGACTCCACATATAAGTGAGGCCATGTGGTATATGTCAGTGGTATATGTCTTCATCTAACGTCCTTCACTCAATATGATAATCTCTAGGTCCATCCATGCTGCTGCAAATGGCATTATTTCATTTTTTAAGACTGAGAAATATCCCACTAAGGGCTTCCCTGTTGGCTCAGTGGTAAAGACTCCCCCTGCCCAAGCAGGAGACATGGGTTTGATCGCTGGGTTGGGAAGATCCCCTGGAGAAGGAAATGTCAACCCACTCCAGTATTCTTGCCTGGAGAATTCCATGGACAGAGAAGCCTGGCAGGCTACAGTTCATGGGGTTGCAAAGAGTCGGACACGACTTAGCTACTAAACAATAACAACATATGCTGGTAAAGAATCCACCTGCAATGTGGGAGACCTGGCTTCGATTCCTGGGTTGGGAAGATAACCTGGAGAAGGACGTGGCAACCCACTCCAGTATTCTTGACTGGAGAATTCCACGGACAGAGGAGCCTAGCTGTCTACAGTCCATGGGGTCATAAAGAGTAGGACAGGACTGAGTGACTAACACTTTCACTTTCATTTTCCGTGCATATAAAGAGGAGAAACACACAGGTCTCCTCACTGAAGGAATTCTTTGTCTCCTGGGAAGCAGTCATGATCACAGCACAGTGCAGGAACCTGACATGGTGGAGGCGTGTCCTGGGCACCATGGGAGTAAAGAAAGCAAAACATGAGGCTTCCTGGGGGAGTTGGGAGGGGCTTCCTGGAGGGGGTGGTGTTGAGTGGGGTCTTAATGGACACATAGGAGTTCATCAGTTTGATTCAAGAAAGTGCAGTGATCTTACAGGAGCACCACATACGGGATAGAGGGGTCAGCAGACGACCAGCCTGTTAAGACAAGGGAAGGCTAGATCATGAAACACACAGAGGCAGACCCTGCTGCTGAGTTTAGATTCTATCCTACGGGCCACTGGCCTATAATAACTGTTTTGCATACCGGGATCCTGTTTCAATGTTCAGAAATTTCACGGCAGTAGTTTCATTGCAAATTATCTGAGAAAACATATCACAGCAAAAGTTATGGTAAGCTCAGTGATGCATTTAAATTAATTTGTACTTTGATCAGCCCAATCAAATCTACAGACGTTTGAAAAATAGCTGTACCCAGCAAAACATACGCTGTTCTCCTCGTAGCTATAAATAAAATATGACTGGGTCTATTCTACTCGGTAAACCTTCTCCCCAGCATCTTACATGGTGAGGCTCAACACTGAAGTACTATGATCTCTGCATTATGTCTTTCTACATGGTTCCCACTTGTGGACTGCTTTTATCAGATGCTTCTCTCTTCTATTTAATTAGGCCCGTTCTGCACCTTTTCTCTTCTTTATAATTGCTTTCCCCTTTCTTTCATGTTCTTTCTGGATAATCTGTTGTCAAATTGCACTCTGAGGTGTTCCTCTAAATCAGTGGTCTTCCAACTTTCCTGCTCATTGGCATCACCAGAGGACTGGCTAAAACACAGAGAGCCCAGACTTCCCTGGTGGTCCAGTGGTTAGGAATCTGCCTGCCAATGCAGGGGACACGGGTTCAATCCCTGGTCCAGGAAAATCCCATAAGACTCAGGGCGACAAAGCCCATGCACCACAATTACCTTAAGCCCTCGAGGCCTAGAGCCCACCCTCTGCAACAAGAGAAAGAAAACGCAAGTGTTAGTCGCTCAGTTGAGTCCAGCTCTTTGTGACCCCACAGACTGTAGCCCTCCAGGCTCCTCTGTCCATGGTGTCCTCCCGGCAAGAATACTGGAGTGGGTTGTCATTACCTTCTCTATGGGATCTTCGCAAACCAGGGATTGAACCCAGGTCTCCTGCATTGAAGGCAGATTCTTTTACCAACTGAGCCATCAGGGAAGCCCAACCGGCTATACCCCAATACAAAATTAAAAGTTAAATGTTTGTTTTTAGTTTAATGTAGAAAATTAATTAATTAATTTTAAAAAATACAGATTGTTGGGCCCACGCCAGAGTTCCTAGTTCAGTGGACTGGGGCCTGGAAATGAGCATTTCTAACAAATTCCCAGGTGATACTGATGCCACTGGTCCTGGGACCATTTAATTACATTATTTCTCTTCTACTTTATTATCAGCCTGTCTATGGTTTCATGGATTTCTTACATAGTTTTATCTTCTTAAAATTTTCAAACTCCTGATTTCCTGGGTTTGGGCTCATACACTTAGGGTATCTAATGTTTTCACAAAAACTGGCCGGGGTCCTTGGCTAAGAGGAGACTCTGCCTTGGGCCCGCCGGTGTAATAAACTGCACTCCACTATCTGCATTGTCCTTCTGAGTGAGTTTGTTTCCCGGAACGCGTGGCTACAACAACTGAACCCCAGGCTCGCTGCATGGGGAGTCTTAGCTGCTGGACAACCAAAGAAGTCTCAGTGCCTCACTTCCAAGTGGCTCATCCCCAACCTCCCCATGCCAACAGCCTCCAACCAGGGCACATCTGAAGTCTCCCCCTTTTTCTCCTACAAAGCTTTCCCACTCCTCTGCCTGCCTTTGAGCCTCTGCCAAAACACAAGGGAGTCAGTCACCATCACTTGTGTTTTGTCAAGCTCCGAATAAATAACCTTTTCTTGTTCTCATCTGATTGGTCCTTGTTTATTTCTTCTGGAGGAGCCAAAGGAAAGCCACAGCCAACTGAACCCTAGAGAAAAGTGTTTGTTGCTAAAACATGTCTGATTCTTTGCGACCCCATGGACTGTAACCTGCCAGGCTCCTCTGTCCTTGGAATTCACCAGGCAATGACACTGGAGCAGGGAGCCATTCTCTTCTGCAGGGAATCTTCCCAGCTCTGGGATGGAACCTGGGTCTCCTGCATTGCAGGCAGATTCTTTACCATCTGAGCCACCAGGAAAGCCCTTAGGGGTGTGGGGGGTGGTGTCTCTAAAAAAGCATTTCATGAAAAGAGTTACACTTGTAAGCCCCATGAGGGTATTTTTCCAGACTATGTACAATGGTGGCTGTGCACATGTGTTCTCGGGCCCTTCTTTGTAATTTATGTTAAAGGATCATGTGGCCTCAGGGATGGCAAACATGACTGTAGGCGAGGGGAAGCCCTCTAGGAATTTTTGAGCTGAGACATGTATGATCGGTGAGTTAAAAGCACCATCTTAGCAGCTGTGTGGAGGATGAAGAATAAGGACGAATAGGATGAGTCAACCAGGGCTTCTTTAAGGAAACAGAGCTAGAACTCTAGATGAATCCAGCATCCAGCGCACCTTTCCTTGTCCTGAAGTGCATTTCCATCGTCCTTGGAGAGCCAAGCTTTCATTCCAGATCAGAAAGGGTGGGGTCATTGTCTCCCCAGGCTTTCCCATTGTCTTCTCAGGGTCTTGAGTGAAGCTACATGGAGCCCCAGGCCACAGTCATGGTTATTTAATTAGCAGGGTAGATTTTCAACAGGAAGCTAGGGACATATTCACAGCTGAGAATCCCCTCTTAACTGCTGGGTATGGGATGCCCATCATTCCTTTGATGGGAGTGAGGCTTGCTCTTTTGACCTCCACCATCCTGCCTTGCTGGGGCCATGGAAGTGATTCCAGGCTTGGTGACTGGAATCCCAGGAATGAGACTCCGTCCTGAACATTTGGCGAGACTTTAAATTCCATGAGAATGGGAGATGCACACTGCACACTCTCAGAGATGCTGCAAGCGAGACCTCGCAGAAAGGCCTGCATATAACTGCATCTGTGAGCATGCGCAGTCGTGTCCGACCCTACAACCCCGTAGACTGTGGCCCGCCAAGTTCCTCTGTCCGTGGGTTTCTCCAGGAAACAATACTGGGGTGGGTTGCCATTTTAACCCTGATCTCCCAGTAAGGTCAGATGTCCCCAAGTTTGATCCAAGCCTCAGCCCTTAGCAATGGCAAGATCCTGAGGGTGCAAGCGCCTCACCGCTCCACCTCTCCACTTCCTCATTTATAAGATGTTGTAACGTGAATATCTGCCTCTCACAGAGAGATGGTGGATCTGAAGGACTTGGTAGTCTGGCCCACAGCAGATGCTGATGACAGTTATGACACACACATCTCAAGTTCCAGGTGACACTTTATGGCGTCCCGCAGTTGAAGTCAGCAGTTCCCAAATGCCAGCCCCTCGGGCGCAAGAAGATCCACAGCAGCTCTTCATGACCTTTCATTCACCATCACCTCCACTAAAGAGTCTTTTAGACTTCTTTTCTTAATTGCTGCCCCACCCGTGAAATTTTAATAGCACAGATACACTGTACATTTATGGACTATAGTTCTTTGGAGAGTCAAAAGCCATGAATTTTTTCACCTTTAACAGCCAATTTTTCTCAGCAGAGATGAAATCTTACATGCATTTTTGACTCTTCTCCCCAGCCAGAGGAAAGTTAGCTAAGATTCACTGTATCGATATATGTGCAAAGCATATACACACATGTATGGATGACGGTAGCTTTAATTAACGGATCTGTTAGGGGAAGCACACTGATTTAACCGCCCACCCTGGCCAGGCACCATAGTAACTATTTGCATGAGTTGTTTTATGACAGGAGATCCTGATAAGGAATCCGGAACTAATAAGCCACCACCAACTGGAAGAGTTCGGGAAAGGTCAAAAGGAGACACTGCATGTCCATCCACTTCCCAGAATCCCTCTCGGTAGCATCCATCTTGGCTGAGTGATGCGTGCACCACCAGGAAAGACTCTGAATTAGAATGATTGGCCAAAGACCACCTGAAAACTAATCCCATCACTATAAAACCCGAGACTGCGAGCCACACGGCAGAGCAGTTCTCCTGGTTTCCCTTACCCTACTGCTCTCCACTCGGGTGCTCTTTCCCAATAAAATCTCTTGCTTTGTCAGCACATGTGTCTCCTCAGACAATTCATTTCCAAGTGTTAGACAAGAGCCCAGTTTCGGGCCCTGGAAGGGGTCCCCCTTCCTGCAACAGATAGGACAATGTAAAATATTTACATTTTACATAGAAGAGGGACCAGTGTTAAATAAAGCACCTCCTAAATTTAAAAATTAAAAAATGTCAATTTTCGCTCATGTTAAGAATGCATGGGGACTTCCCTGGTGGTCCAGAGGTGAAGACTCCAAGCTCCCAAAGCAGGGGGCCCAGGTTCCATCCTGATCTGAAAACAAGATCCCACTTGCTGCAACTGAAGATCCCATGTGCCACAAATAACACATGGCACAGCCACAAAAACACATATTTTTTAAAAAAGAAGTTACATACTGTAGCCTCCACTCATGTCATTGTCCCCAAATGACAAAACTCTGGTGGTGGAAAACGTGGCCAACACAGGGCAGTGGTGGATATGCAACTCGAAAAATGTAGCACAAGGCCGTTTGTTTGTGACCGGGGGAAAGTTCTGCGTCTTAATTATAGTAGGGGTGCAGGAATCTATATGGAGGAGGAAACTGCACAGGGCTATACATCAGGGGCTTCCCTGGTGGTTCAGACAGTAAAGAATCTGCCTCCTATGCAGGAGACCCGGGTTCAATCTCTGGATCAGAAAGATCCCTTAGAGAAGGGAATGGCAATCTACTCTGGTATTCTTACCTGGAGAATTCCATGGATAGAGGAGCCTGGTGCGATACAGTCCATGGAGTCACAAAGAGTTAGACAGGACTGCGTGACTAACACTTTCACACAAACACACATACACACACACACATGCGCACACACACATGCACACACACGCACACACACACGCACACAGAAATGAAGTCTGTACTCCCTCTTGTCAAGTTCCCAAGCTTAACATTGCACCCCCATAACAGGGTGTCACCCCTGGGGTTCACGGGACTCTGTGCACTATTTTTGCAACTTCCTGTAAATCTATAATTATTTAAAAATACAAAGTAAAAGCCCCAGCAAAAGACAATGGCCGTTGCACCAGGCTTCTCTGGCGTTCTCCAACTCTGAGACTTGAAGGGGAATCCTCGCTGGGTAGGCACCAGCCCCTGCCCTCTCTGCAGCCCCGAGTCAAGGCTGACACAGCTCTCAGCCAGCTGCGCTGTGAGTCCAGAGAGCCTCTGATCCCTCCCTCTCCTCTCTCTTCACTTAACGCTGCCTGTGTTTCACGCTCCCTGACTGATCTCCATCGTTTCATCCAGGCCCTTTGATGACTTGGCTCTGGTCACTCGCTAATCCAGCCAAGCTTCCTGCCTCCCACCGGGTTTTCTTCCATCTTCTCATCGTCTCCTCTGTTGCTGGCCCTTTGCTGGGCTGAGAGGCCATGACCCAAATGCCAGGGGACTGGGGAACTACTGACCACAGCTGGGGCCTCCCTCTGGCCTGAGGAACACTAAGCTGACCCTGGGACTTTGGCTCACCAATTCTGCATTCCCAGCCAAGACTTAGGATTTAATGGGCATCGTTTCATAGCACTTTGAAATTGGTGTGCTGGGAAAATCCAGCAACAGGTGGTTCCTTCTGCGGGTACTTGCAGCCAGAGAACTCATTCAGGACTACTGCAGAGGCTGTTGAGTTTAAAGAATCAGGAGGTGGGGATTCACACAGTCGCATTACCACTTGCCAACAAGTGGTTACCTCTCCTGGAGACAGAAATGACTTGTTCTGGACCTACAGATGTGCTCCAAGCAGATGATAAGACAAAGGCAGGAAAGGGATTTGCAAACAGGACAGCCCTTTGCCAATCAAATTTATAAGTTACTACCCTAGCGACTGGTGGTCCAATGGCTAAGACTCTATGCTCCCAGTTCAGGGGGCCTGGGTTCAGTCCCTGGTCAGGGAACTAGAGTCCACGTGTTGCCACTAAAAGAACCCGTATGCCACAAGGAAAGATCCAAGATGCCCTGCCGTGCAATTAAGACCTGGCACAGCCAAATAAATAAATATTTCTTTAAAAATAAAAAATAAAGGTTAGTACCCTAGTTTCGTCTTTCTCTTCTGAGAACACTTTTTTGCAGTTGCCTCACTGGTGGTTCCATCGATGTCTTTCTGTCATTAGACAAGTCGAAGATGTCCCATCTAAAGGCAAGGAAGCTGGAGTATCTACAAGCTCTACCCTATTGTAGGTTAAGAAATGCTCCCAGGGATCCTAATTCCCTGTGCTTACAGCCTAATCCAGATATTAGGCAAGCAGACGTCTGAGGACAAAGAGAGGGTCATGGATACTAGATACAGAAAACCATCGGTCCAGAAGGAAATGACAGCCAAAAGGAGACGAGTGGGCACTGACGGTCTCTGCTGTAAACACAATATTCCACAGAGTGCTGTTCTATGTGGCCTCCCCAGTGGCTCAGCAGTGAAGCATCTGTCTGCAATGCAGGAGACAAGTGAGACATGGGTTTGACCCCTGGATCAGGAAGATCCCCTGGAGGAAATGGCAACCCACTCCAGTATCCTTGCCTGGACAATCCCATGGACAGAGGAGCCTGGTGGGCTATAGTCCATGGGGTCTCAAAGAGTCAGACACAGCTGAGTGACTGAGCAGGACCACGACTATTCTACGTATCTAGCGCTGCCTAAAAAACCACCCCGAAACAGCGTGATCTATCACCACAACCACGTTTGTTTTGCCTGTGAGTCTACAAGTCAGCAGGGCTCGGGGCAGAGAACTAGTCAGTGCTCCACTCAGCCTCAGCCGGTGGTGCAGCTCGGAGGGTGGGATTTGGAGTCCTCTGAATGGTCACTCCATCACACGGTCCAGGGGTCGATGCTGGCTGTCTCCAGGACCACAGCAGGGACCAGAGCTGGCACACTGCAGATGGTCCCTCCACGTGGCTGCCTGGGCTTCCTCACAACATGGCAGCTCAGTTTCAAGGGCAGAGAGGAGCCAAAAGAGGTGAAAACCGGGCAGAAACTGCACTGTCTTTTATGACTGAGCCCCCAGAAGTCATGCAACAGTACTTCTACTGCCTGTTGGTTGAGAGCAAGTCACGAGGCTAGCCTGTATTTAGGAGAAAAGGGGGACTCACTGGTGGGCCAGCGGTTAAGCATCCACCTTCCAATGTTGGGGATCAACATTTGATCCCTGGTCAGGAAGCTAAGATCCCACCTGCTGCAGAGCAACCAAGCCCGCATCACAGCTAGAGAAATCCTGAGCACTGCAATTAAGACCCAGCACAGCAGCCAAAACTTTTTTTTTAATTTTTTTAAGAGAAAACGAATTAGATTTCACACTTTCAGAGACTCTGCAGACGTAGTTTAGAGCCACCACCCTACGCTTCCATTCAGTTTTACAAACAGAGCATTTCCTCTCTGTCAAGCATTCTGCTAGACACCAAGGTGACAGGACAGACAATTCGTTTCGAAAAGAGATTTTAAAAAGAATTCTGGAGTCAAAGTGTTAAGGTTCATTGCCGTACTTATCTCAACAGTAGTTTTATAATTTGCATGAATTTTTGACTAATGCTAATTTCTTCAGAAATGATTCAGAAATACGTACGTTGTTTGAGAATGCTTTTGTGCTCAGGGCCAACACTTTCGGTGGGGCAGGGTGAGCACTGTGCAAAAGCACTTTCCCCCTCCCCAAGGAACCAAGGTGGGGAAGAAATCCAAATTGCACCTGCTCATCAGACTGTGCCCCGCTGCTGGGCTGGCTCATAAAAGGGTGTTTTCTGGTTCCATGTGCTAAGCCATTCACCCCTACCTGGAGGAGGCATCTTTTATTTATTTACTCAAAGGTGCCAAAAATACGAACATAAATGACAGAAGCAATATTATTTAAAAATTTAATAAAGTTTTTTTTAAGAAATGTGTCAAAAAAAAAGAACTGTGTCAAAATATTAATAGATGTCATCACTGTGTGGTGAACTATAGGAGGCTTTTATTCACTTTCTGTTGCTTATATGTATTTTTCAAATTTTCTATAATGAATACATACTATTGTTATGAAGAAAAAAGTAATAATAAATTGTTGAGACCCATTCAACTGTACCTGTCAAGCTGTCCAAGGAATGGAGCAGAAAAATCCCCTTGAACTTGGATCTGACCCTAGACCCTAGTTTGTGACCCTGAACACACTACTTTTTTTCTCTGGAAAAGTTTCTTCATCTGTGAATGGGTGAACAACACCTCCCATCTTGGGTATTTTCTGGGATACCCAAAATCTCAAACGAGATCTCAGAAGTGAGCAAGCTTTAGAAGCCATAAGATGCTCTGCAAATAGGAAGAACATTTCTACCCAAATACCTTCAAAATAAAGGGTAGGTCCAGCAGGAGCCCACAAGCATCAGAACTAGGGTGAGGCAGCGAGCCACTGGCCCTGGGTGCAAAATCTAAGACCACCTCAACGACTCGCTCATCTGGATAAATAACACAGCAGTTTCCTGCTTTTTAAAACACAACTTTAAACTTTTTATTTTGTACAGGACTATAGCCAATTCACAACGCTGTGATAGTTTCAGGTAGACAGCAAAGGGACTCAGCCGTGCATATGCGTGTATCCATTCTCCCCGACACTCCTTTCCATCCAGACGGGCACAGAGCATTGAGCAGAGTTCCCTGTGCTACACAGCAGGTCCTTGTTGGTTATCCATTTCAAGTATAACAGTGTGTACAAGTCCATCCCAAACTCCCTAACTACCCCTTCCCCTATCTGAACTTCCCCCGTAAGTTCATTCTCTGTTTACGAGCCTCTTTCTGTTTTGTTAGTTCATTTGTCTCATTTCTTTTGCGATTGCACTTCTAAGGGATGTCATATGATATTTCTCCTTCTCTGTCTGACTTACTTCACTACCGGGACAATATCTAAGTCCATCCATGTCGCTGAAAATGACATCATTTCATTCTTTTCAATGGCTGAGTGATATTCCACTGTGTATATGTACCATATCTTCCTTATCCTTTCCCCTGTCAATGGACATTTAGGTTGCTTTCATGTCTTGGCTATGCTGCAATGAACATTGGATGCACTGCTTTTTTAAGCTTCCAAATACCCATGGTGAAAAGAATAGCAACATCTGTAAATGAAGACAGGATCTGACTCAGCACCTCCACCAGCTTCACTCTCCTCACCCTGGTCTCGACCCTGAGACCTGGACTCTAGAGCAGAAGTGATTGGAGGTTTAGCGTCCAGGAGGGGAATGGCCTGAACTCCAGGTCATCCTTCCGGTTTGGAGGCCCAGCCTGAACCAGGGTCCAAATCTCCCAGCCTTTAACCAGGAGTATTTTCCATCATGCCAGGTGGTACCCACCCCCTGCCAGGATGACACTTTATGGAAGATGTGTGTATGTGTGTGTGTCCCCTGTCCCCACCATCTATACTAAAATCAACCCAAACAAGCAGGTGGTTTTCTCCAGAAAAGCCAGGAGGCTTAAGGAACAGCTTTAACACTGCCCCTGTTTCTCTACATTTTCACCCACATTTTGAGAGCTTGGTGTTTCAATCCAAAGCTGAGCTTGAAGAGACTGAAGCCCCCTTCAATAGAAATAGCAGGCCCTAAGACTGCTTCACAGGAATCCTTTCTCCAGGACGATGAAAGATGCATTGGAGAGGGTTTCCATCCTTGACTTGCTCCCTTGGTGGAGGGTCAGGCCCTGCAAACAGCTGTTGCAGAGTTGCCTGCGGAAGCTGCCTGCAGCTGAACCGAGAAGGCAGCTGAACCGAGAAGGAGTCTGCATCCCAGCTTCTCTTGCCCTTCATCACAGCACTTGTCTCCATCTGTAATTACATGTGTGACATTTGATTAATATCTGTCTCCCCCAGCCCGCCCCAAGCCCAGGCTTTCAGCAGGCCGGGGTCTGCCTGCCTCCTGCTCACTGCTCCTCCCCCAGGGGGAGCACGGAGTAAGGCTCCTGGACATATTTGCTGAATGTATGACTCATGGAGTTAATTAAACCCGTGAACTAAGGCAAAGTCCAGGTCTGGAAACGAGCAGAATACTAAAAACAGCAGCCCCGGTTTACACTTTCAAATGAGAAGCCCGGTCTGAAGCTCTGTGCGGCGGAGACACATGTAATCGCCACAACTATCTCGAAGGCAGGCACCGCTGCAGGTACCTGTCTTAGGGCTGAGGAAGTAGAGACATGAGAGGCTTAAGCCATTGGCCCATCACACTCTGCAGTCCCTCCCTGGCCACAGAGTCCAAGCAGAAGGGTGACGCTCACAGCAGGTGAACAGAGGGAGACGGAGGTAGCAGACCACACCCTGATCTGCCTTCTTCTGGGCTTGTCCCTCCTTCCTTCCCCCAGCCCCTCCTTCTTGTTGAGTCTGGTGGTCTCTGCTGGTTGTGCCCCATTGGAGCTGGGGCACAGACACAGTGGGCCTCTCCGCTCTCACACCACACTGACCCTCTGAGCATCTCAAGGAGTCCAGAGGTTTACGCCACCTTCTAGATACAGACTCTCCAAAGCACTGGACCGAGTAGTTCTCACCAGGAGCAACTGTGCCCCCCACCAGCAGGGGACATCTGGCAATGTCTGGAGACATTTGTGATCGTCACGCCTGAGAAAGGGGTGTAATTGACATCTCCTGGGTAGAGTCCTAGACAGCATATTAAAAAGCAGAGACCTTACTTTACCAACAAAAGTCCATCTAGTCAAAGGTATGGTTTTTCCAGTAGCCATGTATGGATGTGAGAGTTGGACTATAAAGAAAGCTGAGTGCCAAAGAATTGATGCTTTTGAACTGTGGTGTTGGAAAAGACTCTTGAGAGTCCCTTGGACTGCAAGGAGATCCAACCAGTCCATCCTAAAGGAAATCAGTACTGAATATTGATTGGAAGGACTGATGTTGAAGCTGAAACTCCAATACTTTGGCCACTTGATGCAAAGAGCTGCCTCATTTGAAAAGACCCTGATGCTGGGAAAGATTGAAGGGGACAGGCGACAGAGGATGAGATGGTTGGATGGCATCACTGACGCAATGGACATGAGTTTGAGTAAACTCCAGGAGTTGTTGATGGACAGGGAAGCCTGGCGTGCTGCAGTCCATGGGGTCGCAAAGAGTCGGACACGACTGAGCAACTGAACTGAACTGAATTGGGTAGAGTCCAGAGATTGGGCATCCCATCAATGTATAGGGTGGCCCCCACAACACACAGTGACCTGACCTCAGACATCACTAGGGCTGAGGCTGGGAAGTCCCGGCCGATCTGACCCTCTGTGCTGAGAAGCATTCCTAGGAGTTCCCTGGCAATCCCGTGGCTGGGACTCTGCACTCCCAGTGCAGAGAGGATGGTAGTCCCTGGCCGGGGAACTAAGATTCCACAGGCAGCACAACGCAGCCAAAAACAATAATAATCTGGAAAGCAATGTGCACGTGTGTCTGCTGTCGTGTCTGAGTCTCTGCGACCCCATGGACTGTAGCCCACCAGGCTGCTCTGTCCATGGGATTCTCCAGGCAAGAATGCTGGAGTGGATTACTAGGGGATCTTCCTGACCCAGGGTTCGAACCTGCATCTCTTGCATCTCTTGCATTGCCAGGTGGGCTCTTTTTTAAAAAAATATTTATTATTTATTTGGCTGCTCCAAGGCTTACTTGCGGCACACGGGATCATTAGCTGTGTCATGCAAACTCTTACTTGTGGCATGTGGGATCTAGTTTCCTGACCAGGGGTTGAACCTGGGCCCCCTAGCTTTGGGAGCTCAGTGTCTTGGCTACTGCACCAGCAGGGAAGTCCTGGCAGATGGATTCCTTACTACTGCACCACCTGGGAAGCCCTTTGAAAGCAATGCATAATTTTAAAAAAAAAAAAGGATTCCCAGCTGCCTCCTGTGTGGGTCCACTTGGACATCCCCCGAGGTCTCAGTGTCCTCCAGAGCGAAGTCATACTTTGCACCCCTCCTCCAGCATCACCAGTCAGCTGGCCTTCCAGCATTTTCCAGTTCTGGAAACACCAGTTCCACGCACATTACTATCCCACCTGGGAAACTGTTATCACCTGGGCACATCAGGCACCCACCCACTTCAGTAACCCCATCATCTAAATGCCAGCTCTGAATTCTTCTTGCCTTCCCATCACCTCCGCCCCACCTGAGCCACCACGCTCCCTGCACTGACCAGCCTCTCTGCTGGCCTTGATCCCTGCAGCTTCACCACCACCCACTCTGGCCCATCACCCACGCAATGAGCAGAGAGATCCTTCTCAAGCCTGAAAGTGTCGCCTCTGGGACTTCCCTGGAGGTTCAGGGATGAAGTCTCTACATTTCCAATGCAGGGAGCATGGGTTCAATCCCTGGCTGGGGAACAGAGTTCCCATATGCCCCACAACTCAGCTGAAATATAAAAAAATAAAAGTATCGCCTCCTCCAGAAAAATCCCCATTGAGTACAGCGTTTCCTTTTGGAGTGATGATAATGTTCTAGAACGAGACGGCGATGCTTGTTTACCGTTGTGTAGGCGCTAAATGGCCCTGGACTGTGTGTTTTAAAAAGTTTAAATTTTCTCTGTAGATATTGGACCGCAATTTCTTAAAAACCACCCCCTTGACCTCTGGGCTCCTCTCTGTGGCTTCCACAATCTGGCCTCTAACTCTCCCTCTGGCCTTCTTTCTTGCTAAGGACCCAGATCAGTCACTGGGCTTTGCTGGGGACTGGAGCAGGGAGCGGTGGGGAATGGGGGTGCCTGAGACCTTGCAAGTGAAAACAGTGAAGCAGTGAGATTAAGAAAGCAAATTAGACTTCCCTGGTGCTCCAGTGGTTAGCACTTCGTGATCCCACTGCTGAGGGCCCAGGTTCAATCCCCAGTCGGGGAGCTAAGATTCCACAAGTGGTGTAGTGCAGCCAAAAAAACAATAATAAAATAAATGGAATTTTTTAAATTAAAAAAGTAAATAGAAACTGCCCGGGCAGCCCGACAGTTAAGAATCCACCTGCTGATGCAGGAGACAGAGGTTTGGTCCTTGGTCCAGGAAGATCCCACATGCCAAAGGGCGACTAAGCCTGAGGCTAGAGTGTAGCCCCTGCTCAAAGACCACAAGAGATTTTAAAAAAAAAAAAAAGATGGCTGCTGGTTTTAGATGCTGCTTTTGGGGTGACGTGTTACGAAGCAACAAAGAAACAGGCACCTGGTCAGCCAGCCTCCACCCATGTGCCAGACCCACCTCTCACCAGAGGTGCGTGCTTGGGCCATCATTTCCCCTCTGGAAGCCTCAGCCTAACTTCCCTGGTGGCTCAGATGGTAAAGAATCTGCTGCAACGCGGAAGACCTGGGTTCGATCCTTGGAGAGGAAGATCCCCTGGAGAAGGAAATGGCTACCCACTCCAGTATTCTTGCCTAGAGAATCCCATGGACAGAGGAGCCTGGTGGGCCACAGTCCATGGGGTCAGAAAGAGTCAGACACAACTGAGTAACTTCACTTTAGCTTCAGTCTGCTCATCACAGAAGAGAGAAACCCAGCACGTGCCTCACAGGTGTCTTCAGACAGAAGAGAAAGTATGCTCAGCACGTGACAAGTACTTACTAGTGTAGCTGCGGTTACTATTTTGACGTGCTTTTTAAAGTACGGATTTGGCTACACCAGGCCTTAGCCGCAGCATGTAAATCTCTAGCTGCAGCACGTGGGATCTAGATCCGCAACCCGAGATGGAACCCCAGCCCCCCTGCATCGGAAGTGCAGAGTCTTAGCCACTGGACCACCAGGGAAATCCCTATTCTGATTTTTTAGAACAACCCTGGTCATAGGGCCTGTATTCATTTCCCAAGACCACCATGACAAAGGACCCGAAACTGGGCACCGAAAAACAACAGAAATTTATTCTCTCACAACCCTAGAGGCCAGAAGTCTAAAACCAAGGTACCAGGGGACTTCCCTGGCGGTCCAACTCACTGCCAGGGCCCAGTCTCAGTCCCTGATCAGGGAACTAAGATCCCGCAAGCTGAGTGGCATGGTCAAAAAAAAAATTTATGAAAAAAAAAATAATAATAAAATCAAGGGTCAGGAGGGCCATGCTAGTCTGAAGACTCCAGGGCAGGATCCTTGCTGCCTCTTCTTGTCTCTGGAGGCTCCGGGTGCGCCTTGGCTTACAGAAGCATCGCTCTCTTCACCTGGTCCCCTCTCTGTGTGTCGGTGGCTTCCTATGGCTTCTTATGCCTGCCAGTGCCGAAGACAAAACAGACTCGGGTTTGATCCCCAGGTTGGGAAGATCCGCTGGAGGAGGAAATGGCAACCCACTCCAGTATACTTGCCTGGAGAATCCCATGGACCTGGTGGGCTACAGTCCACAGGGTACATAGAGTCGGAGATGACTGAAGTGACTCAGCACACACACACACGGCTTCTTATAAAGACACCAGTTACTGGATTTACCCTGATACAGTGTGACCTCGTCTTAACTAATTACATCTGCAAAGACTCTCTTTCCAAATGAGGTCGTGTTCATAGATACTAGAGTTACAAGTTTTGGAGTATACCCCTGAGCCCGCGTGTGTGTGTGAGCACGCACATACCTGTTCATGTCCCACTCTTTTTCAACCTCATGGACGGTAGCCCACCAGGCTCCCCGGTCCATGGGATTGCCCAGGCAAGAAAACTGGAGTGGGTTGCCATTTTCTCCTCCAGGGGATCTTCCCGACCCAGGGATTGAACTTGCATCTTCTGCATTGGCGGGCAGGCCCTTTATCTCCAAGCCAATTGGAAAGCCCTTGAACCCACAGCAGTCCCTTTGCAGGTAGGCGACTACCTGAACACACACCTCCCCTCTCAGGGCCTCACGGGTGAAAGATGAAGGTCAGGTGTGGACATCAGGCCGTCTAGGACTGACACCAGCTGGTTGCGTGGTGCAGACTCAGGACCACGTCCTCAGTGAGGAGGAAAACCGACAGCCTGCTCCAGGCATCACAGGTGAGGCCTCAGCTTGACGCTCGGGCTCCCCCAGGCTGCTGCTTCCAGGCAAGGACTCAACTACACAGGGAGGCGCAGGAGGGAGCAAGCCCCTCGAAGGAGCAGGGAGGCAGGGGACGGGGGAACTCAGCTCTCCCAGCGCATAAACATTGTATTAGTCATCCCAGGCTTGTTCCTCCTCTGGGGCTCCGAGTATTCCATTAAATTAAGCATTTCTAATTGAGGAAATAGAAAGGAACACGGAACAAATGCCAATGTTCTGAGAAAATCCCCATGTCCTCCTGATGGGGAGAGGTCCGCTCCCCAAGCTGTGGTTGGAATACAGGCGACTTAACCTGGTTGCTGATGAAAGGGCAGGATCTCCAGGGACAGCTGCATCAGGTGCCCTGGGGCAGGGGGATCCTCAGACCCCAAGGAGGGTGGAGGCGGAGGCAGAAGCCCGTGGCTCAGCTGAGTGATCGGAGCATCAAGTTTGGGTCTCGGTCCCGGCCCATGACCTTGGAGCATCCTTGGCCTCGCTGAGCCTGACGATGGGAACCACAGAGGACTCCCCCCGCCCTCCCCTTGCAGGACAGCAGCCGGGCTCAGATGGGAGCCAGGACCTTAGGAAACTCTCAAGTGCTCCCAGGTGTAAGTCAATCCTGTCTGCTGGGTGACCCACCTTCAACGGTGCTCCCAGGAAGCTTCCAGAAGAGGCCAGAGCAGATGACCCGTGATTGGGCCCAGGGGAGACGCTTCCTACAGACCTTCAGCAACATCTGAGCAGCCGGGCGGTGATGTGCTCCCTCTCCACTCTCCTGGCTTCCTGAGAAAAGCTCAGACCCACAGGGAGGTGAGAAATGGAGACCCGAACACGAGAAGGGACTTTCCCAAGTCAGCCGTCCAGGAAGCAAAAGAGCGCTTGTCCAGGAGCCGGGCGACCCAGGCACAGCCCGCAGCCTTTTGATCCCTGAACCATGCTTTCTCCCCACCGGCCTCAGCCCCACTTAGAGTCTCTTGTCCCCTGGCTGGACCCCTGCTTATGAGAGAGGGTGACGGGGTAACGGCCACCAGAGAGCCACTAGAATAGGGGACGCCATTCCTCTAGGCGGGACTAGGGTTTCGCAGGACCTCGTGACCTTTTTGGCTAACTGGTGCGTTCCCAGTGCCTGGCTGAGGACTTGGCATGAAACGGCTCTCAGGAGAAGCTTGGGGGATTGAACTGGATTAAATGGGCTTGGGGAGGATGATCCGTGTGCCCATTTACAGGCAAGAAGACTGAGGCCCAGAGGGAGCCAGGGACTTCCCCAGAACCACACCCCCGAGCTGGAAGAGGTGCATCGGCTGTTCCTGGCCTTTCTCAGACCTGACCTTTCACAGCTTCCCAGTCTCAGCTGGGCTTTCTGCGTTTTTCTGAACCTCCCTCAGTCTCTTCCTGTTTTTCCCTCTTCTTTCTCTCTGAACTTGGCTCCTTCCTTCCCTGCCTGCCTCTGCCTTCAGTCCACTCTCTCTCCATGCCTGCATGCTCAGTTGTGTCTGACTGTGCGACCCCATGGACTGTAGCCCGCCAGGCTCCTCTGTCCTTGGGATTTCCCAGGCAAGAATACTGGAACGGGTTGCCATTTCCTTCTCCAGGGGATCTTCCCGACCCGGGGATGAACCTGCGTCTCTTATGTCTCCTGCGTTGGCAGGCAGGTCCTTCACCACTGCACCACCAGGGAAGCCCCCTCTCTGTCACTATCTCTGTCACTATCTCTTTAAGGGTGTTGATATGTTTCTCTGAGCCTCTTGTGTCTGTGTGTATGTGTCCATCTGTCATTCTGTCCTTCTCTCTCCCTCTCCCTTCCCCTATCCTCCAGACGCTCCAGGGGCGGGGCATGCGGGGCAGGGGGTGGTCACAGTTGTAAATATCTGGGAAGCACAGGCTTCCCAGGTGACACTAGTGGTAAAGAACCTGCCTGCCAATGCAAGAGACGTCAGAGACACAGGTTCGATCCCTGGGTCAGGAAGATCCCCTGGAGGAGGGCATGGCAACCCACTCCAGTCTTCTTGTCTGGAGACTCCCTGGTGGGCTACAGGCCATGGCCCGGGCTACAGAGCTGCACACAAGTGAGCAACTGACACTTTCACTTTCCCCTCATAGGTGAGTGACGACGTGGATGAAGAATATGAGTGAATCACTACATATTGATGCATGGTGGATGGCTGGGTGGAGGGTGGACAGTGAGTCAACCAATGAGGGAACTTTCTCGCCAGGCAGAGACGTCCTGAGTGGCGAGTGGGTCAGTTCCATGGACCATCCACATCAGACTGTCCAGCCAGGTCTGGACCAAAGGACACAGGTCCAGGCAGAGCTCCCTCTGCGAAGGGGAGGCAAGTTCTTCCTCCCCCTCTTGTCCTATTTACTTTTCTGAAGTAAAAGCCCCCTCCCCTCAACCCCCAAAGCCCACCCTGAGTCCAAGCCCCGCCTCCTCCTGGTCTGAACACCCTGATGCCCCAGATGATGGGAGAAGCCCCTCCTCCACCTGCTCTCCACCCCCAGACCAAAGGAGCTTCTGTAGGGGTTCTCACTCCACCCCTGCACAGCATAGTCACCTGGGGAACTCTTTTTTAAAAATACCAATGCCTGGGCCCACTTTCGAAGTTTGGATTCCTTTGGGCTCAGTTGTTAGAAGTTTGATTTTATTTTAAAGCCCCTGAATGATGCTACTGTGAAGCCTGTGGTGAGAACTGCTGTGTTAGAGCCGGCACCTCTGCCACCCAGACAGCAATGGAAGGACTTCCCCAGTGGTCCAGCAGTTAAGACTCTGCACTTCCTCTGCAGGGGGCACAGGTTGGATCCCTGGTTAGGGAACTAAGATCCTGCATGCTGCACCATGCGGCCAAAACACTGAAAATATGTTCAAAATAGGGATGGAATCAAAGGGAATGGGATGCGATAGGACAGAATCCCAAACACAGCTCAACCACGAAGAACCTCCTTACCATGGACCAGAGGAACCCCCAGCCCTCTTCCTCTGCCTCCTCCTCCCCTCTCTAACTTCACCTCCTACCGCCATCCCCCAACACGCCTTCCTTCCCTCCCTCAAACACCTAAGCCTGTTCCCACCTCAGGGCCTTTGCACGTGCCGACACCTGCCTGGTCGGCTGTTTCCCACATGGAGGGCTTCTCATCTGAGTCTGCACAAATGCCGCCTCCTCCCAGAGGCCCTTCCTGACTGTCCTTCCAAGAGTAGCCCCCCCAGCACCTTCCATCTCATGACCCTGTTTTCTTCACCTCGTGAGTTTCTCGTATGCCCTGCTGGTTCTCATGTGCGCCGTCGGTTTCCATGTAATGCCAGGGATCTTGTCATCCATGCCCACGGATGCATTCTCAGACCCCAGTGCAGTTTTTGGGACATAACAGGCATTTGGTAAGTGTTTATTGAATGAATGAGATCCTTTACAACTGTGTAGTCAGTTCCTTGAGAACACAGGTGCCCTCTCTTTGTCCTTATTCCTTTTCGTTCCCGTAGCCGGGTTTCTCACACTCGGCACTTTGACAAGTGGGACTAGATATCTTTCTTGTTTGGAGGGCATCCCGTGCCCTGTGAAAGTTGAATAGCGGCCCTAATCTCCACCCACTGGAGATAGCACGCACCCGTCCCCAGGAATGACAACCAGAAATGTCTCCAGACACCCCCAAAGGCCCCAAGTGGAGAGGGAGCGGCGAATCTCCCCCAGTGAAGAACCCCTGCCGTGAGTGTTTAACCCACTGAAAGGCTGAGAACAAATGTCCTTGGTTTGATTTGAATATCAAGGCTAGCCTCTAGTGCAGTTCCCCAGTATGACCAGCAGGTGGCAGCAGAGACCGCCCTCTCACTATCACAGTTTGCTCCCGCTTTGTGAAAACTTTTTCATCTTTCTCCCCAGACTAGAAACTGATTTTTGGAAATGCACTCACCCACTGCCACGAGGTCTTGTGACCAATCCACTTTTTTTGTACTTTTTCAGACTAGACAGAAAGGGAAGCAGCAGCAATGATTTGAACCCAGAAGTGCGCTGGAATCAGGTAGATATGAATTTCAGTCCCAATTGTACCCCCTTTCTCTCCTTAGCTTGGGCTTCCCTGGAAGCTCAGCTGGTACAGAATCCGCCTGCAACAGGGAGACCTCAGTTTGATTCCTGGGTTGGGAAGATCCATTGGAGAAGAGATAGGCTACCCACTCCAGTATTCTTGGGCTTCCCTGGTGGCTAGGGAGACCTGGGTTTGATCCCTGGGTTGGGAGGATCCCCCAGAGGAGGGAAAGGTGACCAGCTCCAATATTCTGGCCCGGAGAATTCCATGGACTGTATAGTCCATGAGGTCACAACGAGTCGGACACGACTGAGTGACCACTCTCTCCCAGCTTAGCCCATCTGCCCCTCAGTTCTGACCTGTACGCACTTCGCACATCTCCATAGTCAGTACCATCAGCCATGTATTTCACCTGCCTCTGTCCTCAACCGTGTTGCAACTCAGGGAGCAAGGGCTCGCTCTGGTGGGGTCACCGCCCCTAGTTCCTAGCATAAACGGCCGGCCCTCGGAGGTTTGCTGAATGACTGATTGATACGTTCACTGGACAGTGCGGGGGCAGAGTAAGCAATGACTCAATGGGTGTCAGCCGTGACGACGACCATGCCCTACTAAGGATGCCCTACTTCACGATGATGGCCATGCTACGGTGAGGGGGAGGACATCACAGTGTAGGCAGTGACGTCGTGGCAAAAGTAATGATGTCATGGTAGAGTGATGTCACGGTGAGGATGACGTTATGCAGTTGGTCTTAGTGTTCTCATCTTATGTCCACACCAGGGGGCCCCAGACCGGAACCGTCAGCCCTTCCTGCGGAGTTTCTGTAACAGGTATTTTATTTTGTTCTTAGCCATGCCATGCAGCAGGTGGGATCTCGGTTCTGAGACCAGGGATCGAATCCACACCCCTGCATTGGAAGCACAGAGTCTTAACCACTGGACCACCAGGGAAGTCCCTCCTGGGGAGTTTCTTAAACCTGCAGCTCCCCGGCCCTCCGCACATCTCATGACTCAGAATCTTACAGAAGCAGGTTCTCAACCTTAGCTGATGTTGAGTCATCAGAAGAGGTCCACAATTATCAACACCTAGGCTGCCTCCTCCCCACCCCCGACCCGGAGACCGTCAGAGCAGAGGTTGAACCCCGGCATCAGGCCTCGTGATTCTAATGGGCAGCAAGGCGAAAGCCAGCCCTGACACTTAACAAACTCCCCAGGTCAGTGTGATACAAAGGGTGGTCCCAGCCCAGGAGTGTCTGCAGCACCTGGAAACTGCTTAGAAATGAGCCCCACCCAGACCCACCGACTCAGAGACCCCAAGTGGGCCTGGACTCCCGGTGGACTGACGTGTGAGCAGCACTGCCCCGGGGGAGTTCAGACACACAGCCACTCTGGGGCCCCCATCCCCACCGGCCAGAATATCAGGAGGAAAGAGGGATGGAACTTTCTGGAGGAGGGAGGAAGAGTTATGATCAGTCCCCAGAGATCACTCTAGCCATTGACCAACTCCTCGGGGGCCTCCCAGCTCCCTATTCTAGACTGAACCTCCCCACCACACAAGAAAACACCAGACTACAGTGATTTTCACCCCAAAGGACCCGAGTCTTCTCTGAAGAGCGTTCAGTGCCAATGGGGCCATGGAGGTGGGCACAGGCCCCCAGCCAGACCCGCCGGGGCCATGCCAAGAAAACACCTTCCACCTCCGGTCACAGAGCTGCTATGCTGCTAAGCCACTCAGTCGTGTCTGACTCTTTGCGACCCATGGACTGTAGCCCACCAGGCTCCTCTGTCCATGGGACTCTCCAAAGCAAGAATACTGGAGTGGGGTGCCATGCCCTCCTCCAGGGGATCTTCCTGACTCAGGGGTGGAACCCAGGTCTCCCGAATTGCAGGCAGGAGAATCATTGTACCAACAAAGCCTGAAAGGAACCAGGTGAGCATGAGCCTGGCTGAAGCAGGTGAGGCAGGACACATCCACCACCTGGCTGTTGAGGAGCCCACGTCTCTGCGGTCTTCCCCCCGGTTCCCCACAGGGCCTCCTGCCTGGCCCCAGGTCACGGGGAAGCCTGAAGCCCAGTGTCTGAGATGCAGCCGCCTCCACACACAGGATCCAGGCCGCAGCCAGTCAGCAGGAACCACCCAGAGAAGCTGAGCTGTCGGAGAATATGCCTGTAGCTTCCTGTGTTTTTCTAACAGTTACCTAACCTCTCTGGTCCTCCATTTTCTTAACAGAGAGACTCATGCAAAGGGCAGGTGTGAGGATGCAGCGAAGCCAGAGGCAGTGCACAGAGGCTGCAGTGACCGAGGGGGCCCTTTGTGTGGTCTCACGGGTTCGGGCTCCTCCAGGCCACAGACACACAGGTGCCTGGACACAGCATCCCCCACGCCAGGCAGCGCTAACATGACCGCCAGGCCCGGAGCTCAGCCCACAGCAGCTCTCTGGTGGTGGCCTCAGACCAAGGGGAAGCCGCAGCCCACCAGGATGGTGTCCCTGAGCACCGGCCCCTCCAGTCCAAGCCGCTCCCTCCACCCTCAAGCCAGAGCCCGCCCGAATTCAGATGGCCTGGTCCTGCCGCTGTCTCAGGCTGAGCACGCGGGCCGCCGCCAGGAAGGTGGCCCCGGTGAGCAGCTCGGCGACGCAGCTGACCCAGCCCAGGGCCAGGGACCAGCCGAAGCGGATGTCCACCTGGTCCAGCAGCGTCTTCTCCTGCAGGAGACACAGCGCCTCCTGGAAGGCGGCGGCCGAGTAGGCGATGTAGACGCTGATGCCGGCGAGGGTCACCAGGGCTGCAGCGGACAGAGGAGAGCTGGCGGACCCCCACAGACACCCAGCACCACCCTCCTTCCCTCTGCTGCCCGTCCTCTGTCCCCCCACTCCTGCCACTGGTAGCTCCTCCCCATCCATCTTTCACGTGTGAGTGTGCGTGTCCCCTCTGTCCATGGGCTCTCCAGGCAAGAATCCTGGAGTGGGTTGCCATGTCCTCCTCCAGGGGGTCTTCCCGACCCAGGGATGGAACCCAGGTCTCCCCCAAGTTGGCAGCTGGATTCTTTACCACTGAGCCCCCTGGGAAGCCCCCGTCTATCTCAGCTCGTGTCAATTCCTGGATGCTATCCCCCGCACCCTACAGCTGGCCGAACCACCCCCTCCCATGGTTTCACAGCGCCTCACGGCACTCCATCACTGCCCAGGTCAGAACTGGCATTTTGCATCTGTTTGTGAACCAGCTAATGTCCATCTGCCTCAGTGTGAGCCCCAAGGGGTCCGCCCTGGACTCCCCAGCACCCAGAACAGCACCCTGCACACGGCCGGTCCCCATCCCTGTGTGATTAGGGCCCGCTGTCCAGTCTCACAGTCAGTGGTCCCGGGGGGCTATTTAAACACATTAGCCTCGGTCTACATCTCAGCTCCACGCTGGCACCTGCCACATGTCAAGCGCTATATTGCCTGGTTTCATGGCAAATCAGAGATGGAGACTTCTCCTGGGGAGGCGCCGCTTGGAGAATTCATAACTGGGCAAACCGTTAATGCCGATATTCTTAATAACATTACAGAGAATGGAAGGGAGCCTATGGTATTCTCCCCTCCAGACACTACTCTGCCGCTCCCTCCGTGGATCCCGAGTGCGTGTGTCATCCTTGCCGTCCCCTCCATGGATTTGATTGTGTGTGTCATCCCCGTTCTTGTTTTGTGTTGCTTCTGTGACTGTGCAGGGTGTTTAGCTGCAGCATGTGGGGTCTAGTTCCCTGAGCAGGGACAGAGGCAGGTCCCCTGCATGGAGAGCATGAAGGCTTGGCTGCTGGACCGCCAGGGAAGTCCCTGTTCTTGTTCTTTCTTAAGGACCGTTTCAAATGACCCAGGAAAATTCCCTAGTGGCCCAGTGGTTAGGACTCCACACTTTCACTGCCAAGGGCTCAGATTCAGTCCTTAGTCAGGGAACTAACTGACCCCATAAGCCATGCAGTGCGGCCAGTAAGTAAATAAGCAGGAGGCTATAAAGCTCCCGGAGAAGGCAATGGCGCCCCATTCCAGTACTCTTGCCTGGAAAATCCCATGGATGGAAGAGCCTGGTGGGCTGCAGTCCATGGGGTCGCTAAGAGCTGGACAGGACTGAGCAACTTCACTTTCACTTTTCATTTTCATGCATTGGAGAAGGAAATGGCAACCACTCCAGTGTTCTTGCCTGGAGACTCCCAGGGACGGGGGAGCCTGGTGCGCTGCCATCTATGGGGTCGCACAGAGTCGGACACAACTGAAGCGACTTAGCAGCAGCAGCAAGTGCTAGATCCCATCTTTGAAACCCAGCCATTGCCTGACTTGCCTGATTTTAATCAATCAAAGCAAAGCATTGTATCAGGATGGCAGGTGTGCATGAGACAGCAAGGGTCTCCCGCCAGCCTGTGACCCTAACCCTGAAGCTCTCGGGACTCAGCTTCTTTTATGAAACAGTGAAAACGATTCTCAGAACCTGCTCTCACCCTCAGGCTTCTCTCCTGGGACCACAGACCCAGGGACCCTGGGCAGGAAACCTGTTCATCCCTTCCAGCTAGGAGATCACAGCGGGGCAAACCGAGCCCCAGAGGGGATGCGGTCTCCCCCACCCTCCTTCCTTCTGGGGGATCATGCACGGCCCTTCCTGGCACCCGGGGCCCCATGCCAGCCAGGCACCTACCTCCAAAGAGGAAGAGGGTCCCCGTGAGCAGGAGGAGGCAGGAGGCTCGCAGGAGGAAGCTCAGAAAGCCCGTCATGCCCCCGAAAACCATGAGGATCAGGCTGAGCGGCAGCAGAATCACGAACGTCCCATGCATGGCTTAGGGGAGACAGAAGGAGGCAGTTACTAACATCCTTCAGTCAATCAACAAACACCTACCGAGCACTTCCTGTGACCAGCACCCAAACGCTGGGGGGAGGCGGGGAATTGCCACTGCTACTGCCGGTAATGATGATGATCTGGGCTTCCTGGTGGCTCAGGGGTAAAGAACCTGCCTGCTAACGGCGGGGGCAAACAGGTTTGATCCCTGATCTGGGAAGATCCCACATACTGCAGAGCAGCTAAACCCACGCCCTGCAACTACTGAGACTGTGCTCTGGAGCCCAGGAGCTGTGACTACTGAAGCCTGTGCTCCGAAACGAGAGAAGCCCTGGAACCTCCACTAGAGAAAAGTCCAAGCAGCAACAAACCCAGCACAGCCTAAATAAGTAAACAAAATTATTTTAAAAAGCCATGATAAGAATATGATTAATATGCTGTGCTAAGTCACTTCAATCGTGTCTGACCCTGTGAACTGTAGCCCGCCGGCTCCTCTGTCCATGGGATCCTCCAGGCGAGAATACTGGAGTGGATTCCTGTGCCCTCCTCCACGGCATCTCCTGACCCAACGATGGAACCTGCTTCTCTTGTGTCTCCTGCCCTGACAGGCGGGTTCTTTACCGCTAGAGCCACCTGGGAAGCTATGGTTATTGAAGCTCAGTTATGCCAGGCTTTGTGCTGCGTAAGTACCATCTCATTTAAATCCCACGCACCCTGAAAGTAGGTATTGTCCTTGTTCATTCGCTTATTCACTCAGCACACGTGTATCGAGTACCTGCTGGGTGCCAGGCTCTGTCCCTAGATTGGCAGACGCATAAGCAAATTCACCAAGGCTCCTGCCGTGTGGGGTCAGCAGTGAACAAGTGATGAAGCTGAGAAACGGTGACAAACGCACGGGGAAGGGCGTGAACAACGCTGAGAAGCCGGCAGGGCAGCGGCTCTACTGCGGAAGTGACATCAGAGCAAAGAGCAGGGAGGAGTCAGAGATGGGAGGGGGTGTGCCCGGCGGGGCTTCCTCCGGGAGAGCCAGCCAGGGTGGCTGAGGGGAGGGAGAGTGAGGATGTGGGGAGGGGAGATCGTTCAGAGAAGCTCGCGTGGGGCTCGGGGCTCCGGAGCCATCGGGAAGATTTTTCATTTCTCTCCGAATGAGAGGGCTTCCCTGGTGGCTCAGACGGTAAAGATTCCACCTGCAATGCAGGAGACCTGGGTTCCATCCCTGGGTTGGGAAGATCCCCTGGAGGAGGGCATGGCAACCCACTCCAGTATTCTTCCCTGGAAAATTCCCACGGACAGAGGAGCCTCCCAGGCTACAGTCCATGGGGTCACCAAGAGCCAGACAGGACTGAGCGACTAAGCACAGCACTGATTGAGACGGAGGCCACCAGCCTGTCTTGAGGCATGAGAAACACAGACTTTCACTTCGGTTTCTACAGGTTGCTCTGGTCGCTCTATTGAGAGTAGCCAGCAGAGGGGTGTAGGGGGTTGAAAGAAGGCTCCCAAGTTCACGTCCAGACTTCATTTCCTTGGGCTCCAAAATCACTGCAGATGGTGACTGCAGACGTGACCTTAAAAGATGCTTGCTTCTTGGAAGAAAAGCGATGACCAACCTAGACAGCGTATTTTTTTTTTCCTTTTGTTTTTTTTTTTGTTTTTTTGTTTTTTTAGTTTTTTATTTTTTACATTTTAAAATCTTTAATTCTTACATGCATTCCCAAACATGAACCCCCCTCCCACCTCCCTCCCCATAACATCTTTCTGGGTCATCCCCATGCACCAGCCCCAAGCATGCTGCATCCTGCGTCAGACATAGACTGGCGATTCAATTCACATGATAGTATACATGTTAGAATGGCATTCTCCCAAATCATCCCACCCTCTCCCTCTCCCTCTGAGTCCAAAAGTCCGTTATACACATCTGTGTCTCTTTCCCTGTCTTGCATACAGGGTCGTCATTGCCATCTTCCTAAATTCCATATATATGTGTTAGTATACTGTATTGGTGTTTTTCTTTCTGGCTTACTTCACTCTGTATAATCGGCTCCAGTTTCATCCATCTCATCAGAACTGATTCAAATGAATTCTTTTTAACGGCTGAGTAATACTCCATTGTGTATATGTACCACAGCTTTCTTATCCATTCATCTGCTGATGGACATCTAGGTTGTTTCCATGTCCTGGCTATTATAAACAGTGCTGCGATGAACATTGGGGTACATGTGTCTCTTTCAATTCTGGTTTCCTCGGTGTGTATGCCCAGAAGTGGGATTGCTGGGTCATAAGGGAGTTCTATTTGCAATTTTTTAAGGAATCTCCACACTGTTCTCCATAGTGGCTGTACTAGTTTGCATTCCCACCAACAGTGTAGGAGGGTTCCCTTTTTTCCACACCCTCTCCAGCATTTATTGCTTGCAGATTTTTGGATCGCAGCCATTCTGACTGGTGTGAAGTGGTACCTCATTGTGGTTTTGATTTGCATTTCTCTAATAATGAGTGATGTTGAGCATCTTTTCATGTGTTTGTTAGCCATCCGTATGTCTTCTTTGGAGAAATGTCTATTTAGTTCTTTGGCCCATTTTTTGATAGGGTCGTTTATTTTTCTGGAGTTGAGCTGCAGAAGTTGCTTGTATATTTTTGAGATTAGTTGTTTGTCAGTTGCTTCATTAGCTATTATTTTCTCCCATTCAGAAGGCTTAGACAGCGTATTAAAAAGCAGAGACATTACTTTGCCGACGAAGGCCCGTCTAGTCAAGGCTATGGTTTTCCCAGTAGCCATGTATGGATGTGAGAGATGGACCAGCAGGGAACACCGCCAGAGAAGATGCCTGAGTTCATATCCGGAAGGGTCTGCCCAGCCATGCCCCCCTCTCCCTTCCCAGCCACGGGAGGCTGAAGAGTGACAGGTTGGGGTGGGGTGGGGGGGGCGAGGATTGAGCAGGAGAGAAGAGGGGGAAGCCAGAGAAAGAGCCGCCCGTCCATCCCCTCCCCCTGCTCTGTCCCCAGACTGCGTGTCTCTTGTGAGTCACTTCATTCCTCAGAAGCTCCGTTTTCACGTCCCTGACCTGGAGGTCATGAGATGCGGCTCGCTGTGTTACCACAAGGACAATGTGCATGGAGGAAATGGAGAGGCCCATAGAGCCCGGATTAAATCAACCATGACCCCACCAACCGTACAGATGATGAAGGTGATCGTCCGGTCTGCCTTCCCCTGTATCACACCCCTTGGTCTGCAAGCCCCTAAATGCCAGCAGCCTTGGCGAGTCAAGGAGACAAGGCCCATCTCCTTCCTGGGGCTGTCACAGGACAAAACGTGATTCCAGGGGACGGGGACTTGGGGTCTTTCCTCCTTTGCTCCCTCCCTCTTTTCCTTCCTTCCTTTCTCAAGGAAAGATCTTGGACAAGGAAGCACAACAGCTGGTGTGAAAACCGGGTTCTGTTAAGATCTGTCTGCTGCATGCCACTGCCTCCAGACACTAGCTGAGAAATGAAATCATTTCTCATTTAGAAATTAATGAGGTTTCCCGGAGTTGATTCGTCCCTGCAGCCCCACGTGTGAGCTCCCCAGACACACTGCCGGCTGAGTTCCTGTACATGTTCAATTAAATATCTGGACGAGAACAGTTCTCCCCCTGGGAGAGTTGTAACATTTCCTGCTGAAATTTGGTTTAGTACTTTTTTTGTTTTAATGTGCCTTGGTCTTCTGTTAGTTTTTTATTTTCAGGACTGCTGTCTGGGGACATAAATATTGATTCTGAGTTCTGTTCTACTTGGAAAGGTCCCCATCTCCAGGTACATCTCATTCAGAAACGAATGTCTAAGGCCCCCATAGAGCCTGGGCATCAGCAGGGGACAAGGTCTCTGGCCTCACGGAGATCACAGTCCAGGAAGGAGACAGACTCTCAGGAAAATAAAGGGGATGATTACAGACTTAGTGTCAGAAAGGACATGAGCGTGATAATGTGGAGAAAAAAAAACAAGGTGGCCACTTCTATAGCTGAGATGGCTGTTTTAATTACCTAGAGCCGACATCATAAATTACTACAAACTAGGTGTCATGTATGGATGTGAGAGTTGGATCATAAAGAAAGCTGAGCACTGAAGAATTGATGCTGTCAAAGTGGGGTACGGGAGAAAATTCTTGAGAGCCCCTTGGACAGCAAGGCGATCCAACCAGTCAATCCTAAAGGAAACCAACCCTGAATATTCACTGGAAGGACTGAAGCTGAAGCTCCAATCCTTTGGCCACCTGATGCAAAGAGCTGACTTGTTGGAACAGACCCTGATGCTGGGAAAGATTGAAGGCAAAAGGAGAAGGGGGCAGCAGGGGATGAGATGGTTGGATGGCATCACGAACTCACTGGATATGAGTTTGAGCAAAATCTGGGAGATAGTGAAGGACAGAGGAGCCTGGCGTGCTGTAGTCCACGGGGTCGAAAAGAGACTTGACTTAGCAACTGAGCAACAACAGCAGATGTCTTAAAAGCAGGAGGAATTTATTCTCTCACAGTGCTGGAGGCTCTAAGTCTAAAATCAAGGTGTCAGCAGGAACTTGGTCCCTCCAGAGGCTCTGGGGAAGACTCCTTCCTGCCTCTTCCAACCTCTGGTGGTTGCTGACAAGGCTTGGCATTCCTTGGTTGGTGGCAGCATCCTTCTGATGTCCACCTCCATCTTCCTATGACCTTCTTGTCTCTTCTCTGCGATTCTCTTTTTCTTACGAGGACACTTGTCATAGGATGTAGGTTAGTCCACAGTGATCTTAAGAGCCTTAACTATATCGACAAAGATGTTTTTTTCCAAATGAGGTCCCATTCCGGGGTACTAGGATCTGTGAGGACATGGTCACATTTTTCTGGAGGGTGATACCCTTCAGTCCACTCCAGCATTGGGACTTCCCCGGTGGTCCAGTGGCTAAGACCCCTGCGCTTCCAATGCAGGAGCCTGAGTTTGATCCCTGGTCTAGGAAATAAGATTCCACGTGCTGCGTGGCAAAAGCAAAAGACTCAATGAACCCAATCCACTACAGTGTTTACAATAGGAGCACAACCCCGGAGAGCTAAGATTACCATCTAGAATTAATCATGGGCCCTCCTGGTGACTCAGTGGTAAAGAGTCTACCTGCCAATGTAGGAGACACGGACGTGATCCCTGGGCCAGGAAGACCCCACGTGCCATGGAGCAGCTACGGCCTGGGAGCCTCAACTACTGAAGCCCGAGCACCCTAGAGCCTGTGCTCCACAACAAGAGAAGCCCCCGCAGGGAGAAGCCTTCGTGCCGAAACTAGAGCAAAGCCCTGGGCAGCGGTGAAGACCCAGAAGAGCCATAAATAAATACAGTTGTTTAAAATAATACTAATAATCGTGTTGGTGATCAGGAAGACGACGATGGTGCAGTCCCGGTCCTCCAAGGAGCCACGTTCTAGCGACAACAGATTCGAAAATTCACCAAAAAAGAAAAAGAAAAGAAAATTCACTTCCTTACCAGGTAAAATAGGATTGAATGTCCCTGAGGATCTCCAAGTCACACTGACAAGGTTTGAAACTAAAGATAGTGACTTTTTCCCCTTTGGGAAATGGTTCCTGAGACTTTCTTCTTTTGCTAGCACTTTTGATGTTGGAGAATGATACCGTTCTGCTCTTTTAGCTTCTCCGATGGCTCAGTGGTAAAAAAAAAAAAAAAAAATCTGCCTGCAATGCAGGAGACGCAAGCTAGACCCTTGGGTTGGGAAAATTCTCTGGAGAAGGGCATGGCAACCCACTCCAGTATTCTTGCCTGGAGAATCCCATGGATAGAGCAGCCTGGTGGGCTACAGTCCATAGGTCACAAAGAGTTGGACATGACTGAGCACGCACACACTTCTCTGCTCTCCATAACAGAAAGACTATTACTTCTTAACTACCCTGGGGCTTTCTGACCTCGCAAACATTCCAGAAGCCTGCTCTGTCCATCAAGCTATTCTTTGAACGTGCGATAATGGATCGTTCACGAAGTTATTCTTGGCGTGAACATCTTGGCTTTTCTCAGGGTTTGCTTTTCCTTTGCAACAAAGCATTTCTGAATCAAAAAAATCTCTTGCACCTGGGTATCTATTTGCTCTTGATGAAAAAATGACCTGTCAACATTATTAGTATTATTAATTCTACATGGTAATCTTAGTTCTCGAGTGTTGAGCTCCTACTGCGGGCAGTGGAGAAGAGCGGGGTTCCAAACCCAAGGAACAGGCTAGGAATTTTTCTTCCGGTCTCAGCACCCTCACATTATGCTGAAATTACCCTCAGCGTAGCATCATTCTAAGAGAGTAGAAACTGCCTGTGTTCAAATCCCAGATCATCCAGTTACTGTGTAAACTTTGGTCACTTACCCAGCCTCTCCATGCCTTGGTTTCCTCATTTGAAAAGTGAGGATAAATCACAGTGCCTGCCTCATGGGACTGTTGTGGAGATTAAATGGATGGAAACATGTGAAGACCTCAGGACAGGGTCTGGCACCCAGCACCTGCTCTGTAAGCACTGACTGTTATTTTTACTGCTCTTCACCACTCCACAGAAAGGGGTCCCACCTCCCTTTACTCCATGCCCCTGTTTTATTTCCTTTGTTACAGCTACTACTGTTTGAAGCCATTTTAGTTTATTTATTCACTGCTCACCAGGTGTTTGTGATCTGCCTGCTGCATTAGACACTAAGCTGTAGGCGGCAAGCACCCCACCAGTCTCACCATGTTTTATCCCCAGCATTAAGTAAAAACAAAAAAAAAGGAGTTTACAATGATTACCCCCATTTTAGAGCAGGAGGAAAACGGGACGACAGAGGATGAGGCATCATGGACTCAATGGACATGAGCTTGAGCAAACTCTGGGAGACAGTGAAGGACAGGGAAGCCTGGCATGCTGCAGTCCAAGGGGTCACAAGAGTCGGATACAACTTTGCAGCTGAACAACAACAACAAAGCCCCATTTTACAGATGAGAAGCCTGAGGCTCAGGGAGATAACATGACTTAAACGCAGAAGATGCAATTCCCCTCCTGTTTTAGGTAACCTAAGCTGGATTCTTCGCCATCTCTGAGCGACTAAAACAACTATGCTGGAAGCTTTGCTTATATGACCTCATTTCATCTCAAAGCAACCCATTTATTTTTTTAATTTATTTTTCATTGAAAGTGAAAAGTGAAGTCGCTCAGTCGTGTCCAACTCTATTCGAATCCATGGACCATAGCCCACTAGGCTCCTCAGTCCATGGAATTCTCCAGGCAAAAGTACTGGAGTGGGATGCCATGTTACATTAATCACTGCTGTACAGGAAAGTGACTCAGTTATCATATATATATATGTTCTTTCTCATATTCTTGTCCATTATAGTTTATCACAGGATATGGAATATAGTTCCCTGTGCTATACAGCAGGATCTTGTTGTTTATAAAACAGCCCATCTATAGAAGCAGATGACTAGCCAGAAGTTACAGAACTGGTCAGAGGGACCTTACCTATGATGAGGCTGACCCCACCTCATCTTGTTGAGAGAGGCACATGACTCAGCCTGGCCAATCAGCACACTCCTTGTCCTCGGCCATACTGATTGGCTCAGTCCTAGGCATGTGCTCTGATCTGATCCAATGAGAGACCTACCAGCAGTTGCAGACTGATTGGGCAACAGTCTCCTTTTGGTTGCTGAGACTGGAGAGCATTTAGTTGAAAGCAGAATCCGGAGGCAAAGCCCAGAGAGAAGAAGAAAGAAAAAAATGTGTTTAACTCTTTAGGTCCTGGGGGGCTTGAGCTTTTCAGCTCCATGGACCAGGAATTCCGTGTTTTGATTCAACTAGTATGATTCGGGGGCTTCCCCGGTGGCTTAGCGGTAAAGACTCTGCCTGCAATGCAGGAGCTGCAGGAGATGCGAGTTCAATCCCTGGGTGGGGAAGAGCCCTGGAGGAGGGCATGGCAACCCCCTCCAGTATTCATGCCTGGAGAATCCCATGGACAGAGGAGCCCGGTGGGGTACAGTCGATAGGATCACGAAGAGTCAGACACAACTGAAGCAACTTAACACGCATGCACAGTGTGATTTGAGTTTCCATCACTTTCAAAAGGCTGATACAGCTAGCTTGGGTGGCTCTAAACTGTGGCTCTTTTATCTAAACTGTGCTGGGACTTCCCTGGCAGTCCAGTGGTTAAGACGCTGAGCCTCCAATGCAAAGGGCAAAGTTTCAATCCCTGGTCAGGGAACTAATATCCCACATGCCATGCGGCAGGGCCAAGAAAATATTTCTAAAATATAAAAGTAATAATAATAAACTGTGCTGAATTTGAAGATTGCCTCTCTCTGCCAAAAAAAAATTTCCCAGTCCCTAGCCAGAGAAGCAAACCCTTGACATCCCCAGAGCTAATCAAGAAGGTAAAATATCCAAGCAAGGTGGAGTTTTACTGGGTACAGAAGTAAGCTGCCTGCATGGGTTTTCTTGGAGGAAAAATCAATGGTTCTTCCCATACACCCTCAGGAGGGGGTCTGTCTAGAAGGCTGACTCACAGAGCATGCAGCTTGTCACTTGGTCTCCATCCTCTATGACTCTTCTGCAGGTCCGAAAAGGAACACGGCCTCTTTGTGCAATAAAAGAACTTGGCCAGCATTCAGAACTCTTTCTGGGGATAAAGAGATTCTGGGAAAAAGCTGTCTCTGGGGCTGATTTTCAGTGAGCACGAGGTCTGAAGGGCCAGCCTCCTCTCTGATGAGACAATGCTAGTAAAAGCAGCTAACACTCGGGGTACACTTACAGGGCCAGGAGGCTCTTACTGCAGGAGGCTCTTGAAATACACTCTCTTATTTCAGCCTCGACTGTTCTTATAAGGAGAGATGAGAGTTATCTTCAATTTGCCCATGAGGGAACTGAGACTCAGAGAGGTAGAGGAATTTGCCCAAAGCCATCATGTACGGATGTGAGAGCTGAACCATAAAGAAGGCTGAGCACTGAAGAATCAATGCTTTCAAATTGTGGTGCTGGAGAGGACTCCTGAGAGTCCTTGGACAGCAAGGAGATGAAACCAGGCGATTCTAAAGGAAATCAACCTTGATTATTCATTGGAAGGACTGACACTGAAGCTGAAGCTCCACTTCTTTGACCACCTGATGTGAAGAGCCGACTCATTGGAAAAGACCCTGACGCTGGGAGAGATTGAGGGCAGGAGGAGAAGGGATGACAGAGAATGAGATGGTTAGATGGCATCCCCGAGTCAATGGACATGAGTTTGAGCAAACTCTGGGAGATACCGAAGGACAGGGAAGCCTGGCGTGGTGCAGGTCATGGAGTCACAAAGCGTCAACACGACTGAGCAACTAAATAACAACAACAACATGCCTGGTTGGCAGTGAAGCCGGGACGTAGACCTGGGGCAGAGGGTGAACAGATGCACAGCCTGTGGACGTGGGTTTTGCCTGTTTCTCAAAACCCTGGACCATGCAGGGCTGCTGCATTATCAAGTTTCACAAAGAGGCCAGACCAGTGCTGACTGGTTAGCCATCCAGTGTACCCACTGATGTAATAAGTAGGCTGAAGGCCAGCATCCAGCCCAGCAAAGGGCCACAGATGTGACTGCATCTAAAAGAGGCTGGAAGGAACGGTACAGAGGACTAGAGTTTACTGATCACTTAGTATGTGTCTAGCACGTTTACATCAAATCATTCTTTGATGTAACAGGGAGATCACACAACAGGTACTAAGCCGGGTGCCAGGTAAAGGTCCATTTTTTCATCCAGCTAGTTCGTGGAATCCTGATCCCACACCCCTTTAGGGTTTTGTTATCTCGTTTCAATAAATATGGAAGCTGAGGCTCAGAGAGGTTAAGACACCAACCCCGGGATCACAGAGGGGTCCTGGTAAAGGTCTAAGCTGGGCTTTGACTTCTAGCCCTCAGTTTATGGGCAAAAATTCTTGATTATTCTCTCCCCCAACCCCCCACCGTGGGAAAGCCCTCTTGTTTACTTGATTAAACAAATAAACAAAAATAAGCTGGGCTTCCCTGCTGGTCCAGCAGCTAAGACTCTGCACTCCCAATGCAGGGGGCCGGGGTTCGATCCCTGGTTAGATCCAGGGTTAGATCCCAGGGAACTAGATCCTGCATGCCACAACTAAAAAGATCCCTCATGCCACAACAAAGACCCAAGATCCTGTGTGTTGCGACTAAGACCAGGCGCAGCCAAATAAATACATTTTTAAGTTTTAAATAAATAAATAAGCTGCATAGGCACAATTTCCACGTGCAAAGGGACACCCAACTTTGTTTTAAGGCTGTAGTAAGTGATACAGCATCTCCTGGTTATGTGGACCAAAGCTATCCATTTAGAAGCCTGCTAACTAACTCATAATAGGAAGTTTTGAACGGGAATTGCTGATGATGCTTGAAATGCTCTGAGAACACCCAGAGGTCTTTCTGGTACAACTTGGAGCTGAGGACAGAGTTTGTGAGATCCTTTCCTTTCCTCCATGCACCCCCCCTCACATTCCAAGCATCTAGTGGATATTTCCTTCAGTGGGACTTCACGCAGTGGTGTGCAGGTGGTGGTTTAGTCGCTAAGTCATGTCTGACTCTTGTGACTCTATGGACTGTAGCCTGCCAGGCTCTTCTGTCCATGGAATTCTCCAGACAAGAATACTGGAGTGGGCTGCCATTTCCTTCTCCAGGGCATCTTTCTGACCCAGGAATTGAACCCGGGTCTCCCTCATTACAGGCATGTTCTTTACCAACTGGGCTACAAGGGCAGCCCACGGTGTACTGGAGCTGGATTATATCAGAGTTGTTCTATTGCTAAATCCTGTCTTGCTCTTGTGACCGCAGGGACTGGAGCACACACCGCAGGCTCCTCTGTCCTCCACCATCTCCCAGAGTTTGCTCCAATTCATGTCCATTGAATCAGTCAACTGTTAAGTTTTCAGGAATATGCAGAACCAGTTGACATAATGTAGACAGCTTGAAATTGACCGCAGTGGGAATATTTACTCCACAGAGGTTGGCAAATGCCACAAACCAAGATGCTCCCCTCCCCCAGAGAGCCAATTGTTAAGCATTTTCCAGCACAGCAGTGGACTTCAGAGAAGCAGTCTGGTTCACTCATGTACTCATTTATTCATTCAACAAACACGGATTGAGTTCCACCTCTAAAATATAGTTTGCATTCACTCTCACCCTGCTCAGCCAACCTTGGCTCGTGGGCTACTCTGTGCCAATGCTGTGTGTGCTAAGTCACTTCAGTTGTGTCTGACTCTGTGACACTATGGACTGTAGCCCGCCCAACTCCTCTGTCCATGAGATTCTCCAGCCAAGAGTACTGGGAGTGTGTTGCCATGCCCTCCTCCAGGGGATCTTCCCCACCCAGGGATCAAACCTGCATCTCCTGCATTGGCAAGCAGGTTCTTTACTGCTAGCACCACCTGGGAAGCCCAGGCTCTGTGCTAAATACTAAAAAATCTGTGCTAAATTCCAGCTGTGACAAGAGAGACATGGTCCCTGCTGGCATGGAGCTTGTTTAATGAGGGGGTCAGCTTTTAACTCTAAAAATGTCACACAACCTGTACTGTGAGTAGGAACTAAGTCAGGCTGGAAGGATGGGAGCAGGGAGACTCGAAGTGGAGGCAATGGCGTGTGCAAAGTCCCTGTGGCAGGAGGAGATGCGGCACCTTCCAGGAACTGGTGCATGGCCAACACAGCCGGAGAGGAAAGAGCAAAGGGGAGAGTGGAGCTGAAGAGGGGCCCTGGCAGCCCTCGTGGGCCATGCCAGGGACTTGTCTTTGTTCTGAGAGTCCCATCCCCAACCCTCAGTAAGTCTATCAAAAGCTGCCCATACTTTTCAAGGTCTGGAACTCCGTTCTCATTTCCTTATCATTTCCTTTGCATGGCACCTCTCACTATGCGTGTTTCCTCTTTGCAAAAGTAATTAGGATGGAGATGACAAGAACTTTGTAGGAAGGCTGTGGGGATTAAATGAAGGCTGAAATGGAAAGCGTTCAGCTCCAGGCCTGGCCGCAGGTGAACTGAACTAAGACTCTGATTTTTCCCCCCTCCCTCCAGTGTTCATTCAGCCCCTTTGCTCTCCCGAATTCTGTCCTCAAATCCTGCCGGCTTTTCTGACTTCGGAGCACCGTGCCAGGCACTGGGAAGTCAGCCAGGAACAACAGACACAAGGCCCCGGGCCATGGGGAGCTGTCCTTTGCCTCCTGGTTTTCCTCTCTTGGATCGTTCAGCCAATATTTGCTGCATCCTGGGTGGTGCTGCCAAGCGCTGGTCCTCAACAGCGAGGATGCAGCGACGGCTGACCATGGGGTGTGCCAGGCAGCTCCCCAGGCTGGTTAAGGTGTCTCCTCGGGCTCCGAGTCACCCTCCCCCGTGCTGCTTGCCACTCTGAAATGGAACTGCGCACTTGCCCCTCGGTCTCGCCCGCTAGCCTCTGCGCCCCCTAAGCGCTCTGCCTGGGGCTTGGAGCGCAGCAACCCGCTGCCCCGCGCTCCGAAAGCCTGCGGCCAACGTTTGTCGAATGAATCCCCAACCACACAACTTCACGCGTGGAGCCAGAGGGTCCCGCCGCCTTCTCCTATACCCCTTCCCCCGCTCCTGCCCATGTCAGAGGCCACCTCGGCCGCCCTCTCCTCCGCAGGGCCCCCGCCCCCTGTTCGGATAAAACCTCCCAAACTGGCGTCCAGCCCCGGGTTCCGCTCCCCATCTCGCCCTTCCCGGACTCACTGAGAAGTTGTCGGCTCGAGTCGCTGACGGTCACGTTCTCCTGCCAGAAGGGGTTCATCAGCGGCGCACACGGGCTCTGGACTGGGTGGGGCAGAGGAATCGGTGGGCGTGGGGGGATGGATCCCCGGGGGTTCAGACCCGGCCCGCGCCTTCGTCCCCACGTCCCTCCTGGACGTCCCACCCGGGGGGTGCGGGGGCGCGGAGCAGCGGTGGGCTGAGCGGGGCATCTCTTTATAGGGGCGATGGCAGCCCCAGGACCCCGGGCCACCTCCCGTCCGGCCCCGGACCTCGCGTTTCGCGGGCTCCGAGGCTTGAGAGCCGAGTGCGCGCCAAGCAACAGGTCCGGCCACCGCCCGGGCTCCCCGGGTGCCCCCTTACCCCGGCAGGTCCGCCAGAGGCCGGAGTGCGAGCTCAGAGGCTCGAGCTGGCTGCGGTTGGCGGCCCCCGCCGGGCCCCGCGCCCCCGGGCCGCCCCGCTCCAGGCGCTCGGTGTCGATGATGTACCAGAAGTCGGTGCCGATGGCCGCCGCCAGAAGCACGAAGCTGAGCGCGCCGGTCAGCGCCGCCGCGCCGGCCAGCGCGCCCAGGTGCACCCGCATCGCCGAGCCGCGACCCCGCCTGCCGCCCGCAGCTCCCCGCGCCCGCAGCTCGCGCGCCCCGGTTCTGGGAGCCAGAACTGGGTCCTCGGGACCTCGATCCCTCCCTCCGCCCCTGGCTCCGCCCCTCAGCCCCTCACCTGCAGGCTGGGACTGCACCGCCTCCCCGCTCAGACCCCATCACGATCTAAAACCCCACCTCGATCGACACTCGCAGCCCGGCGCACCCTTTCGCTCCCGCTCCTCAATGGCTCGCAGACCTCCCACCTATCCGCTCCCGCACTCCCCTCGCATCCCAGCTGTTCGCGGCTCTGCCGGGCGTCTGCCGTTCCTCCCAGCCCTGCCCCGCGACCCCACCGCCCACCCCCAGCTCAGGGAGTCTGCCCTCCGACGCCCTTCCCACAGCTCTGGGCTCAGTGGACGCGCTCTCCTCTGTGCGCGGCGCCCAGGCGCCCCGCACAGAGAAACGGGCAGGGTGGTGCGGGGGCGGAGGGCGGTCTTCCCACAAAGGGGGTGAGGGGTCCGGGGGATTAGGAAGGACAGCTCGCACCTGTCCTATTGGCAGGTCATCCTCAATAGCCCCTCCCTCCAGCTTCAACCACTCTTTCTCCAAAATCTCCCCCTTCAGTTGATTTTTCTAGGCTCGCTACACAGAAAAAAGACAGATCAGTTTTTTATATAAAAATTCTTTAATGGATAATCAACAAGGTCCAACTGCATAGTACGGGGAACTACATTCAGCATCCTATGATAAACCACAATGAAAAAGAAAGAAGAATGTGGGTGTGTGTGTAACTGAACCATTTTGCTGTAGAGCAGAAATTAAGAAAATACTGTACATGGAAGCAACAGATGAATGGATAAAGAAGTTTGGTGTATATATATATGTATAATGGAATATTACTCAGCCATGAAAAGGAAGGCATTTGAGCCAGTTCTAATGAGGTGGATGAACCTAGAGCCTATTATACAGAGTAAAGTAAGTCAGGGAGAAAAACAAATGATGTATATTAATGCACATATATGGAATCTAGAAAGATGGTGCTGATGAACCTATTTGCAAGGCAGAAATATCCACGGGGGTGGCACAGAGTTGGACATGACTGAGTGACTGACACTTAGTGGAGACACAGACATAGGGAACAGACTTGGACACAGTGGGGGAAGGAGAGGGTGCGACGAATTGAGAGCGTAGCATGGGAACATATATTAATACACTTCCAAATGCAAAATTAGAAAGCCAGTGGAAATTTGCTCTGTGATGCAGGGAGCTCAAACCCTGTGCTCTGTGACAACCTCGAGGGGTGGGATGGGGTGGGAGGTGGGAGGGAGGCTCCAGAGGGAGGGGACGTATGTGTCCCTGTGGTTAATCCATGTTGATGTATGGTAGAAACCAACGCAATATTGTAAAGCAACTAGACTCCGATTAGAAATAAATAAAAATTTTAAAAGACCACATTGTAAATCAACTATCCGTCAATAAAAGGGAGTCTGGTTTCTAGTCTCGGCTCCTGGTCAGTTTTGAGAAGAGTAGGTGAAAAGTTGTAATTTACATTTTTTAAAATCTCACTCTCCCTACCGATTTTATTGTGGAGCAGAGACTATAGAGAGACAGCACAGGAAGAAAGGAAGCCAGTTAGGAGCAACTCAACAATAGAAGCACAAGAGGTGTTTGGATGGTCAGGCCTCGGTGGTGGCAGCTGGGACTAGGTGGGGAAGTGAATAGATTATCTTTTTAATTGAGAGGGGTTGCCTTGATAGGATGTGGTGATAGACTAAGGCTGACAACTACTCTTTCCCTTGTTTAATCCTCTCTTACCAACACCATCCTACTCTTCATCACTAGCGTCCTCATCTCCATTAGCAGCAGCAGCACCCTGAGCAGAGCCATCACCAGCAAGAACACATGCTCCCCTTGATTTTACCATACCATTCTGCTCTAGGACCCCTTCAACCACCATCTGAGTAGGACTGATATCTCCCATAACCATCCCCTTAGTTATCCCAGGTGGCACAGTGGTAAAGAATCTGCCTGCCAATGAAGGAGATGCATGAGACGTGGGTTCGATCCCTCGGTCGGGAGCATCCCCTGGAGAAGGAAGTGGCAATCCGCTCCAGTATTCTTGCTTGGAAAATTCCATGGACAGAGGAGCCTGGTGGGCTACAGTCCATGGGGTCGCAGAGTTGGTCATGACTGAGCTTGAACACACGCAGTTAACCGTCCCCACTAAAGAGTTTGCCTTCCACTCTATCATGTTACTATCGTTATCTTCAATTACACCATGATCCAAACAGTCCTCAACTGTTCCATCGACATGTGGGAGCTTAACTGAAGGTACAATTCAATGAGATGGGTCCCAGGACCCCCTAATAACGTCTTTAGGGTTTAATCTCTTCTCTCTCCATTCCTCTCCATCTCTCAGTTGTTGGTCCTCTCCTGGCTTTGTTCTTACTCAGATTCTCATTGGTTGGAACCCCAGGAGGTACTTTTTTCATCACTTAGCGATCCCAACAAAAAGAACAAATGTCTTTCTCAGTGGTGCAAGTCAGATTTCCAGGATTCCCTTCTCTGACCCAATCTCTAGGAATGACAGGAGTAGAAGGCACTGCCTGGCCAAGCCTGGATCAATCACCCGCCTGCTCCTGAAACCAAGGGAGCGTGAATCGGTCCCATCATCATCATTTGAGTTAAGAGACGTCCTGGCTTCCAGATGTAGCAAATAAAAACAGAGGCCTCAGTGGCATCTGAGGCCTTCCCAGGGGCGCCGGAGGTAAAGAATCCACCTACCAATGCAGGAGACTAAAGAGATGCAGGTTTGATCCCTGAGTCAGGAAGATGCCCTGGAGGAGGAAATGACAACCCACACTGTAGTATTCTTGCCTGGAGAATCCTATAGACAGAGGAGCCTGGCGGGTTGCAGTCCATGGGGCCACAAAGAGTCAGACACGACTGAGTGTGCACACACACGCACACACACACACACACACACACACACAGAGTTACATTTGAATTTCAGATGAATAATAAAATTTTAGTATAAATATCCTCCATGCAGTATGTGGGAGACACTTATATTTTAAAACTGTTGTTGGACTTCCCTGGGGGTCCAGTGGTAAAGAATCCACCTGCTGATGCAGGGGACACAGGTTCGATCCCTGGTCCAGGAAGATCCCACATGCCGTGGGGCAGCTAAGCCTGACAACCACGACTGCTGAAGCCTGCATGATGCCCTGGACGCTGTGCTTCACAAGAGAAGGCACCGCCGTGAGAAGCCCATGCCCCGCTAGAGGGTACCGCATCTACCACAATTAGAGAAGGCCCGTGCACAGCAACCAAGATGCAGCGAAGCCACTAATTAATTATTTAAGAAAGAAAATAAAACTGTTGTTGCTGTTTAATCTGAAGTTCAAACTTTACTGAGTATCCTGTCTTTTCTCTGGCAAATGTAGCTGACTCCCCAGGGGACAGTGAAAATCACTCAGTCGTGTCCAACTCTTTGCGACCCCATGGACTACACAGTCCATGGAATTCTCCAAGCCAGAATACTGGAGTGTCCCCAAAGGACAACCAAGGCACTATGACCTCAGCCAGGAGAAGGGGCGGTGGCAGGGTGGATGAGACCCCCTCCACCCGGTACAGGCACTTTCCTTCACTGGGTCCCATGTCCCTCGTCTCCATAAGGAGAACTTCTTCCACGCCTCATTGCAAAGGCAACCTTGTAGGCTTTGATCATTCTATTTTTTCCTGAGGATTTTGATAGAATCTACCTGAATCATGCTCAGTCACTGTAAAATGAACAGAAAGTAATGTTTTTCAATGACGCTGGGGCCGGGGGAGGGGGAGGTGCACATCAAACCCGGGATGCTCTGACTACTCAGCCGGTCAACTGAAGACGCAGGATAAAATCGGAAGGCTTCCAAGGCAGAAACCAAACAAAGCGCCACCTCTAGGAGTAAAGCCACATGCTGAACCCCAAGCTGGTAGAGAAGGGCTTTGCACAGGGGTTCAGGAGGCTGGTCTTGAGTCTTAAATCAGCATCTGTGTGAGCCCTGAGAAGCTGCCTCTCTGAGCTTCAGTTTTGTTTTTTTCTTTCCCAGCTGCAAAAAGTGGGTAATCGTACCCACCAGTTCCAGCAGGGCACTATAAGGGTATCACACTATAAGGTGTGAAAATACTCTGTGACCAGGTTTCCAGTTAAGAATCTGCCTGCCAACTCAGGGGACACAGGTTCAATGCCTGGTCTGGGAAGATCTCACCTGCCTTGGGGCAACTAACACAACTACTAGAGCCCGTGCTCCCTAGAGGCCATGCTCCTCAATGAGAGAAGCCACAGCAATGAAAAGCATGCACACCGCAGCTAGAGGGTAGCCCCCGCCACCGCAACTAGAGAAAGCCCACGAAGCAACGAAAACCCAGTGTGGCCAGAAGTGAATGAGCGAGAGAAAGAAAGTCTGTTTAAAAAAAAAAAAAAAGTACTTGTGACTTAGGCAGAGTCATACCAATATTATTACTAGAAGATGTGAGAGACACTTTGAGAAGCGGGGAGGAGTGCATTTCAGAGATGCAAGGAACAAATATTTGAAAGAAAGAGAAGGGCAGAAGGGAAGGAGGGAGAAGTCAGGATGCTGGAAAGAAGGGTTTCCTTTCATTATGAAGCGTCGAGTGTCATGGGAAAGCCGATATTTTTTAAATCAGTAAGCTCTGGATTTGTGCGCGTGTGTAGCCCTGAGGCCCTGCCAGCCTCGCCAGCCTCACACACCTGGACCTCGAACACATGAAGTTCGTTGCTGCCTCTGAGGCTTTGCACATGCTGTTCCCTTTAACTGAAATACTCTTATCCCCAATTTTTTAAAAATATCTCAACTTAAAAATTACCTCTTTGGAAGTGAAAGTGTTAGTCGCTCAGCTGTGTCCAACTCTTTGCCACCCCATGGATTGTAGCCCGCCAGGCTTCTCTGTCCATGGAAATCCCCAGGCAAGAGTACTGGAGTGCACTGCCGTTCCCTTCTCCAGGGGATCTTCCCGACCCAGGGACTGAACCCAAGTCTCCTGCATTGCAGGCAGATTCTTTACCATCTGAGCCACGGGGGAAAACTCCTCTTTGGAAAGGGCTTACCTAATCCCCAACTTCGGTTAAAAGCTCTCGGGATATGATGATTTATGATGATTCAGGTAGAGTTAATGCCCATCATAGCTCCTTAGGCTCCCAACCACTTAGTGCATTTCTGCAGCATCCACTACACACACCTGTGTCTTTCCATGTATGGACTCCTCTCCCCAGGTGAGAAGGCTCCCAGAACACCAAGCGTGAAATAAGTTGGAGGATAAACATTCTCAGCTATCTCCCTCCTTCAGGGAGGGAAAAGCTCTGAGGCCTGTTCTACTCCATCCCCCAGAGTTTCCCAGTGGGAGTGAACCCCAGCCGCCCACAGCAGCGAACTCTTCAACTGATAGCCTTCCTTCTTCATTTTAATTTCCTACTCTTGTACCACTGTGTCCTAGGATCACCCGCCCCAGTAAAATCGCTAGTCTTAAATCCTTATCTCAGAGTCTACTTCCAAAGAAACCCACACTAAAACACAGGATATCTTGGCAACCACACTGTCCCCATAGTAATTAATGGTTTTTGAGCAATGAAGTTGTTTTCTACCGTCTGCTCCTTTGGACATTCAGGCAGGATGGTACATACTAGAGGATGGTTCATCCAACAGCAATCTCCCCCTTCACTTTTGAAGGTACCTTCTAGCCAGTGGTGGCCACGTGACAGACATAATCCTAACCAATGACTTAGAAGCAGAGTCTGTTGGGAAACAAACAAACAAAAAAAGACCAGGCCCTGGGAGAAGAAGGCTTTTGATCCACTGGGGATAAAGACATAATGTCTGGAATCACAACAGCCATCTTGCAACCATGAGGCTAAACCTCCTGCTGCTAAGTCACTTCAGTCATGTCAGACTCTCTGCAACCCCATAGATGGCAGCCCACCAGGCTCCCCCATCCCTGGAATTCTCCAGGCAAGAACACCGGAGTGGGTTGCCATTTCCTTCTCCAACACGTGAAGGTGAAAAGTGAAAGTGAAGTTGCTCAGTCGTGTCCAACTCTTAGCAACCCCATGGACTGCAGCCCACCAGGTTCCTCCGTCCATGGGATTTTCCAGGCGAGAGTACTGGAGTGGAGTGCCATCGTCTTCTCAGAAACCTCCTAGTGAGTGGCAAAAACAAAAGATACAGAGTCTGAGGCTCTGATAGCATCACTGAACAGCTGCCCCATCCTTGAATTGCCTACCTCAGGAATTCTTTTTAGAAGATAAAACTAAGCCCCCATTTGTTTAAGCCACCCTCTCAGGATTGTCTGTGTTTGCAGATGAATTCCTTGTGAACCTCTGCAGACACAGACTGTGTTGGTCCTATCCCAAGTACATCACTGGCTTTTAGGTCCTATCCCAAGTACATCACTGGCTTTTAGGTTAGTGCATGATACACAGTAGATGTGTAATAAAGATTTGTGGATTCAATAAATGAAAAGTCTTCCCAAAAGTCTCTTCTTGCAAGCACAGAGCTTATTTTGTGTGGCAAACTCATAAGGAACCAACTCAAAGTTATAGACATATAGCCAAGATATTGGTACGGTTATTAAGATCACCACACTAGAAGGAAATGGCCTCTGTCTATTAAGTCTCATGAGGTCATGATGTTGTTAGGAGTCATTTGACGCCATGGACCTGACCTGTGCATAACCGTTTAAGTGTAAAGCCTCCATCTGTCCACTAGAAACTTCTGGAGGGGCTCACTGCCACTCTTCAAATCCTATATGATGTAATTAACTTTGAATGAAAAGGGATCGGTAATGCACTGGTCTAACTTTCCCATCACATGTCTGCCAAGAGATGAAGGCTAAGCAGCCCTTTTTTCGTTTCAGGGAATCTCTTCCCAAATTGGAATAAAAATCCCTCAGCCAGAGAGAAACCACTTCTGGGAGCAACATGGTAGGGAAAGAGCTAGGACCATGAGCCAGTGCACCTGGATTCCAGCACCACCACGAGCCTGCTGAGAGATCTGGACTAGTTGCTTGCCCTCTCTGAGCCTCAGTTTCCTCATCTGTAAAAGGGGCTAGCACAAGCGCTATTCTGGGAATCTATTCCTGCAACAGCTTATATGCTGCATTGCTACAGTGTGGAAGGCATCACCGTGCACCCAGGCATGTTTTGCGCTTGCTCAGTCATGTCTGACTCTTCGCAACCCCATGGACTGTAGCCTACCAGGCTCCTCTGTCCATGAGACTTCCCAGGCAAGAATACTAGAGTGGGTTAACATTTCCTTCTCCAGGGGACCTTCCTGACCCGGGGACCGAACCCACATCCCTTGCATCTTCTGCACTGGCAAGTGGATTATTTACCATTGTGCTACCTGGGAAGCCTACGTATATAAGCAACCTTCTCCAGTATTCTTGCTGGGAAATCCCATGGACAGAGAAGCCTGACAGGTTATAATCCATGGGGCTGCAAAGAGTTAGGCATGACTTAGCAACTAAACCACAAGTAGATATACAAATTTGTAAAAGCCTAGGCCGGACTCGCCCAGGCTTGAACAAAAGGAATTTTCCAGGCAATAATACATTTTAGGCATTCTAAGGCTGAACTGCAGGACACCTGGCTTTACTTTCCACCCTGTTCCCCAGACCAACACCTACACATGTGACGTGGGGAGAAGAAACTGGGTAACTGATGTCCACAGGCACACCAGGCCACTTGCCCCTGCAGTTCCTCATCGCTGAGACAGAAATAGTAGGTTAGCTAGAAGCTTCAACAGTTCAACTGATGGGACTTCCCTAGCAGCCCAGGACTTTGCCATCCAATGCAGGGGGCGCACGTCCCGATTCCCTGGTCCAGAAGCTAAGATTCCCACGTGCCTCATGGCCAAAAAAAAACCTCAAACCATAAAACAGAAGCAATATTGTAACAAATTCAATAAAGACTTGACTGAAGATCCTGTGTGACTCAACTAAGACCCAGTGCAACCTAATAAACAACTATTTCCAAAAAGAAAGGAAGCAGGAGACGTCCCTGGTGGTAACTCAGCTGGTAAAGAATCCACCTATTCAATAAAGACAATGATCCACACACAAAAAAAAATCTTAAAAAAAATAATAATAATAAAGTGAGCACATTCAGAGACTTCCCTGGTGGTCCATCGGCTAAGACTCCACATTCCCAATACAGGGTTACATCCCTGTTCAGACGACTAGACCTTACATGCTGTGACGAAGACCGAAGATCCCATGTGACTCAACTAAGACCAGTGCAACCTAATAAATAAATATTTCAAAAAAAAAAAAAAAAAGTAAGCAGGGGACTTCCCTGGTGGTAGCTCAGCTGGTAAAGAATCCACTTGCAATGCAGGAGACCCCAGTTCGATTCCTGGGCCAGGAAGAGCCACTGGAGAAGGGATAGGCTACCCACTCCAGTATTCTTGGGCTTCCCTTGTGGCTCAGCTGGTAAAGAATCTGCCTGCAATGCGGGAGATCTGGGTTCAATCCCTGGGTTGGGAAGATCCCCTGGAGAAGGGAAAGGCTACCCATTGCAGTGTTCTGGCCTAGAGAATTCCATGGACTGCATACTGAGCGACTTTCACTTTCCCAGGTGGTAGAGTGGATAAGAATCCACCTTGCAATGCCGTGGACACAGGTTTGAGCCCTCATTCGGAAAGATCTCACATGGCACCGAGCAGCTAAAGTCCATGGGCCACAACTACTGAGCCTGCGCTGTAGACAGCCCACCAGCCACAACTACTGGGACCACATGCTGCCAACTGCTGAAGCCCACGGGCCAAGAGACTGTGTCCTGTGGCAAACGGAGCCCCTGCAATGAGAAGCTGCGCACAGCAAAGAGCAGCCCCCTTGCTCCCCGCAGCTGAAGCGAGTCCGTGCACAGGAATGAAGACCTGGCAGAAACAAAATTAATTTTTTTTTTAGGTAAGCGCAATTCTCTTTTCTCCCTCCCTCCTTCCATTCTTCCCCCTGGCCCTGGGGTTTTGTTCAGAAACACCTTTCCAATGTTAAGAAATCTCTCTTTTCTACAACAACCGAGGGAAATGAGGTGTCTAGACACAGGCCAGACGAGCCTGGCCTTATCCAACCGCAGCCACGACTTAAAGTCTGAATAGAATCCCCCAGAGAATGTGTAGGCAGGGACTCCTGGGATGGGCTGGACAGGGAAGGTGTGGAAATGTTCAATATAAAAACCGTGTGTAACTTTTTTTTCTTCTTGGGGAAAAGGGGGGAAATTAAAATGGTATATTATCCAAGAGCTGGAGAAACCTCTATGAACCTGCCATGTACGTTTCTGATTTTTTTTTCTATGAATAAAATCATGATAGTAGCATTGATTAAGCTTTCTCCGGGGGCAGGGCCCTGCTCTAAGAGTTTTATATTCTTTGCCCCAGTTGTCATGGAGGTTCTATGAGGTAGGTGCTGTACCATCCACCGTTAACAGACAGGAAAATCCAGACAGAGAGAGGTGAAGCAATAAAATGATAAACAGAGCCAGGATGGTGGACAAAAGCACAAGCTTTGAGGGCAGACCACCAGGAGTTCTTTTCTTTTTCTCTAACTTTATGTATTCTTTGTGCAGGTAACATCGACACAAGTTGTGAAATACACAGGTTTTAAAATGCAAAAGGTATAGGGACTTCCCTGGCGGTCCAGTGGCTAAGACTCCACACTCACAATGCCGGGGACTTGGGTTCGATCCCTGGTCAGAGAACTAGATCCCACATGCATGCATGCATCCCTAAATTGTGTCTGACTCTCTGCAACCCTACGGACTGTAGCCCGCAAGGCTCCCATCCCTGGCCTGGGATTTTCCAGGCAAGGACACCGAAGTGGGTGGCCATTTCCTTCGCCAGGGGATCTTCCCCACCCAGGGCCGGCAGATTCTTTACCACTGAGCCACCTGGGCTTCCCCTAGTGCCCTTAAGCCTCACCTGAGAGTTTGCATGCTGCAACTAAGGATCCCACATGCCACAATGAAGATCAACGATTTGAGTGCCACGGTAAGACCTGGGGCAGCTTTTAATTCAAATGTTATAGAATGCCATATGCGAAAAATCTCCTTCCCTCTCCTCATTCCAATCACCAGGTTCCCTTCCCCGGAGGGAACCACACTTAGCAATTTCTTTGTATGTTCCCAGAGATGTACTGTGCAAGCAAATACGGTTTTGAACACATGTTTACATGTGTGTGTCTCTGCACGCCATTTCATTTTGCACAAACTGGCAGTCTTCGCTATACCTTGCTTTGTCAGTTTAACCAGTTATCTCACAGGTCATGCATCAGTCAAGGGTGCGTTCTAACTTATCACATGCATAGCTCTGAGAATATATTTAACTAGTTCTTCCTGAAACAACACAGGTAAAAACATTTAGCTGGAGCCTTACCCATAGTAAGCGCTCATGATATGTAAGATCTAATTATTGGACTTTTAATCATGCTATGTGCAGAGTTTTCTCTTCAACTGTCATTACATCATTCAGTTGGACATCATTTGCAAACATATAAACCTCAATCTGCACCCTGCACTAGATAGAAAAATTAATTCCAAAGGGCTCACAGGCCTAAGTGCAAAAACTAAAGCTATGAAACTACTGGGGACTTCCCTGGTGGTCCAGTGGTTGAGAATCCACCTTCCAATGCAGGGGAGGTGGGTTTGACCCCTGGTTGGGGAACTAAGATCTCACACGCCACAGGGCAACTACTGAACCCAGGTCCTGCGACGAGGGTCTTGAGTGCTGCAACTGAGCCCCGACACAGCCAAAAATAAATAAATATTTTTTTAAAAAAAATAGGGGAGGACATAGGAAGAAATCCTATGGCCTTGGAATCAGAAAGATTTCCTAGGCAAACACAAAGAACACAATTCACAAAAGAAAGAAGTGATGGTCCCCAGTGAGCCCACCTTCATGTAATTCCCCTCTTTGTGACTGTGAGTGAGACATGGGACTTGTGTCTAACCAGCAGAATGCAGCAAAGGTGGCAGGATGTCATTTCTGTGGTTATGAGAGACTGTGATGATCTTGCTGGCATGCTTTCTGCGTTTGCCTTCTCAAACTACACTTGATGTTGCAAAGGCCAGCATGGCCAGCAGCTATACATGGCCCTCCAGCTAGTGAGGAAATGAGACCCTTAGCAAACAGCTCTGGAGGAATTCAGTCCTGCCAACAACCCGAGTGAGCTTGGAATCAGATCCTATCTCAGTGGAGCTTTCAAATGAGACCCCAGCCCCAGCCAATAGCTTGACTGTAGGCTTACGAAAGACTGAAGCAGGACTTCCCTGGTGGTCCAGTGGTTGAGAAGCCACCTGTCAATGCAGCGGACACGGGTTTGAACCCTGGCCTGGGAAGATGCCACATGCCACAGGGCAACTAAACCCATGCATGACATTTACTGAGCCCAAGCTCCAGAGCCCATGTGCCCTGGAACCCTGAACGAAGAGGAGCCAGCGCAATAAGAAGCCTGCACCCTGCAGCTAGAGAGCAGCCCTCACTCTGCAACTAGAGCAAGCCCGAGTGCAGCAGCAAAGACCTAGCACAGCTAAAATAAATTAGAATAAATTTTTTTAAAAAGACTAAAGCAGAGGCCCTAACCTATCTACACCTGGGCTCCTGATCCACAGAAATGGTAAGCTAATAGAGATGTGCTCTTTAAGCCACTAAATTGGTGGTGATTTGTTACATGGCAACAGATAACTAATACAATTGGCATGTTTCTGAAGAGCAGTCAGGGGCTGTGTGTTGAGGACCTTAACAAGGGCACACTCTTGATCCTGAAATTCCACTTTGAGAAACAGAGAAGCAATTGCTCAGAAAGGTACATTCAAAGATGCTCATCACAGAGTTCCCTAGTCTGAGAAAAGTATCTGATGTCTCATGAGGACCTGCTGTTACAGAGTCCAGGCTCGCTCTGCTTGCCACATGACAGGCCAGTTAACCAAGAGACGAGGTGTTGAGGCAAGGAAAACGACTTTATTCGGAAAGCCTGCTGACCAAGAAGATGGAAGACTAATGTCTCAAAATAACCATCTTACAGGGGCTGGATGCCATTAATCTTGCAAATGTCTCCTAGAATGGCCAGTCTCAGGGAGGGGATGTGTTCATTTCTTCCTTCCTGTAGCCATCCACAGATGGACAGGGTCCCAAACAAAGGCATTTTGGTTTAACCTTCAGGCAGAAGGGCAGGGATCCCTGAGGCAGGCTGTTATGTATGGACAGTATACTTTTAGTGAACTGAAGCAAAGGTTAAAGTAAGAGAGACAGATCCAACATGGAGTCAGTTCTTCCCTGTAACACTACTACGATATGCCAGGTGCTCTGTATGTTTTACTTACTTAAGTCTCCCAACAATCTTATTCTTACAACATTACGCCTACTTTGAAAGTGAAAGTGTTAGTCACTCAGTTGTGTCCGACTCTTTGTGACCCCATGGACTGTAGCCTGTCAGGCTCCTCTGTCCATGGAATTCTCCAGGCAAGACTACTGGAGTGGGTAGCCATTCCCTTCTCCAGAAGATCTTCCCAACCTAAGGATCAAACCTGGGTCTCCTGCACTGCAGGCAGATTCCTTACTGTCTGAGTCACCAAGTCAGAACACACCTACTTTACATACTAGCAAATGAAGTACTCGCCGGAAAAGAATTAGATAATGTTCATCAAACTCTTAGCACTGTGTCTGGCCAAAGGGTAAGTGCTCAATAAATCCCACACTGTTTATCCTCATTTAGTTTCAAGTTGCAGAAACCTATCTCAAAGGAGTCTAAGCTCAGGGACTTTCCTGGTGGTCCAGTGGCTAAGACTCCAAGCTCCCAATGCAGGGGAACTGGGTGTAACCCCTGGTTGGGGAACTAAATCCCATTTGCTGCAACTAAGACCTGGCACAGCCAAATTAATTAAAATAAATCTTAAAAAATATTTTTTTAAAATAAGAGTCTAAGCTCAAAAGAGCTCATATAATTGGGGAGGTCTGGGTGGTTGGCTCCAGGCATGGCTGTATCCAGGAGCTGGAAGGATCTCTGTCAGCAGGACCCTGTCTTTACCAATCTATGAGCTCTGCTTGCTTCTGTTTTTCAGGCTCTGCCCACATGCTTCCTCCTGGCCTAGCAACCCTAGGAGAACAAAAGCATCCATCTCCCCAGATCCACAGGCTAATCTGAAAGGAGAATCTGATTGGCCTGATTACATCACCAGGAGGTTGGCACTTTATGACTGGCCATCCGGGTCACATGACTATCTTCCAGGCATGGGAGTGTCATGATTAACAGTTCCAACCCAGAACCCAGGTCCACGGAGTGATTTAAGGAAGGCATGTTGGGGACAGAGTGAGCATAGCTACTTCCATTTAGCAATTATGACTCCGGCATGGACATTGAGGGAAGACGGGTCAGAACACCACCACCCTGCTTTGGGCCTCACGTTCTTTCCATTATGTACACCTCATCTCCCACCTCCCCACTTTAACCTTTTCACACTTCACACTGTCAGCTGGCCTGAAAAACACCTCCTCTGCCTGACAGTGTGCAGCGAAGAAGCGGCTCGTAAAAGAGCCTCGTTGAAGAGAAGTTGACTGGACACAAAGGTCAGAGCAGATGGGGTTGACTTGCCCACTGGTCCTTGCACATCGGGGCTCCAGGGCTACCAGCACTGTCAGCGAGCTCAGGAGAGGGTCTCTAGAAGGGTCTTCTCCGTGTCCCTGCTGTTATTGTTTAGTCACTGCGACCACATGGACGGCAGCCCCGCAGGCTGCTCTCTCCCTGGGATTCTCCAGGCAAGAATACTGGAGTTGGTAGCCATTTCCTTCTCCAGGGGATCTTCCAGACCCAGGGATCGAACTCAAGTCTTTTGGGTCTCCTGCATTGGCAGATAGATTATTGACTGCTGAGCCACCAGAGAAGCCGTTTCCATGTCCCTACCCAGATGATTTACAAAACTATCACAAATCAGCAAACATTTACTGAGTGCTTGCTGTGTCCTTGGCCCTGTGAGAAATACTGTACCCACACTGACTCCATCCTCGCAAAAACCCTATGAGGAACATGCTAGCATTATTCCCACTTTACAGATAGAGAAACTGAGGCACACAGAGGAAGTGATGTAATTTGCCCAGAACCAACACTCCTAACCCTTCAATCCTGATGCAAAGAGAAGTGAGGTGTCCAGAGCCCACTAGAAAGACCACCATATCCCCCGGAAAGCTCTACTTTAAGTCAGGAATATTTTCATAGGCATTACCAATGATGCCCTTTTCTGACTCATGATGGGGGGCCAAGGGGAGGGGGTTCCCTGTCTGACCCTGGACACCATGTCCTAACACATGATTGTAGGTAAGGAAGATGCTGAATGGGATGCTTACTCCTTGGAAGAAAAGCTATGACAAACCAAGACCGTGAATTAAAATGCAGAAACATCACTTTGCTGACAAAAGCCTGCACAGTCAAAGCCATGGTTTTTCCAGTAATATGGATGTGAGAGTTGGACCATAAAGAAGGCTGAGCGCCGAAGGACTGATGCTTTCGAATTGGGGTGTTGCGAAAGGCTCTTGAGAGTCCCTTGGACAGCAAGGAGATCAGACCACTCAATCCTGAAGGAAATCAACTCTGAATATTCACCGGAAGGACTGATGCTGATGCTGAAGCTCTGGCCACCTGATGTGGAAAGACAACTCAATGGAAAATATCCTGACATTGGAAAAGATTGAGGGCAGGAGGAGAAGGGGGCAACAGAGAATGGGATGATTGGATGGCATCACCGACTCAACAGACATAAGTTTGAGCAAACTCTGGGAGATAGTGAAGGACAGGGAAGCCTGGCGTGCGTCCATGGGGTCGCAAAAAGTCGGACACGACTGAGCAACTGAGCAACAAAATCTGCACTAAACTCAAAGGCACCCTGCTCTCTGCTCGCCAAGACGCTTCACGGCAGAAGGGCTTCTGGGGCCGTGACGAGAGTTACTTGGTGGAGATCTGGATGAGAACATTGTAGAAAAAAACAGAAACGAGTGAACAGCCTTTGGCATATGCCAGCCAAACAGGCCTGCACGAGCTAAACACCGTTGCTGCTGCTGCTGCTCAGTGGGTTCAGTCGTGTAGTCTTTAGCTATCACTACTAATGAACGCTTACAGCTAGACTTGTCCTTCACAAAGCTAAACAAAGCTAATTACTCTCAGACACCGTGTGAATTGTACTCTGCACCTGGCATTGTTCACCTCCTACACTCTCTGGTAGCAGTCTGCATTTCAAAAAGAAGGTCAAGGGCCCAATAACTTCAGGGACACTGGACCCAGCTGCTCAGCCACCTGATGCCAGCTTTGGCAGTACATTTGCAGAAGAAAAGAAATGCAAGGCCTTCACTTCCCGAAGCCCCGGATAAAAAAACCTCTCCCTGCTTCCCACAGAGAGAGGCACAGTTCTTGAGGCACTAGCCTCTAGTCCCTCTTTGCCTGGCAAAGAATAAAGCTACTCTTTGCTCGTTCCCCTGAACCTCTGCCTCCCTTTTGCTTTCGGGCATCAGTGCACAGCGAGCCAAGATTTTGGCAGCAAAGCCTGCTATTGTTGTATCATGTGAGAAGCCACAAACGTAAACGAGTGGGCCTGGCTGTTTGCCAATAAAACGTTATTCACAAAAGCCAGGCTGGATTTGGCCTGAGACCAGAGTTCTGTGTGCACTGTTCAGGGACTGCAGAGAGACAAGTGTATTGATTGAGCAAACGTTATAAACCATGGACCAAACTGGGCTGTTCCCTTTAGTCCCTGGAACCATTCTGTCATGTGGGGGCGCTACTTATCCCCATTTTACAGATGGAAGAAACTGAGGCTCTCAGACGTCAATAACTTGCCCACATTCACATAGCTTGTTAGCAAAAGAGGACTTGAACCCAAGACTTCAAAGCCTGGGCCTTGGGGTCCACGTGGCACTGCCTCCCCTGGGGATGGCTGTTGATTCTGAAACCATGTACAAACCCCTGTGTCCTTGTCTTTTGAAGTGAAATGCTGACTTGAGAGGTAATGACTGGGAAACGTGAAGAGGTAAGAAACGAGGACTAGCTGTTGGGGCTGGAGAACTGGCAACAATTTAGACTATAATGCTGCCCCTTAGCCGAATCACAGAACCCCCAGTTCCCTGGAAGCTACAGATAAAGGCCTGACACGCTTTCCTGAGTTGCTTTTGCAGGAAGCCGACCCCCTCCAGACGGAACTGCTGACCACAAGAACACAGACCCTAGCGTGGTTGCAACCAGAAGGCCAGTGATGCTTGAAGCTTCACCTCGATGCCAACCAGTCTGAGAAATGTCCACAGGCTGATCACGCCCTGCTCCTTGAATGCTACAAAACTCCTCACTCCCCACTCCAGGGTAGGTCACGCAGTCTTCAGTGCATCAGCCCACTGTGGCCTCCTTTGCCAGCCAAACCAATGAAAGCTACTCTTTCTACTACATCCAAAATTCTTGTCTCCACGTTTACTTTTTTTTAACTATTATTTATTTCTGACTGTGCTGGGTCTTCATTGCTGCGTATGGGCTTTCTCTAGTTGCAGTGAATGAGGGCTACTTTTCATTGCAATGCACAGGCTTCTCACTGCGGTGACTTCCCTTGTTGTGGAGCATGGGCTCTGGGGCACGTGGACTCTTGAGGCTGTTAGGATTTATATCATGGGCTCTGCAGTTGTGGCTTAGGGGCTCAGCTGCCCCAAAGTATGTGGAATCTTCCCGGACCAGGAATCGAACCCTTGTCTCCTGCACTGGCAGGTGAATTCTTTACCACTGAGCCACCAGGAAAGTCCCTGTCTCCGAGTTTCTATTTGGCACCAGGGAACAGAGGCCAAGTTTGGGCAACAGTTCCCATACCCAGTTCCAGGTCCCTTGTGGGTGCCCCCCTTCCCACAGCATCCCAGCCTCTGGATCCAACTTAATCCCAGACAATATGAAGCACCTCCTGCTTGCCTTCCTGCCAGCCCACCTTCCCAGAACCGCCCCCGCCTCCCTGACTCTCTTGTTCTTTCCTTCTCCACAGAGCTCACTGCTGCCCTGAACTGCAACACATTTTCCCAACTGGGAACGAAGAAATCGAAATTTTCGTTTTTGCGCAGAAGCTGCCCTTTTCAACCGTGGCTAAAATTCCCCCACAGAACAGGAAGAATAGACCCGGTCACACCAAACGTCAATACTTATTGAGTTGGCACCACAGCCAGAAGCTGGCTGGAGAGAGGAGGGGCAGACCACAGCGCAGCCACCTCCAGGAGCTGACAGAAGGAAGCCCAGGGCCCCCTGCGGGAGCACAGAGTCCCCTTAACTCAGCCCGGCGAGGGGATGGGGAGGGATGGAGAGCTCCAAGGATGAGGAGGTACTATTTAACGGCCAAGGCACAAGGGAAGGCATTCTGGGTACCCAGAGTAAGAGCATGGTCTTTGCAAAACCACCAGCACCCTGATATGCCTGGCACACCTGGAGTGGAAAGGGACTCTAGGTGGGCATCTGGGGTTTACAGCTGCCCAGCACCCTTCTCCTTCAGGCAATGGTATCCTAGTTTTTCTTAGGGGAACTAACTGCTCCGTTGCGCAGTCTTAGGGGACTGCCAAATAAGGTCCCCTGTTCACTCATGGCAAGGTAGACCAATTAGATGCTCCTCTTTCCAAAATCTGCATTGTGAAAAGAGAACTCGATGAAGGAAAGTGCTTGAGGCTACAATTACCCCATTTCTAATGTAACACCTTGAGCCAGGACCCTTTTCTTCAGTTCTACATTTCCCAAGCTCTCTGGATCCTGTCCCTCTGAAGGGCTGGCTTTCCCAGCTTTTCCATTTGTTTGATGCTAGAGTCCCCAAGCACATGGTCACACTTTTTAGTGTATTTTTGCCATTGCTGGTTTCCAGGGCTTCCAATCAAGTCATCAAAAGTGGTATAGGGCTGGGACTTCCCTGGTGGTCCAGAGGTTAAGACTCCATGCTTCCAATGCAGGAGGGTTGGGGGGGTATGGGTGTGATCCTTGTTCAGGGAATTGGGATTTCCCATTCTGTGTGGCACAGCCCAAAATTTTAAAAACAAAAAAGAAGAGGTACAGGAATATGGGCTTCCCAAGTGGCTCAGTGGTAAAGAATCCGCCTGTCAAGGCAGGAGATGCGGGTTTGATCCCTAGGTTGGGAAGATCCCTTGGGGAAGGAAATGGCAACCCACTCCAGTATTCTTGCCTGGAGGATCCCATGGACAAAACAGCCTGGTGGGCAAGAGTCCACGGGGCTGCAAAGAGTCGGACATAACCAAGCACATGCACACACGCGCAAGGCTGTGCAGGGTCAGATGCTCTAGGAAAGCAGCAGAGTGGATTAGACATTAGAGGAGTGAGTCTGTCGTCAGAAGATCATCTTGGATTATCTCTTAGGGCCCTAGATCCAAAGGTTCTTATAAGAAGAAGAGAAGATATAGACACAGTAGAGACGGCCACGCAAAGATGGAGGCAGGGACTGGAGTCTACAAGGCAAGGAACGCCCAGGGCTGTCAGCTGGAAGACAAGCGTGGGGTAGACCTTTCCCAGTGGCCTTCAGCAGGAGCCTGGCCCTGCCAACACCTTGCTTCTGGACTTCTAGCCTTTGGAACTGAGAAAGAGAGAGAGAGGGCGTGTGTATGTGTGTATATGTGTGTGCATGTGTTTAGCTGATAAGTCATGTATGACTCTTGCAACCCCATGGACTATAGCGCACCAGGCTCCTCTGTCCATGGGATTTCCCAGGCAAGAATACTAGAGTGGGTTGACGTTTCCTCCTCCAGGGGATCTTCCTGACCCAGGGATCGAACCCGGGTCTCCTTCATTGACAGGCGGGTTCTTTACTGCTGACCCACTGGGGAAGCCCAGTCATGAAAGAAACTCCTGTTGTTCTAAGCCACCTAGTCTGTGCTCCTTTCTTACAACAGCCCTAGGAAACTCCTGCGGAGAAGGCAATGGCAGCCCACTCCAGTACTCTTGCCTGGCAAATCCCATGGACAGAGGAGCCGGGTGGGCTGCAGTCCATGGGGTCGCTAGGAGTCGGACATGACTGAGCGACTTCACTTTCACTTTTCACTTTCAGGCATTGGAGAAGGAAATGGCAACCCACTCCAGTGTTCTTGCCTGGAGAATCCCAGGGACGGGGGAGCCTGGTGGGCTGCCGTGTCTGGGGTCACACAGAGTCAGACACGACTGAAGTGGCTTAGCAGCAGCAGCAATGCAGAAAACTCCTGCACTTGCCTCAAGGCGAGAGAAAGACTGTGCCGCGACCTCTGCCCTATGGCTCCCTGTGGGATGGGGCTGAGGCTGGCCTTCCGCCTGACCTTTCTCTCCTGCTGGTATTCTCGCCTTCCCTGTCCTGGCTCCCTCACTCCCTTCCCAGTTTCTCCCGGAAACACTTCCTTGATAGATCACTTGCCCGTGAATTCTCATCTCTGGGGCTGCTTCTGGGAGAACCTGATCTAAGAGGGGGAGGAGGGGCAAGGACAAGATTGGCCCTGAGGCTGCCTGACTCCAGAAAGTTGGAAGCACATCTTAGAAGATTCCCTTGACTTTTCCAAACCACTTTTCAGGGTCAGACTGAAATGGAGCAGGACCCTCTGGTCCTTGCCCCGCCCCCTCCCATACCATGCCCTCTGCCTGCCTTCTGTCTGTGGAAAAACTTCAATCAAAGAATAAGTTTAATCAGAGAAGTAAGAAATGCAGAAAAAAGGGAAACAATCAAAATAAAAAAAGGAAACCAAATAATAATGACATAGTCATTAAACATAGTCAAAGACCTTTAGTTCTTTCTCAAGGGCTATTGATAATATTCTGAGCCACATTCTGCGAGCTGTCTTATAGATACTAAAACACCAGGTGGAGAAGTTAGCAACACGGAGACCAGACTGTACCCAGGACATGAAATGCCACAATTCCGAGAACTGACCGCAAAGAAATGGGAACAAATGGACTCTGGAACTGAAGATTAACTGTACCTAAAACAACCAAGATGATGCCGGTCAGGTCACCGATGACCAGTCTGAAGATGACTGTCAGATTCTGCGTGTAGTCCCCCAGCGCCGACTTCTGTCTATAAAAGCTCATGCCCCGCTGGTTGCCAGGGGAGGGAAAGTCAGCCTGTGGACAGATGTCCACCACCCTCGGCACCCTCAACCAATGGCCGGCATCTGAAATGAAGCCTTCCCACCAACCTGGCCTGTTTATTGGCTTTTGAACGGTGAGCAGCCAGACTCCACACGCTTTTCGGTAATAAGACGCATCTGGGCCAGCCCCCAGGGATTCAGTGACTGTACGTCTCTGAGCCTCAGTTTGCTGGTCTGCAAAATGGGGCCAGTCTTGGTGTCTCCCTCTTAAGGCAGCTGGGAGAATAGGAGATGACCCGTGTAAGCATGCAGCAAGCCTCCGAGCCAGGGTGCTGTGTTCTGCACTGCTTCGTGGGTCCAGGGTGGGTGCAGCCAGCCGAGCGTGAGTTCCCAGGTGAGGGCACCCCCATCCGAGGCAGGGCTTTTGAAGGAGGCCCTGGAAGACGTGGACCTTCCACGAGCCGTCTGCCACTCTGTATTGATTAGATCTGGTTTGCCAAATGTTTCTGAGATAAAAGGATCTGATGATGGTGAGCCATATGATCAAAGCAGCTCTGTGAGATCTAAAGGCTCACGGAGTGTCATCAGCTGAAAAAGAGAAATTTCGAGTTGGAGAAAGGTGGGGAGGGGGGGGAGATGACAAAGGCTGGGAACAGAATCAAAGGGGCCCATCTGCAACCTGACTCTCCAACAACTCTCCACTCCTGTTCTGGGGGCAGGGGTGCCTATGTGAGGGTGGCGGCGGGGAGCACTGCAGGGGAGAAGGCATTACATCAGCCTGTTCTGGTCCACCCAGAAGGAAGCCAGCGCTCAGGGTGGTCACCCGAATTCTCACAGGTGGGGGCCAAAGTCTCATAGGTCTACTGGAGTCCAGAGCCCAGAATCTCAACCCCTGCCTCCCTTAAGCTGCCTGAGACCCCTCCTGACCCCAATTCTGTGCTTTTCCTCCTCCCCCAGCCTATTCCCTATCCGCCAAGTCCGGCATTTCAAACCACAACATATTCTAGGAAGTCGTTACTCAATACAGCTACAACCCCCAGAGGACTCTCAGACAAGAGAGATTTCCCTGGTGGTCCAGTGAGTAAGACTTCGCCTTCCAATGCAGGAGGTGCTTGTTCAATACCAGGTTAGGAGTCTAAGAACTCACATGCCTCCAGGCCAAAAAACCAAAACGTAACACAAAAGTAACATTGCTACAAATTCAATAAAGACTTTCAAATGGTCCACTTTTTTAAAAAAAAATCTTTAAAAAACAAACAAAGAAGAGAGCCTCGCTATGAGAGGAGTCATGGGCATCCATCAAGGTCACCTGAATGTTGAGACCATGACTGCCCACCTGTGCGTCAGATTTCAAGGCACTGGGAGAAAAAGGAGCTACAGCTCAGATGGAGAGGTCCCTGGGGCTATGGACTGGGGGTAGAGGGAGCAGTTTGCAGGGGACACATTGAAGCTAAATCTCTGTAACTTTCCATTCAATTTTGCTGTGAACTGCTCCCCAAAAAAATAACATTTATTAATATTCTTCATGTTTTAAGAAAAGAAGGATGGAAAGGAGGGGAAAATAAGGAAAGGAATGGATGCTAGGCCCATGACTTAACCCCTCTGACCTCTTTGTAAAATGGAAACAATACTTCTCTCATAGAGCTGTTGTGAGAATTAAAAGCGATTAAAAAAAAAAAAAAAGTGAGATGCCTGGCACAGCCTCTGTTGGTTCGGGAATTACTAACCAGAACACGGCTTCGAGTTCCAGATTTGCTGCCCCTAACACAGCTAGCAAAGATCAATTCCTGCCCAAACTTGAAGGAAATAGATATATGTAAAATAAGGTGAAATAGGTACCAGAGTGGAGACCCACCAAAAGAGGCTGTTGGGGCAGAGACAGTTGAAAAGCAGCTCTAGGGTCTCCCTGGTGGTCCAGCGGTTAAGAATCCACCTGCCAGTGCAGGGGACACAGGTTTGATCCCTAGCCCGGCAAGATCCCACAAGCCGTGCAGCAACTAAGCCTGTGTGCCCTAACTGCTGAGCCTGAGCTCCAAGAGCCTGCGCTCTAAAACAAGAGAAGCTACTGCGAGGAGAAGCGTGATTACCAGAACAAGAAAGTAGCCCCCCTTGCGCTGCAGCTCGAGAAAGCCCACGTGCAGCAATGAAGACCCAGTGCAGATGAAAATGAGTAAATGAAATGTTAAAATTATAAGAAAAAGAAAAGCAGCTACAAGGTAATTTTTTAAAGGGAGGAAGGAAGAAAGGAAAGAAAGAAGTTAATCCTTCCCTGGGTGGGGGGATGGTACATTAGTTTCCCCCATCCCCCAATACTGCCCCTGCTTTTCAGAGGATGTACCCCACTAACTAGACACTACTGATTCCACTGCTTTGTTACCTACAATAAGGGCCAAGATACAGTGAACAGATACCTTGTGAGGAGATGGCCATAATCAGAAGAGGGAGGGAGGCTTGCAGGGAAGAGAAGGTGCCATTCAGGGTCTTCCCCCAACATCCTGGGTCCTGGGGTAATCTGGGGAAAAAAGGAAACAGAGCAGGCGCATGACACTTGGAAGTATTCATTACTCTTAAAAATATTCATTACTCTCCCGAAGCCAGACACGGGAAGAGAACAGGGTGCCTTCTTAAGCTGATCTCAAAAAGAGAACATTTTGATCCACTCCGACCGGGATTTTCTTTTCCCTGCCACGCACAGAGTCACTGGGGTGTCAGAGGGCAGCTTCTCTGAAGCTACATCCTCCCCATGACACGCGGGTGCAACAGAGCCTCCAGAGGCGCTCCGAAGGTCTCCAGCCTCTCCTTCATCCTGCAAAGAGCCCCTTATTGCACCCCAGGTGCTCAGGATAAGAGTGAGGCAGGCAAGCCTGGCCCTGCTGTCTCGTATCTTACATTCTAGTGCAAGAGACAGATGACAAACAAGAAGAAATTAAACAGCAGGTCATTCTGGAGCGCCACAGGCTTAGGAAGAAAATAAAACTGGTGTGCAATAGAGATACTTGAGTGGATGGTTGGTGGCGTTTAGCTGCTCAGTCATGTCCAACTCTTTGCAACCCCATGGACTCTAGCCCACCAGGGCTGTCAGAGGACCCCATGGCTGTCCTCTGTCCATGGGATTTCCCAGGCAAGAATACTGGAGTGGGTTGTCATTTCCTCCTCCAGAGGATCTTCCTGACCCAGCGATTGAGCCCACATCTCCTGAGTCTCTTGCATCGGCAGGTGGATTCCTTCCTACTGAGCCACCTGGGAATACAGAACTGAAGGTTAATTATACTTAAAATGATCAAGATGATGCTGGTCAGACCACCACAGAACCAATTTCAAGATGACTGTCAGAGCTCACTGCTGTTTCTACAAGCACCCCCTCCTCTGTCTATAAAAGCTCTTGCCCACTGGTTGTTGGGGGTGTTGTGGCGGGGGCGGGGGGGAGTCAGCCTTTGGACAGGTGTCTGCTCTCCTCCCAGTTGCTGCTGCTGCTGCTAAGTCACTTCAGTCGTGTCCGACTCTGTGCGACCCCATAGACGGCAGCCCACCAGGCTCCCCTGTCCCTGGGATTCTCCAGGCAAGGGTACTGGAGTGGGGTGCCATCGCCTTCTCCCGGTTGCTAGTATCCAAAATAAAGCAAACTTTCCTTTCCACCAACCTGGCCTCTTTATTAGCTGTTGAGTGGCGAGCCACCAGCCCCCCACTTTTGGTTACAGGAGGGCACTGATGGGCTCAGGGTTTGTTTGAGGGTGATGATCCTATTCTGGAATTAGACAGTGGTGCTGGCTGTGCAATGTGAACGTGAATACACAAAGTCCACCCATTTTTACACTTTAAAATAGTGACTTTGATGGTATATAAGTTATCTCTTGGGCTTCCCAGGTGACTCAGCGGTAAAGAATCTGCCTGCCAAACAAGCAGGAGACACGGGTTCAATCCCCAGGTCGGGAAGATTCCCTGGAGAAGGAGGTGGCGACCCACTCCAGTACTCTTGCCTGGAGAATCGATGGACAGAGGAGCCTGTTGGGCTACGGTCCATGGGGTCACAGAGCTGGACACGACTGAGCAACTGAGCAGAAGAAGCAGCAGGCTGTTATATCCTGGTTCATTCCAGCTGCGATCACAGCACACTTCAGCCTGGGCAGCTTATAAACAACAGGAATTTCCTCCTCACTGCTCTGGAGGCTGCAAGTCTGAGATCAGGTCAGTGTGGACTGCGTGTCTATCTGATCTCTCAACTGTCTTTTCCCCAAGAGAACATCCGCTGATGGCCCTCCTCTGGATCAGTCATGATTCAGGTGACTTTTAAGAGTGATTTTCTATCACTATTCACCCTTCCGTCCAGTTTCTCGCTGAAGCTTTCCATCCATGCCTTCCCTCTTAAAAAGTCTTTGAGGTAATCATATGGCTTTTATTTTTCAATTTGTTAATGTGGTGAATTACATTGATTGATTTGCGGATATTGAAGAATCCTTGCATCCCTGGGATAAAGCCCACTTGGTCATGGTGTATGATCTTTTTAATGTGTTGGATTCTGATCGCTAGAATTTTGTTAAGGATTTTTGCATCTATGTTCATCAGTGATATTGGCCTGTAGTTTTCTTTTTTGTGGCACCTTTGTCAGGTTTTGGTATTAGGGTGATGGTGGCCGCATAGAATGAGTTTGGAAGTTTACCTTCCTCTGCAATTTTCTGGAAGAGTTTGAGTAGGATAGGTGTTAGCTCATCTCTTTAACAAGTGGTGCTGGGAAAACTGGTCAACCAGAATAAAACTAGAACACTTTCTAACACCGCACACAAAAATAAACTCAAAATGGATTAAAGATCTAAATGTAAGACCAGAAACTATAAAACTCCTAGAGGAGAACATAGGCAAAACACTCTCTGACATAAATCACAGCAGGATCCTCTATGACCCACCTCCCAGAATGCTGGAAATAAAAGCAAAAATAAACAAATGGGATATAATTAAAATTAAAAGCTTCTGCACAACAAAGGAAACTATAAGCAAGGTGAAAAGACGGCATTCAGAATGGGAGAAAATAATAGCAAATGAAGCAACTGACAAACAACTAATCTCAAAAATATACAAGCAACTCATGCAGCTCAATTCCAGAAAAATAAATGACCCAATCAAAAAAATGGGCCCAAGAACTAAATAGACATTTCTCCAAAGAAGACACACAGATGGCTAACAAACACATGAAAAGATGCTCAACATCACTCATTATCAGAGAAATGCAAATCAAGACCACAATGAGGTACCACTTCACACCAGTCAGAATGGCTGCGATCCAAAAGTCTACAAGCAATAAATGCTGGAGAGGGTGTGGAGAAAAGGGAACCCTCTCACACTGTTGGTGGGAATGCAAACTAGTACAGCCACTATGGAGAACAATGTGGAGATTCCTTAAAAAACTGGAAACAGAACTGCCATATGACCCAGCAATCCCACTGTTGGGCATACACACTGAGGAAACCAGAATGTAAAGAGACATGTGTACCCCAACGTTCATCGCAGCACTGTTTATAATAGCCAGGACATGGAAGCAACTTAGATGTCCATCGGCAGACAAATGGATAAGCAAGCTGTGGTACATATACACAATGGAGTATTACTCAGCCATTAAAAAGAATACATTTGATGAAACTGGAGCCGATTATACAGAGTGAAGTAAGCCAAAAAGAAAAATACCAATACAGTATACTAACACATATGTATGGAATTTAGAAAGATGGTAACGATAACCTTGTATGCGAGACAGCAAAAGAGACATAGATGTATAGAACAGATTTTGGACCCTGTGGGAGAGGGAGAGGGTGGGATGATTTGGGAGAATGGCATTGAAACATGTATAATATCATATAAGAAACAAATTGCCAGTCTAGGTTTGATGCAGGATACAGGATGCTTGGGGCTAGTGCACTGGGATGACCCAGAGAGATGGTATGGGGAGGGAGGTGGGAGGGGGGTTCAGGATTGGGAACACGTGTACATCTGTGGCGGATTCATGTTGATCTATGGAAAAACCAATGCAGTATTGTAAAGTAAAATAAAGTAAAATTTTTTTTAAAAAAAGAGAGAGAGATAAAAAGGAAAAAAAAAGTCTTTGAGGACTTCCCTGGTGGCTCAGAGGGTAAAGCGTCTGCCTTCAATATGGGAGACCTGGGTTCGATCCCTGGGTGGGGAAGATCTCCTGGAGAAGGAAATGGCAACCCACTCCAGTACTCTTGCCTGGAAAACCCCATGGATGGAGAAGCCTGGTGAGCTACAGTCCATGGAGTCATAAAGAGTCGGACACGACTGAGCAACTTCACTTTAGCTATTTATTGTATAGTATCCAGGTTTTAAAAATAATAATAATAAATTTTTTTAAATAAAATGTCTTTTAGTTTCATTATGAATTTGTGGATTTTTAAAAATATTTATTTATTTTGGTTGTGCTGGGTCCTAATTGTGGCATGCAGGATCTTTAGTTGCAGCACAAGGGATCTTTTTTCTTTTTTTTTTCAGTTTCAGCATACAAACTCTCAGTTGTGACATGTGGAAACTAGTTTCCTGACCAGGGATAAAACCTGGGCCCCCTGCATTGGGATCAAGGAGTCTTAGCCACTGGACCACTAGGGAAGTTCATTCATGGATTCTTTTTTTTTTACTAAAGTAAAACTCATATAAAATACATCATTCTAAAATGTACAGTTTAGGGACTTATCTGAACCCTGGCCCAGTGATTTAAGGATCTGCTTTGCAATGCAGGGGACGAAAGTTTGATCCCTGCTCCGGGAACTGACATCCCACGTGCCTCGGAGTTACTACGCCGGAGAGCCACCACTACTGAGACCGCATGCTACAACTAGCGAGTCTGTGCCCCAACAACAAAAGATCGCACGTGCCGCAACTAAGACCTGAGGCAGCCAAATAAATTTTAAAAAAATAAAGTGTACAGTTCAGTGCCATTTTGTACACCTACAATGTTGTACAGTCACTCTGCCTGGTTTCAAGCCATTTTCACCACTCCCAAAGGAGTGACCCTTCAAGCAGTCTCTCTCCACTTTTTCCCTCTCCCCTGTCCCTGGTGGGCACTAGTCTGCCTCTTGTCTCTGCAGATTTGCCTTTTCTGGATGTTTCATTACACTGGAATTGTACAGTGTGTGTGCAGTCTTTTGTGTCTGCCACAGTTCACTGAGGGTCACCGTCCATCCACATCATAACACGTATCAACACTTCCATTTTCAGGCTGGATAATTCCCCACTATAAGGAGAGACCACATTTTATTTTTCCATTTTTCAGTCGATGGACACGTAGGTTGTTTCTTTTTGCTACTATGAATAGCGACTTACCAACACTTGTGTCCAAGCATTGGCCAAAATGTATCACACCAGGAGGGCCTTCACCACAATCATGCTGGCACCCTGATCTCAGACTGCCAGCCTCCAGAGTGGCCATTGTTTACACACCACCCAGTGTATGGTCTGCTGTTATGCAGTTTCAACAGACTGAGACACATTTGTTTGAGTACCTATTTACATGGATTGCTTTTATTCAGTGCGTCATATTTTTTTCTCACCAATATATATTCAGAGGCTCCTGTGGTCGGTCGCTTAGTCGTGTCTGTTTCCACGTTCTACTTCACTCCTGCTCACAGCAGTGCTTCAAGGTAAGTGGTATTATCATCAGACTTAAGAACTTAGAAATTTAAGTTTCAAAGAAGTAACTTGCCTGAGTGCCTAGTATGGGCAAAGCTCTCCACCATCAGGCATCAGATGAGTGTCTATGATTACTCAGTGGCCCAGCTGGGATTTGAATCCAGCTCATTGCACACCAAGGTCAGCTAGGTGCCTCTCTACACAGAGCCAGGAACCAGAGAGGCATTCACTGTGCCTGTGTAGCAACTGCTGCCAGAAGCTGGTGGGAGGTGGAGTGGGGTTGGGGACAGAATTATAATCACCTGTTCTCAGCAGATCCAGGGGAAGAGCTGTCTCTCCAGGAGGACAAAATCTAGGGGGGAAATGCATCAAGCGTTTGGTAAATGCATGACCTCTGCAAACGTGGCGACTCTGAATACGCAGGCTAATAATGATCACCTAATAGCGATTTCCTGCAAGCTGGTTTCTTTCCACATATCTGGCAGTCAGTCCGCTTTCCTCCGTTGCATACATGATCTGTCATTAGCCAAGGCAGCGCGGGTGATGTGCGCTCCAGGATATGGGAGTTAGCACAGTAACCCTTGCATCGCCAAGCCTAGAGGAGCCTCTCAAAGGAAAAGACGTGCCTGGGAAAGGAAAAGCCCAGAAAGGGCTTTTCACTCTAAGGCTCCATCCAACAGACTCACAGGCTTGTTTCGCAGACCTGAGTCTGCACCCCAGCTCTGCCATTCAGTGACCGGCACTTTGAGCAAGGCACCTCACCTGTCCGAGCTTCAGAGGTGTTTGTTTGTGTAACTGAGACTCAGGTGCCTGGGGGGCCACCTCTCCCTAACCTGCAAAGCTCTACAAAGAAGGGCAGTGTTTCCTTCCCCTCTGTTCTGAGCATCTGTGGTTGTGTTACAAGTGAAAGTAAAAGTGTTAGTCGCTCAGTGATGTCTGACTCTTTGCTCTCGTATGAACTGTAGCCCACCAGACTCCTCTGTCCATGGGATTTTCCAGGCAAGAATACTGGAGTGGGTTGCCGGTCTCTTCTCCAGTGGATCTTTCCAACCCAGGGACTGAACCCCAGTCTCCTGCATTACTGGCAGATTCTTTACCGTCTGAGCCAAGGGAAGTGTTATGTTGCAAACTACCCCCAAACATAGTGGCATGATGCCACCAGGGGTCCCCAACCTCTGGGATCTAATCCCTGACACTCTGAGATGGAGTTGATATACTAATAATAGACATAAATTCATAATAAATATCATGTGCTTGAATCATCCCAAAACCATCCTCCCAGTCCATGGGAAAATTGTCTTCCATGAAACCAGTCCCTGGTGCCAAAAATGTTAAGGACCACACAGACCATAAGAACATTTCTGCTATGTTTACGGATTCTGTGGGTCAGGATTTGGACAGAGCAACATGGGGCTGGCTTTTCCCTGCCCCGCGATGTTAGCAAGAGGATCCTGGTAGCTGAGGTGACTCACAGCTGGGAGCTGAAAAACAAGGTCTTCAAGCATCCTTTCTAAGACATTTCCCACTGGGAGTCAAATTATGTCCCCCCTGCTCAAAGATATGTTCAAGTCCTAGCCCCAAACCTGTGAATGTGATCATATTTGTTAATAGGGTCTTTGAAAGGTGAGCAAGTAATTATGAGGTCATCCTGAATTTCGTTGTTGTTGTTTAGTTGCTCAGGCCTGTCGGACTCTTTGTGACCCCATGGATGGTGGCCCGCCAGGCTCCTCTATCCATGGGATTCTCCAGGCAGGAATACTGGAGTGGGTTGCCATTTCCTTTTCCAGGGGATCGTCCCAACCCAGAGACTGAACCCATGTCTCCTGCATTAATAGGCAGGTTCTTTGCCACTGAGCCACCAGGGAAGCCCTGTAATGAAGTAGGAGGCCCTGATCCAACAACTGGTGTCCTCAGAGAAGAGATGTGGAACAGACACATGGGGAATATGGCCATGTGAAGATGAAAGAAACTGTGTCATTGAATCTATAAGTCAGGGGTCACTAGAGTCACCAGAAGCTGGGAGAGAGGCAAGAAAGGCATTATGGACTAAATGGGTCCCTACAGATTCATATGTGGAAGCCCTAACCCCCAATGTGGCTGTATTTGGAGATGGGGCCTCTAAGGAGGTAATTAAGGGTAAATGAGGTCATAAGGATGGGCCCTGATTTCATAGGATTGGTGTTCTTATAAGAAGAGATAGCAGGGCTTCCCCGGTGGTCCACTGGTGAAGACGTCACCTTCCAAAGCAGGGGGTGGTGGGTTCGATCCTCGGTTTGGGAGCTGAGATAACACATGCCTTGCAGCCAAAACAGATAAAAATGGCCCACATCAGAGGAAAAAAAAAAACAGAAGAGAGATACCAGGGAGCATTCTCCCTTTCTCTCTCCTCACACACTCAAGAGAAGAAGTCACAAGAGGACACGGTGAACAGGTGGCTGTCTGCAGCCCAAGGGGAGATTCCTCACCAGAACCCAGCCATGCTGGCACCTTCATCCTGGACTTCCAGCCTCCAGAGCTGTTAGGAAACAGATTTCTGTTGTTTAAGCCACTCAGTCTATGGCATTTTGTTACTGCAGTTCAAGCTGATACAGGAGGATTCTTCCCGAAAGCCTTCAGGGAGAACTCAGCCCTACTGACACCTTGATTTTGGACTTCTGGCCCCCAGGACTGTGAGAAAATAAATGCATTTTGTTTTAAGCCATGAAATTGGTGAAAATTTGTTACAGCAGCCATAAATATTAATACATTTCCATTTGCAGGGCCTGGCCGGATGGTGAACAATCAATCAAGCTGAACCTATTCACCAAACGGTCTCACCCGCCCCTCTAACATGTCTGGTGTTAGGCAGAATGAACTACATACATATAAGAACTAATATAGTAGACCTTCGAACAATGCAGGGGTTGGGGGCACCGATTCTCTGCACAATCAAAAATTCAAATATAACTTTACAGTCTGCAGATTCAAACAACCATAGATTGTGTCATACCACAGTACTTATTTAGTGAAAAAAAAATGCTTCTATAAGTTGACATATGATGCCCAGTTCAAACCCATGTTCAAGGATCAACTGTAATAGTCTAAAAGTACTGTGGCTATATCTTGAGTGCTCATAGCGTGCAAAGGACGATGTTAACTGTTTTACAAGCATCATCCAATTTTTCCCTTGCAGATATGGACAAATTTGGTATGAGCTGCTGATGAAACCTAGCAGCTGCTCCTGCCTCCAAGGCGCTCACAACCTGGTAGAGGAGTCACAAGCACTCTGATGGGGAGAGCGGAGAGGACTGGGCAGGCCCACAGACCCATCAACATGAACTGGCAGAGGAGGAATCAGGGAAGGCTGCCAGAAAGAGGTGACCCGCAAGCAGGGTTGCCACTCTGCCAAAACTTAGTGTAGGGAGGGCCCTCAGGGCAGATCTGTTTTGGGCTTCATGAATGAGGACGGGACAAAGTATCAGGGATCAAGGACTCCCCAGCCTCCTTCTGAAGAAGGGGTCCCAGAAACTTCTCTATAACACTCCTCTTACATTCCACTGCCTTAATCCCATTCGTTTAACCCCATGACTTCACTCTACTGCAAGAGAGGCTGGGAAATAGTTTTTAATTTAGAGGACTTTCCTGGTGGTGCTAGTGGTTAAGACTCCATGTTTCCACTGCAAGGGGCACAGGTTCAATCCCTGGTTGGGGGACTAAGGTCCCACATGTGGCCTGGTGTGGTCAAAAAAAAAAAAAAAGGATGAGAAGAAAAAAATATCACAACAAAAAAAAACTGAGGGAGAGGCATGTGCCCAGCAAAATATTATACAACTATGGGAAAAGATGAGAATGGATACTGTCCATGCCTCAGGGCGCAAAGGTTAACAGGGTCCAGATAGAAGAGTTTGAACTTGACCCTGAGGATTGTTAGGAATCCTGCAATGACGGGAATTCCCTCAACATCACAGTGAGGGACCCAGACCCCCAGTGGGTCTCCAGCTCCCTAACACATCCCATCCCTCTCTCTTTCCCTCTTTCATTCGACAAATTGAACTTTCTGAGCAGTTCCAATGTACCAAGAGTGCCTGGGTGGGGAGAGACGATTATTTTAAATAGGATGGTCAGGGAAGATCTCTCTGAGAAGAGGATGCCTGATCACAAGCCCAAAGGAGGTGAGGGAATGGGGCAGGGCAGATGGGTGTCCTGGGGAGATGTACCCTCAGTGAGCAGAACAGTCAGTGCAAAGCACGTGAAGGGGAACACAACTGATCAGGGTGGCTGGAAGGGAGCAGAGTTGGGTGTGAGATCGGAATCAGATGCCTTCGAGAACCCTGGCTTCCCTTTCTGCCCAAGGTAGGGATTTGAACAGAGGACAGATGTGATCTGACTTTTGTTTTTAGAAGATGACTCTGCCTGCTTAGGGGGCTTCCTGGTGACTCAGGCGGTAAAGTATCTACCTGCAATGCAGGAGACCCGGGTTCAATCCCTCAGTCAGGAAGATCCCCTGAAGAAGGCAATAGCAACCCACTCCAGCTTTCTTGCCTGGAGAATCCCCATGGACAGAGGAGTCTGGTAGGCTACACAGTCCACGGGGTCACACACAGTGGAACACGACTGAGTGGCTAACACTTCCACTTTCTGCCTGCTCTATTCTCATAAGTTTTTAAATAAAACAACTCCAGAGGTGTCTATGTGATCTTCCCCAGTGACCTTCCCTCTTTGATTCAGCAAACTGAACTTTTTGAGCAGCTCCGATGTGCCAGGAGTGCCTGAGTGCCTTCCACTCAGACACTGCCTGAGAACAACCCAATCAAGACTAGAATGAGGTCTCAAGATACACAGACAACTCTCCGTGTACTGTTCTGGGCAGTTCAGGAAACAATCTGTTTCCTTTGAGAATATTTATGTTGTTTGGTCACCCTATTAACGCCGCGCCAGTTTTATCCATAAAACTTACGTTAATGCTCCGTAAGTGAAGTAAAACTGTTAGTCGCTCAGTCGTGTCTGACTCTTTGCAACTGCATGGACTGTAGCCCGCCAGACTCCTCTCTCCGTGGGATTTCCCAAGCAAGAATACTGGGGTGGGTTGCCATGCCCTGTTTCAGGAGATCCTCCCCACCAGGGATGGAACCCAGGTCTCCTGCATTGCAGGCAGATTCTTTACCGTCTGAGACATGGGGGAAGCCCAAGAATTACACATGCATGCACTCTTTACATCTGTGGCCCTATGTGTTTGGAAATTTACTCAATGTGCAACAGCTGTATCGGATTTCATTTCCTACTAGATGCCAATTAACACGGAGGTTCTTCATTCACCTGATGTTGGAGACTTGATGAGTGGATGAATGAATGTAGCAAGTACCAGCTATTATATTAATGAGTACTAAGACCAAGATGACACCACACTTAGTGCACAAAGCAAAGAAGAACTAAAGAGCCTCTTGATGAAAGTGAAAAAGGAGAGTGAAAAAGTTGGCTGAAAACTCAACGTTCAGAAAACTAAGATCACGGCATCCAGTCCCATCACTTCATGGCAAATAGATGGGGAAACAGTGACAAGCAATTTTGGGGGGCTCCAAAATCACTGCAGATGGTGACTGCAGCCATGCAAGTAAAAGACACTAGCTCCTTGGAAGAAAAGTTATGACCAACCTAGACAGCATATTAAAAAGCAGAGACATTACTTTGCCAACAAAGGGCCGTCTAGTCAGGGCTATGGTTTTTCCAGTAGTCATGTATGGATGTGAAAGTTGGACTATAAAGAAAGCTGAGCGCCAAAGAATTGATGCTTTTGAACTGCGGTGTTGGAGAAGACTCTTGAGAGTCCCTTGGACTGCAAGGAGATCTAACTAGTCCATCCTAAAGGAAACCAGTCCTAAATATTCATTGGAAGGACTGATGCTGAAGCTGAAGGTCCAATACTTTGGCCACCTGATGCGAAGAACTGACTCATTGGGAAAGACCCTGATGCTGGCAAAGATCGAAGGCGGGAGGAGAAGGGGGGATGACAGAGGATGAGATGGTTGGATGGCATCACCGACTCAACAGGCATGAGTTTGAGTAAACTCCGGGAGTTGGTGATGGATAGGGAGACCTGGGGTGCTGCAGTCCATGGGGTCGCAAAGAGTCGGGCACGACTGAGCGACTTCACTTTCACTTTTCACTTTAATGCATTGGAGAAGGAAATGGCAACCCACTTCAGTGTTCTTGCCTGGAGAATCCCAGGGACGGCGGAGCCTGGTGGGCTGCCGTCTATGGGGTCGCACAGAGTCGGACACGACTGAAGTGGCTTAGCAGCAGCAGCAGCAGGGAGACCCGGGGTGCTGCAGTCCGTGGGGTCGCAAAGAGTCGGACACGACTGAGCGACTGAACTGAACTGAACAGCAAGGATAACAATAATTAACAAATACCTAGCACAGCGCAGGCTCTAGAGCCGTATTAGCCGGTTCGAATCCCAGCCTCGCCACTTAGCTGGGTGACCTAGAGCGAGTTATGTAACGGCTCCCGCACTCGCAGGTCCATCCCACCCAGGAAAGCCACTCCCGCCAAACCTGGGCAGGTGAGAGCCAACCTGCGCAGGTGAGAAACGAGCTTCTTCCGGGCTGCCCCTGACGGCAACGCTGGCGTGCACGCGCGATTCGGCAGGTGGGCGTGGCCACGAAGCGACACAAGGAAGACGGGTGCGCGGGGGTGGGGCCGCGCCTGCGCAGGCCGCCCCGCCATGGCGGCCGCCTGAGCGCGGTGGTGAGAGGCTCGGGTGTGACTTCGGGCTGCGGCCGGCGGCGGGTAAGCCCTTTGGAGGAGCGGCGGCATGGGGAAGGATGCAGGGGACCTCTTGGCACCGAACCTGGCCTTGAAGCGCGGGCTTCCCCACGGACTTGAAGCCTGGGTCCCGGGTCAGCCTCAGTTTGCATAAGCGCGCATGTCGGGGGGCGGGGGTGGAGCCCATGCCTGCCTGTGCGTTTCCGTCTGGGGTCCAAGCAGCCCCTGGGTTTTGGATTAGGAAGGGACGACGATGCTGGAGCTGTGACTCCTGATTGAGAGAGCATGCGTAGCCCGCCGGCTGGAGTTCTCGGAAGCGGCATGACGGAGGGAACGAAGAGTCCTAAGGACCGAGGACCCTGGAGCCCCCGACTCTGACCCGCGCCGTGGCCGGGGCCAAGTCTCAGGCCCCAGCCCTGAGTCTCGGCTCCGGAATTGCGCCCAGTTCCCGGCGACTTCACTTTCGCTTTTCACTTTCATGCATTGGAGAAGGAAATGGCAACCCACTCCAGTGTTCTTGCCTGGAGAATCCCAGGGACGGGGGAGCCTGGTGGGCTGCTGTCTCTGGGGTCGCACAGAGTCGGACACGACTGAAGCGACGCAGCAGCAGCCCGGTCATTGATAACCCTGTGACACCTGGCAGAGAGAGAGCCTGGGAGGCAAGCTGGTGGTTCAACCCCCTAGATCCTGGCAAACTGCTTTTAGCGGGCAGCCCTGGCAGGGTTAGGATGACAGCGTCGGCGTCAGGCCCCCATAGCCTAGCAGAACCAAAGACACTTGTCAGCAACTCCTGTGAGATGAATCTGCAGCACGAAGGAGGGTGCGGAGGTCCCATCTGCATTTGGGGTGTCCTTTTCCTCCTCCCCAGTCAGGAGAGGGGACTGAAGCCCATCCAGCCTCAGATTCCCAGACCGACCGTGAGTCAGCTGTTCCTAAGTAGAGAAACTGATTATTGCCTTTTCCCATCTTCCAGCACATCCTTTAATAATTACTCTTATCAATGCTATAATGATGAAAGTGAAAGTGTGAGTCACTCAGTCGTGTCTGACTCTTTGCAACCCAGTGGACTGTAGCCCCACCAGGTTCCTCTGTCCATAGATTTCTCCAGGCAAGAATACTGGAGTGGGTAGCCATTCCCTTCTCCAGGGGATCTTCCTGACCCAGGGATCAAACCCTCTTCTCTTCTCTCTCCTGCACTGGCAGGCAAGTTCTCTACCAGCTGAGGCACAGGGGAAGTTGAGCACTTACTATGTATTGAACCCTGAAAGTGATCATTGTCTCATTTAATGCTCACGTAGACCCTGAGACGGAATTCCCAGAAATCTGGTTCTAGGAAAAGCCCCTTAAAGGGAATCCCCTTTACCTAGTACTTACTCCATTGTAGAGTGTTTCCTAGAAGGCTGGGGCATGTTGGATTTCAAAACAGAAATTTCAGGGAGTCTAGATCATACCACCTGAACGCACCCGATCTCATCTGATCTCAGAAGCTAAGCAGGGTCGGGCCTGTTTGGCACTTGGACGGGAGAAATTTCAACTGCAGATTAAGAAGGGAGCCTATTTTTTTGTCTATATTTAAAAGTATTGGTGTATAACTGCAATGTATACACCAATACATCTTTCAGTCCTCAGGGAGCCAAATATGCCTTTAAAACGCATGGTTGGCCTACACTGTTTAGACTGGATCCTCTTTGTGGATCCATCCTAATTTTTCAGGTCCTCATTGTTTGAGGTCTTTTGCCTATGAGGCAGCAACTCTCCCCACCCACCCACCCCCCAGCATTTCTCTTCCATCACTTTCATTGACACCATGAAATCTTGCATCCGTTTATCAGATTCACCTCACAACCCACTTACTTTGTGCTGGCTTATCGCGTCAGATAGAAAGGCCAGCATGGAGTGACTCTTTTATAGAAAACGTTTATGTTGGTGCTTTTGCTTGCCCGTGGCAAGTGCTTAAATGTAGGAACTCCAGTTATGTGGATTCAGATTATAGACTGTGGCTTATGACGATCCCATTTTCCAATTGAAGGAATGGAGGCTCAAGAGGTTTCATGACATTCGTGGGGCACACCGCTAGTGCACACATCTACCCAGATATGTCGGCGAGGGCGGTCAGACGGGGGTCAGGGATTGTGGCAAGTTTGTGTCACAAACACCTGAAACCAACCCCATGACAAGAAAATTGTGAGGTTTATTAACAGTTGGTGTGCACCAAGGACTCTGCTCAGTGCTTGACCCACAGCCTCCACATCCTACTGCCCCCCAACCCTGCAAGCTGAGAAGATAGCCGAAGAAACTGATCCAGAGAGGCGAAATAATTTTCTCAGGGTCACCCATGAGGTTGGAGACCAGATTTAGCACCCGCTCCGCCCAGCATCACAGCCCTAGGCTCTGTCCACATGCTGCTGCTGTTTGATGGTTTTTGATGAGGTGGAACATTTGGATGGAGGAAGAGCCTTCCTGTTTTCCTTTTTTTTTTTTTTTTTTGGCCATGCCTAAAGAATGTGGGATCTTAGTTCCCTGACCAGGGATCAAACTCACCCCCTGCATTAGAAGTGCAGAGTCTTAACCTCTGGACTGCCAGGGAAGTCTCAAACCTTTCTGTTTTGTTTTGGTTTTCGCACATTTTAGAAGAGTTTACTTTTGTGTGTGTATGTTGCTTTCTGCCAAACATCAGCATGAATTAGCCACAGGTATGTTTATGTCCCCTCCCTCTTGACGCTCCCTCCCCATCCCAGCCCTCTAGGTTGTTACAGAGCCCCAGTTTGAGTTCCCTGAGTCATACGGCAAATCCCACTGGCTGTCTATTTCCCACATGGTGATATCACCCTTCCCTTCCTCCCCTACCCCTCCCCGCGCCCACCCCCTCCCTGCCACCGTAACCATAGGTCTGTTCTCTGTGTCTCCATTGCTGCCCTGCAGATAATTCCGTCAGTGCCAGCTTTCAGTCATGCCTGGACTCTGCGACCCCATGGACTGTAGCCTACCAGGCTCTTCCGTCCATGCGATTTTCCAGGCAAGAGTACTGGAGTGGGGTGCCATTTCCTTCTCCACCATATATATGCATTAGTATGTAATATTTTTTTTCTGACTTACGTTGTATAATAGGCCCTAGGTTCATCCACCTCATTAGAACCGACTCAAATGTGTTTACTTTTATGGCTGAGTAGTATTCCATTGGCTCTGTGCACCACAGCTTCTCTGTCCGTTCATCTGTCGCTGGCCATCTAGGTTGCTTCCCTGCTCTAGCTATTATAAGTAGTATTGCAGTGAACGTTGGGGTGCATGTGTCCTTTTCAGTTTTGATTTCCTCAGGGTGTATGCCTCGGGGTGGGATTGCTAGGTCATGTGGTGGTTTTATCCTAGTTTTTTAAGGAATCTCCAAACTGTCTTCCATAGTCCAAGCCTTCCTGTTTTTAACCACTTTGCCTCCAGCATGAGTTTCCAAATTTTAGTTATTGCTGGGTCACCTTCATAATTTGTCAAAACCTATATATCACCTGTACAATGATTCCTTTAGTTGATTTTGCTTTAAATCCACTAACTATTTTAAAGTTTAAAAAGAAAATTTTAAAACAAATGATATGTTGGCAGCTGGCGTCAATTTCTAGGAAGAAAAACGATTATAGGGAAAAACTACTAAATATGATGTGTAAATTGTGATTAAATACTGCTTTAGGAAAAGCTAGCTGCCAGAGACATTTGACTAATGGAGAAAACTGATCGTGAACTGGGTTTTAAATGATATAAAGGAATTCTTAGTTATCTTAGGTCTGCTAATGGTCTTTTGGTTATGTAGGAGCATGTTCTTATGAGACAGACATGTTGAAGAATTATTTAGAATTAAAATGTCATGATGTCTGGAAGGTGCTCAGTTCAGGGGAGGAAAAAAACCTAGATAGATTGATTGATCACATATGACAGTGTGAATGATCACTGAATCTAAGCAGTGGATATATGGCTGTTTATTACACTGTGCCCTCAACTTGCTAGTATTTGAAATTCTTCATAATGAAAAGGTTGGAAAAAATAGAAAGGGTAGGAAAACTGTTTTCAGCATAAATGGAAATGTGGACCCCTTGCCATAACTAAAAGGTCACTATGAAAGTCAGCACAGTGTGAAACAGAGTGGCAGTTCTGTGTATCATCTTGCCAGGGCCCTGAGACTCTCCTGCAGGATTATGAGAGGACTCGAAAGGGAAGCCTTTCTTCCAGGGTGACCGGGAGCGCTCTGCCCCCGGGGTGGGTCGTTCACACCGCTCCCCGCCCCACCCCAGGAGCTGCTGTTTAAGGACTTGCTCTCGCCCCTCAGGTGCTGCTGTCCATGGTCACCGTGGAGTCCGGGCCCGTGGTCACCGGCTCCCGCGCCGGCCATGGACGAGATCACCTTCAGAAGCGACACCGTGCTGTCAGACGTCCACCTGTACACCCCGAACCAGAGGCACCTCATGGTGCGGCTGAACGGCATGGGGCAGCCTGGTAAGGAGCCCACTGTGTTTCCTGCGTCCTCACAGAAAGGACGGGGGGGACTGGCTTGTCTGACTTACCCTCGCACCACTTCTTAGGAGCCCTTGTCTCACGGAGCAAGCCCCTGAGCTTTCCCGAGCACCTGCCGTGTGCCAGGCCTGATGCGATGCTGGGAAAGTGGAAGGAATGGGCAGAACTCTGCCCTCCGGAGCCCATGGACCAGTCGGGGAGAGCTGGCCTCTACCAGGCTGGCGCCGCCCACCAGGGCTCCCTGGTTTTCTTCCCACACACCCTCCCCCACTCCTCTAGCCCAAGGGATCTTTTCTTCCTTTCTTTTTAATATTTACTTTTATTTAATTATTTGGCTGCACCAGGTCTAAGTTGCAGCACACAGGTTCTTTGCTCTTCTTTGCCACATGTGGGATCTAGTTCCCTGACCAGGGATCGAACTGGGACCCTCTGCACTCAGAGTGCAGAATCTTAGCCACTGGATCACCAAGGAAGTGCCCCAGGGGATCTTTTGAAAAATGCAGATCACACCACCGCCCAGATTCAGACCCTCCGGTGGCTTCCCGTGCTCTCAGAATGAAACCAGAGTCCTTACCTTGGCCTTTGAGGCCCGGCCCGGCCCCTGCCCAAGTGCCCACACCGCTCTCTCCCGCCATCAATGCCCAGCAGCCACTTCCAGGTCCTTCTGTCCCTCACAGCAGGCACACACCTTCCTCTCTGAGCACCTTTGCGCCTGCTCTTCCTGTACCCGGAACATTCCCCCTCCCGGGACCTCCCTGGCCGCCCTCCCCAGCTCCTGTCACCCTGTGTTTGCTTATTGCTCTGTCACAGTTGGTCACTCTCCCTTTCCCTCGTGTCCCCATTTGGATTCCAGGATTCAGGGAACTGGCTCGGGACAGATGAGCTACTTGCCCCGGGGGGTCAGACAGCAGAGGCGGGGAGGACTCTGGCCCAGGACTGCCCACTCAAGTCCTGGCACCTCCTCCCTCCAGCCTGGCACCGTACTCTTACCAAAACCTGTCCCAGTGACTCTGTGGGCCCCAGGTGGTGAGGGCCTGGCATCCATGTCCCAGCCTGCAGACCTCAAGGCAGGATGGTACAGCAAGGAGGGCAGTAGCCCAGGGGTCGGGGAGACTGGATTTGGATCCTGCCTCAGCCATACCCACAGCTGTGTGACCGTGGTCGGCTCATGTAACCTCTGAGCCTCAGTTTCCTCGTCTGTAAGATGGAGCACCACTGTTGTGTTCACGGCCGCTGTGCGGCGTCAATGAGAGCACGTGAGCTGAGTGCCTGCAGCGTAGGCAGAGCACGGCTGCTCTGAAGGCCGCAGCTTCACGGCCGAGTCACACGGGCCTTCTCTGCTGCCATCACGACGTCCCCACCTGGCGTGAACAGAACTCCCTCTGCTGTGCAGTAGAACCTTATTTGTCTCCTCCCCTCTCCGCCGGCCCAGCCTTTAAAACTCTTTCCAGGTGGAAATTGAGGAAAGGAAATACAAAAGGAGACAGTGTAGAAATACTCTACTTGTGTGTTTCGCTTTCAGTCTTCCTGTCCCAGTTCAAGCTTCTGTGGGACCGAGACTCTCAGACTGACTCAGGGGCCAAGGGTGGTGACCACACAGAGGGGACCCCTCCCGCTGGCGCCGTCTGCAGCCGCATGGGGGCCTCCCTCCAGGCGGGGGCCGGCACCATCACCCCAGAGGGGTTGGAGGCTCAGCTGGACGAGGATGGGGACTTGGACGTCGTGAGAAGACCCCAGGCTGCCTCCGCCTCAGAGCCACCGGGGCCTCCGAGAGACAAGGTACATCCCACGATTCTAACACAGGAGGAAGACGACGTCCTGGGAGACGAAGCCCCGGAGAGCAGCCCCTACAATGTCATCAAAATAGGTAAATAAAGGGCCACTCACCTGCTGCCAGGGCAGCGCCACAGTGGGTCAGGGCACACAGCCCCCTGAGCGCAGGTCAGTACAGCCATCGCAGGGCGGGCTGGGTCAGCGGGACCCGAGCGCGGACACTGGAGCCCGCCGGGAAGCGCGCCAAAAGGTGGTCTGATCCCCCTCCTCCTCCAGCCTCCTCAGTGGCTCCCATTGCCCTCAGGACACAGTCCGTGTGCTCAGCTTAGCTTTGCCCACCTCCCCAGCCTCAGTTCCCACCACCGCCCACCCTCTCACTTTCCTTGCGCTTCCTCACCTGCACGCCTCTGCTCAAGCGAACCGCTGTCCCGGAGGGCCTGCCCCTGCCCTGATTCCCTGGCTGACAAGTTCCCGGTTGTCGTAGTCCGAGTCCCAGCTAGGCAGTCAGTTGTTCCAAAAGCCTGCTGCCGCCGCTGCCACCTGCATCAACATTCTGAGCCCATGCAGCCACCCGGCTGTGGGTCGGGGTTATCGGTGGACGACTGGGCCAGCAGGGGCGGGCACCAGGGAGACCTGGCAGATTGCAGAGCCGGATCGGGCCAGAGGAAGACGAAGAGGGAAGTAGATCATAGTCAACCTGGAGGAGCGGGTGGGCCGATCAGATGGCCGTGGGAGTGGGAGCTAGAAGCTGGGGGGACAGGGCAGACACAGCGGGGGGAGAGGCGGGGCGGAAGGGGGTCTCAGCAGGCCCTCAGGCAGGGCCCAGAGCGTCCATACTGCCCGGGGTCGGGGCAGAGGGCGTTGGTGGAGCAGGGATTTTGATCTCTGGAAATGTCAAGAGTGGAAAGCGGCCAGGACAGGAAGTCAGCCGGTAGTGATGAGGCACCTGTTGTGTTTTGATGAATCACCTCACATGGTCTTCACAGCCCCTCTAGGGCGTGGTTCAGATGAGGAGGTAACAGGCTCGAGGCCCTGCAGTATGGGGCCAGTAAGGGAGGTTCTGAACCCATGTGGACCGTCTCCACAGGCAGGGCTCCAGCCACCCCAGCCCTGCTCGTCTGCGAAGAGGAGCTCTGATTTGAATCTGTTCACTGAGATCCAGAGTCCAGGTGGTGCCTGGGGTCCCAGGTAAAGGCCTCCCTCGATACTGGCCCAGGTCGGGGGCTTGGGGTCCACTGAACTCTCTCAAAAACCCTAATAGAACAGCCACGCTGATGGCAGCCCAGTCAGCAGCCCAGCAGACAGTGACCGAGCACCTGCAGGTCTCTGGCCAGCTGGGTCTGGATCCCCCGGTGGGGACCGTTCTCTGTCTTCTGTGGATTGTCTCTAGTCCCTGTGGCCTTCCCAGGGATGAAAGTGAAGTCGCTCAGTCATGTCCGATTCTTTGCAACCCCATGGACTACAGCCTACAACGCTCCTCCATCCATGAGATTTTCCAGGCAAGACTACAGGAGTGGGTTGCCATTTCCTTCTCCAGAGGATCTTCCCAACCCAGGGATCGAACCTGGGTCTCCCGCATTGTAGGCAGATGCTTTACCATCTGAGCCACCAGGGAAGTCCAAGGGATGAGATTCCCATTTCACAGAGGAGGGAGCTTGCCCAGGTCGCACAGCTAGTCAGCAGCAGAGCCTTCACTCACACCGGGTGTGTCCGACACCACCGCCCATGTTCCCTACCCACGTCGTGTGATCAGAACATTGGAAAGTTCTGTTGTCAAAAATCTAACATTACTCGTGGACCAGCTAGGAATTCACAGACACAAGGTTCTAAGTAAATTATGAGCATTTCCCCCACTTTATAGATAAAGAACTGGAACCCAAAGAGAAAGCAGAAGAGGCAGGGCTGGAACTTGGGCTGTTGGATCTCAAGTCACTTGCCTTTTCCATTGGCCTGTGACTCAGGCAAGTACTTTAACATCAGAGTTCAGTTTCCTCTTCTGTGAAATGGGTATAATCTCCCCTGGTTGTAAGAAACAGAGGGAGCTGGCCCACATAGAGCTCTTAGCACAGTGCCTGGCTCATAGTAGGTGCTCAGTAAACATGAGCTGCCATCAGGTTTCATTCCTGAGGATCAATCTGAGTGCGGAGGAGGGAGATAGCTGAGGAGGAGAGTCTGGGTTCCCACCGGTCTGGAGACTGTCCTGCCGGCCGGGCACCCCTCAGACACTGAGACTATTTGCCTCGCCCCCTTTGCTAACCCTGGGGTTTCTCATGGAGCTTCCCAGGTGGCTCAGTGGTAAAGAATCTGCCTGCCAATGCAGGAGACTCGGGTTTGATCCCTGGGTCAGGAAGATGCCCTGGAGGAGGAAATGGCAACCCATTTCATTATTCTTACCTGAAAAATCCCCTGGACAGAGGAGCTTGGCGGGCAGCAGTCCATGGGGTCACAAAGATTTGGACACAACTGAGCGACTGAGTACGCATGAAAAGTTCCTTGGGCTGGGCTTTTATGCTCTCATGAGGCCACTGGGATTGTTTAAGTATAAACTGGCTTTCCCGTGAATCAGGAGCTCCCCACCCTTGACCCTGGTTAGGGAGGCCTTTGAGCCCACGAATGAGGTGATATTATTTCTGCATCTTGTGAAGGAGCAAACCATGGCTCTGGTCCTGAGAAGGTCGGTGACTCATGCCACCAGCCAGATCTGTGACTGAGCCTGGGTCACCCTCAGGTCTGTGAGCTCAGTCCACGTTCTCGTTCAAGGGAAGCCAAGCACCCCTTCAATGCAGCCGGAGGCAAAACTTAAGTCCACGGGACCTCTGGGAGAAAAGACCAGGCTCAGACTACTGAGATCCCCATGGAAGGGTGCCCCTGGTTTGGCCAGGCAGACTGGAAGGAGGCAAAGAAAGATGGGATGAGGCCCCTCTCGGGGGACCCAAGTCACAGCAGGGACAGTGGGCCAGGGGCCGTGCAGGGGCCACAGAGACTGGGAGGAGGTGGGGTGGGGTCTTGGGACTGAAGGTCCAAGGCAACTGGAGAAGAGAGTCCCCCCGGAAGGCCCCTTCTCACACACACTCACTCAGACACGCGCGCACCGCTTCAGCCTCGCTGTCTCTTCTCCCACGCTTGCTCCCTGCTCCTGGTTTGGTGGGGGTCGAGCTGCCCTGCTGTGCGTGTGTCCTGGCATTTGATTTGCTGGCCGTCACCATCTCGCTTCAAGACGCAAGGGCCGGCTCTCCTCTAACAGGAAGAATGTTCGCCGTCACTCTTTCTCCTTGATCTCGTAGTTCTGTCCACCATCCCGACCCCAGCAACCGACACTAGATTGTGTTCTGTGTTTGAGCATACTTCGAGTGGAGTGTGGGGTATGTGTTCGTGGTTAAGTCGGGCCAAGTCCTCTTGTGACTGGTATGTGCAGGCTTCAGTGATCTGAAGGAGAGGAATGCTCATCCCACCCTGGAGGCTGGCGGAGGGCCGCGTGGCCTATGTTTCAGCTGCTGTTTAGAACGCCCGCCTCCAGCCCCCGTCCCACCGTGTCGGCCACCTCCCCCACACCCCATCTGTGTTCTGTCCAGCCCTGTTTTCATGGTGGCCCTTTCTCTCTTGGTTTCCGCCCCCTCCAGAGCACACCATGGCCACCCCCCTGGAGGATGTTGGCAAGCAGGTGGGTAGGTCCCGTCCACTCCCCGTGGCCCTGCAGGGTCTCTTGATTGCCTCCGGTCACCCGCCGTTCCTGCCCCCTCTCCCCTCCAGGTATGGCGGGGTGCCCTGCTCCTGGCAGACTACATCCTGTTCCAGCGAGACCTCTTCCAGGGTCGCACGGTGTTGGAGCTTGGGGCGGGCACTGGGCTGGCCAGCATCATCGCAGCCACCGTGGCGCAGACCGTGTACTGTACAGGTAATGCCCCGCCATCCCAGGCTGGGGGGAGCATTCTCTTCACAAAGGGTGTGCTGACTGGATAAAAAACGGAGGGAGGGAGACTGGGAATCTGACCTTGGCAGCTCTTGATTCAGCCCTCCTCCTTGGCTGGTTTTCTCCACCCTCCGCTGTTTTCCCAGCAGTCCTAGGATGCAGGACCAGCAGCTTGACTGGTACCTGTGCTCACACCCCCTCAAGAGAGTAAACATCTCAGGAAATCAGGAAGAATGTGCCTCTAATAAGGCTTAAAGATGGGTTTCCCAGATAGCATTAGTGGTAAAGAACCCCCCTGCCAACACAGGAGACATGAGAGACACAGGTTCAGTCCCTGGGTCGGGAAGATCCCCTGGAGGAGAGACTGGCAATCCACTCCAGTATTCTTGCCTAGAGAATCCCCATGGACAGAGGAGCCTGGTGGGCTACAGTTGCAGAGTTGGACATGACTGAAGTGACTTAATATAAGGCTTCAGTTCAGTCGCTCAGTCGTGTCTGACTCTTTGAGACCCCATGAACCATAGCATACCAGGCCTCCCTGTCCATCACCAACTCCCGGAGTTCACTCAAACTCATGTCCATCGAGTCGGTGATGCCATCCAGCCATCTCATCCTCTGTCGTCCCCTTCTCCTCCTGCCCTCAATCTTTCCCAGCGTCAGGGTCTTTTCAAATGAGTCAGCTCTTTGCACCAGGTAGCCAAAGTATTGGAGTTTCAGCTTTAGCATCAGTCCTTCCAATGAACACTCAGGACTGATCTCCTTTAGGATGGACTGGTTGGATCTCCTTGCAGTCCAAGGGACTCTGAAGTCTCCTGCAGCACCACAGGCTTAAAGACTGTTTGTTTGTTTTTTTTTTCCTGATTATGGAAATCTTGCCTACGCTCTGTGGAAAATTTGTAGAACAGCAAATAAATTTCGTCATAATTTCACAAGCCCCAGATAGTGTCAACAGTGTGCAGGTCACTGCATGCCAGACATGGGAAACCTGGGGTGAATGAAGCAGATGAAGTCGCTGTACGCGGGAGGCTTCGGAGTCTATTTTTTAACTGTGTAAATTATTTTTTACAGCCTTTTCCTTTGTGTGTACATGTTCCCAAATAACTTAGATCAAACTATATATATTCAGTGCCTTATCCTGTCAAAAATGTCAGAAAATAGAAAGCACATTTTCCGTTGTCATTAAAAGTTACTTATAAATAACTTTTAATGGCTGATTCATGTCAGTATATGGCCAAAACTACTATAATATTAAAAAGAAATTAGCCTCCAATTAAAATAAATTAATTTTTAAGAATTAACTTTTAATGATCAAGCTGTATTTCATCCCTTTTCTTTTTTTTTTTTTAACCATTTTCCTATTGCTAGACATTTGGTTGTTTTCATTTGGTATGGTTGTTGTTGGGTTTTTTTTTTTTTTGCTTTTCCTTTGTATTGCAACCAATACCTTTTTGCATCTTCGGTTGATAATCCTTAAAGCAGATTCCTGGGAGTGAGTGGGACCTTTCTTAAGCTTTGATGTGAGTGTGTTAGTCACTCAGTCGTGTCTTACTCTGCCACCCCATGGACTATAGCCTACCAGGCTTCTCTGTCCATGGAATTCTCTAGACAAGAATACTGGAGTGGTTGCTGTGCCCTCTTCCAGGGGATCTTCCCAACCCAGGGATCAAACCTAGGTCTCTTGCATTGCAAGCAGATTCTTTACCATCTGAGCCACCAGGGAAGCCTGTATTTAATGTACTTAATAATTGCTTTTTAAAAGTTCTATTTTGAAATAATGTTAGATTCACACAGAAGTTGCTAGAATAGTACAGAAAGTGCCATGCACCCTCCGCCCAACTCCCACCATGATAACATCAGGGATCACACCCACAAACTGACCCAGGGCAGTACTACCAGCTGCGCTCCAGACTTGGCCAGCATGCTTTCTCAGGGACAGTCTACCAGTTTATAAGAAAGTAGGATCTCAGCAGGCTATTATTATTAATGTTACTATTTTTTAAATCTTTAGTAGCCGCTAGGCAGAAAGTGGTGTCTGCTGACGTGCTTTGCATTTCATCAGATTTTTAGTTTATGTTTCTGTGGCGCCCATCTTTTGCATCTGAGCTGAGAAAGGGGAAGCCTGGGAGGCAGGCGTCCTGCTCAGATACCCTGCGTCAGCCACTGGTCAGGAGTCTGCAGTGAGGCCCCTCTGTGGCTCCTTGGCAATTGGGTATAAATGGCCGGTGAACTTCACAGAGTCAAGCCACCAAGCAGCGCCCAAGGGCTGTGCTCACACCTGGAGCCTGACAGCGGCATCTCATCTCTTAGTGATTATCTTCCCCTTGAGAGGGTATGCATGCAGGCAGCATATTACAGTTAGTAAGGCCTTTTCGTGAGCGCCAGCACCTGCAAGCTCACAGCGACCCCAGGCAACCTGTCACCATCCCCTCTTTCCAAGCGGGAGGTGTTGAGGTCAGGTGGCTGGCCCACAGTCACCCGGGGAGCCCCCTCGGGGCCGACTGAGGGGTGGAGGGTGGAGGCAGCCCCAGGGCTCTGGGTCTCCCTCCCCCACTCAGCCAGCACTGCTCCTCTCGAATCTGCTTGGCACGTTAGAATCGCACACGAGAATCCCACACGAGATGTTCTGACAGAAGTACCATAAAGGCGTAAAAAGTGCTGACCCAGTCCTGTGCTGCCAGGCACATCCCTCAGTGTTCTCTGCTCCTAGAGCCCCGGAAGCAGGGACAGGGCTTCCCACACCTCCACCACCCCCAGGCCCCGCACTGTTCCTGGGGTGAGATAGTGGTCCAGGCCCAGGGAGGTCTGGGGTGGGGGACAGCAAGGAGTGCTCTATGGCTGCAGGGAGCCCAGGAGAAATAGTCACAAGGCTTCCGGTGCCCTCCACATGCTCACTCTCCTGATTGAAGGTTAATTTGGGCAAAGCACTGCCCTGGCCCCCTTCCGGGGCTCACTGAGCTACAGCTCAGTTCTGCTCAAGTGGCGGGAAGCCCTGCCTGGTCAGAGCAGCAGGCGGGTGGGGAGGTGCGATGGTGGCGACAGTGAGTCGGGCCCTGGGGCGTGGCCGTCAGCCCACTGACTTTGCTGTGTCCCCACCAGTCACATCCAGACGCCCTCCTGGCTCATCCGTCTTCCGGGGCATGAAAGAGCGAGCCTTGATTTGGAGTCAGAGACACTTGGGTTCAGGCTTTCGTGATGGTCTAAGGATCCGCTAAGGATCCTGCCAATGCAGGGGACACAGGTTCAATCCCTGGTCCGGGAAGATCCCACATGCCGCAGAGCAGGTTAAGCCCCGGGCACCACAGCTACTGAGCCCATGCTCTAGAGATACTTGGGTTCTACTCCCAGCCATGGCTCCACCCAACCACATGACTCTGCTCCAGCCACTTTGTCTGTGATGAGGGACCGTGACACCAGCTCAGGGTCATTAGATCAAGGGTAGACTCAGGGAGCGTGTGTGTGTTTCATGAGCTCTGAAGATGCTGGAAGCTCTCATTTCTCCTCTCTGGAGTACAGAGTCTGCCCCACAAGGACAATCTTCTCTAAGGAAGAGATCATAAGAAGGAGCCTTAAGGTGAGCATACTTCATTTTGGCATAAAACACACGGGAGGAGCGTTGCTTTCCGTTTTGCACGTCTCTGCCGCTGGGCTGTGGACAGGAGCTCTCTGCAGGCCAGAGCACGGAGGTGAAGGGCCATCGCGGCCGGCACTTCATGGCTGCCCTCTGTCTCCCCAGATGTCGGTGCAGACCTCTTGGCCATGTGCCAGCGAAACATCGCCCTCAACAGCCATCTGCTCGCCTCTGGAGGTGAGGCCTGGTGGGTCCCTGCCCCGGAGAGGGGCTCCTCTGGCAGGTGGGGCAGACACCCAGAACTGGGGCACCGGGAGGCGGGGTTCTGCCCACACCCGTGGACACTCCAGACAGTGGAGGGAGCGGAGGTCCTGGCCTCGTGTCCCTGCAGGTGTGCCGTGGCTCTGTCCTTCGTCCTCTCTGCCCCCGCCTCCACCCTCTCCTCCCCGCAGGCCACGAGGCCCCCGCCGGGGCTCCCCAGCTCCTTGTCTGACCGCTTCCCTCCCTGCTGAGCATCTTTCAGGGGCAAAGTCTGAGCTCCTCCTCTGGCTCCAGACTCCCTGCTCTGGCCCAGCCAACTCCTGCCCCCTCTCCTGACAGCCGCACTGTCCAGCCCTCCGCCCAGTGAGCCACAGACTCACCTCACACGCCCTTCCTTCTGCCTGGGGTGTCCCCCTGCCCCATCGGCCTGACCACCCGAAAGAAGAAGCTGCTGATGGAGGCACACCCCTCCCTCAAACAGCCGGGGGGATTTCCCAGACTCGGACGGGGTCAGCCGGTCCTACAGGCTTCAGACCCTTCAGAGATTGCCCGTCGTTCTTGGAGCAGAGACGCGGCTCCTTTGCTCGTCTGTGGGGTCTGGTCCCTGCCCACTGGCAGTCCCTACCCTACCTCCACTCCAGACATCCTGGCCTGGCTGGAGACTTGGTGCCCTCGGGGCCTTTGTTTGGCTCTTTCCTCCTGTCTGTTTCCCTTCCCTCTGCCTCCTGTCGGTTCCTAATCGGGCTCAGGCCTCCAGCAAGGTCACAGTCCCTTCACAGACTCCCCTTTTCACCCTGAGCCAGTGTGTTTGGACATCTGTCCGTGTGACTAGTTGATAGGGATCTGCCATTCCACTAGAGCTCCCGCCCCTGAGGGCAGGGCCCCATCTGTGGTGGGCCCTGTGTGTCGTGTTTGCTGAGCACCCAGGACAGAGCAGGCCTGGAAGGGAGGAGCATGCATAAAACACCTCCTTCTGGAAGGCCTCCCTGACACCCCATCCACACGAGAGCCGCTCTCCTCCCTTGCACCTGGTACGTCCTTTTCATATCAGCGTCTGCTGCCTGCTGGTCTCCTGGAACAGGGACGTGCCCCACAAGACTGCTCCCTGGGCCAGCACCAGGCCTGACGGTTAACGTGAAAAGGGTGGGGTGGGGGACTTCCCTGATGGTCCAGTGGTTACTACTCCACGCTTCCACTGCTGGGGCCCCAAGTTCAGTCCTCGGTCAGGAAACCAAAGTCCCACAAGCCACACAGCATAACCAAAGAAAAATAGTGGGACGGGTGGACCGTGAGGTGAGGTGTGAGGCTCATCTTCCCTAACTGTGCTCAGAGTTTGGGGGATTCCACTTGCGCTTGTTTTGCAGGCGGTGTGGTTAAGGTCAAGGAGCTGGACTGGCTGAGAGACGACCTCTGCACGGGTGCGTGGCCTCCTCGCTCGGGCCCCTGTTCGTGGCTCCGTGCGCCGCCTCGAGGCCATCTGCCGTGTGGCCTTGACTGGCCAGCAAGGTCCTGTGTCCACTGGCTGATGAGCAGCAGCTGCCCACCTGGCTGCCGCACGCCAGGCGGCCCACGCTCATTCTGTCGTTCGGACTCACAGCATCACCGTCCCGTCTGTCCCGTAGTCCCTGGGTCACGGGGGAACACGGGTGCTCAGCAAGGTGCGGCGCCTGCCCAGGGTCACAGGCACCGGCCAGGCAGGGTGCGAACCCAAGTCTGTGACCTTGGGGACTGAGACCATTTGCCTCCAGGAGTCAGGGTCACACAGCGAGTCCACGGGGCCAAGAGTGCCATGGATGGAGGGGCAGCCCCTGTTCTGTTCAGGCTGCCGGCCGAGGCAACAGGTCAGGCCCCTCGTGGCTGAGGCAGGCCCGGCAGAACCTCCTGCTGGGATTCAGGGCAGGGCTGCCCGGGGGTGCCCACTGCACCCAGCCTCACCCACTCCGGTTTCTTCTCATAAAGCTTACTTCAGTCCATCTTGGTGAGAACTGGTGGCCCACAGAGCAAGAGCTGAGCCCACGGTGTCCTTCCATTTCCACAGACCCTGAGGTCCCCTTCAGCTGGTCCAAGGAGGACATCTCCCACCTGTACAGCCACACCACCATCCTGCTGGCGGCCGAAGGTGAGGGCGCCTCTGCCTCACCGCACGTGGTCCTCGGGGGGTGGTCCTTGGGTGGTTCCACCACGCTCCTGCTGCTTCCCTTCTGAGCTGCGACTGTTCACATCCATACAGATTCCGTCCAGGGGTCCTTGGGATGCACTTAGGGATCCTCCTCCCTGACGTTTGCCTGTTTTCTTCCTCTCAGTGTTTTACGACGATGACCTAACTGATGCTGTGTTTAAAACCCTTTCCCGACTGGCCCACAAGCTCAAGAATGCCTGCACTGCCATCCTCTCGGTGGAGAAGAGGTAAGCTCCGTGCGGGCCAGGCCCCCCTCGCCTCCCAGATGCATCCATCCGTGTCCTCCTCCCTTTCTCATCCAGCGCCTGCTGTCCCTGACGTGCGCAGCCGCGTGTGACCCCTCACTCAGCAGCGTGTGTGCGGCTCTGCCACCCCCATCGCACAGCCACAGCGGGGGCGCTGAGATCTCAGGCTGGAGCTCCGAGGACCCGTCCAGGCCCCACCGGGCAGTGGGCATCCGGGAGCCTGGATGCATGGCCTCTGCGCTCGCCGAGACGCTGCCCGTCTGTGCCCTGGGCCCCTGTCCGCGCTGGCTGCACTCACAGCCCCTCCAGGGCGTTTCCCCCGGGACGTCCTGACACACTAGGGCTCCCGTTGCGGGAGTGACCCTCACGGTGGATGCAGCACGGGGCCCGCTACACACATTGTCCTCTAATTCATAAGCTGCTGCTGCTGCTGCTGCTAAGTCGCTTCAGTTGTGTCCGACTCTGTGCGACCCCATCCCTGGGATTCTCCAGGCAAGAACACTGGAGTGGGTTGCCATTTCCTTCTGCAATGCATGAAAGTGAAGTTGCTCAGTTGTGTCCAACTCTTAGCGACCCCATGGACTGCAGCCCTCTGCAGTCCAAGCTCCTCTGTCCATGGGGTTTTCCAGGCAAGAGTACTGGAGTGGGGTGCCATTGCCTTCTCCTAATTCATAAGCTAGCCCCCAGCTATCCTGAAGGCAGTTTAGAATCGATAGCAGAAGTCAAAACCGAGCAGACTGACTGACCCCGTAGTTCAGCTTCTAGAACTGGCCCTGTGGCAGCAATCGCAGCCAGGCACAGAGCCATCCAGTTGGGTATGGCTGCTCCAGCAGCTTTTACACGATGAAGCCCAGGACTCCCTCCAGCTTGGTCCCCATGACCTGTGGCACCTCGTGGACCCGATTACTTGGTTTGAACGTGGACATCTGCCCCTCCCCTCTGAGCCCCGTCCTTCGTGGGTGAGTGGAGGTGGTCGCTAACCCTTCTCCCTGGCTTCCTGCTCAGCACGCAGCCCCACTCGCTTAAAGTCCAGCGGGACGAGAGGGACCGAAAGCGCCGGGGGTGACGGCTCGCTCTCCGGTTGTGCACAGGCTGAACTTCACACTGAGGCACCTGGATGTCACGTGCGAGGCCTACGACCACTTCCGCACGTGGCTGCAGCGTCTGGAGGGGCTGGCCGGTGGGCGCCTGCGCTTCGCGGTGGAGCCGGTGGACGCCACGTTCCCGCAGCTCCTGGTGTACGAGCGCATCCAGCAGCTGGTAGGTGCACATGCCAGCGCCGGGCCGCCGGCTCTGGGTGAGGCTGTGGGTTGCGGGCACGGGAGGCGATGAGCCAGCATCCGGATCAGGCCCAGCCCGAGCTCTCCTGGCTGATCGCTGCCATGGGCCCTCCTGGTCTGGTGAGGACCCACTGGGTGAATGGTCACCCGGCTTTAGGGCACATCCTTTCCCTGTGGGCTGTGCGGACTCTAGGGGAAGCCGACAGGCAGGGGAGGGGGTGCTTGGCTGGGCTGAAGACGAGAGTTGACGGCCACTCTTCACTGTGAAAGTGTGTGGCCTTCTAACTGTGGCAGGCGGGGTCCTCTCAGGGGGCCTCTGAGCTGTCACCCTGATGACAGGGCCAGGTGCTGGCTGGGTCCCCGCCTGGGCAAGGTGAGTTCCCGTGGGAAATGGCAGCTGGGTGTCCTCGGTCCCTCAGTCGTGTCCGACTCTGTGTGACCCCATGGACTATAACCCACCAGGCTCCTCTGTCCTTGGGATTCTCCAGGCGAGAATATTAGAGTGGACAGCCTCTCCCTTCTCCAGCAGATCTCCCTGACCCAGCGATTAAACCCAGGTCTCCCGCATGGCAGGCAGATTCTTTCCCAGGGAAGCCCGAGTTAACCCTACAGACACGTTGCTTCCTATGACGGTTTTAAAATCAGCACTGGGGGAACATTTGGAAAGTGTAAAATCGCCGTAAAAATCCCTTAAAATGCCCAGGAGCTGAATTCATAGAAGTCCCAAGGGCTTTCGTTCCCTTGGCCCCTCGTCTGCAGCCGCCCTTTCTCTGGGCCTGTGAAGACCAGGCCTGGCTCCCAGGAGGAGGGGTCCTGCTCGGCTCCCCCTCGGCCTGTCCCACCAGCAAGCACAGCACTGGGCACGCTGCCCCCAGAAGCAGGAGCTGTGTGACCTACTGCCGTCCTGGCCCCTTAGACCATGGGCAGCCTCAGCCTCTCAGACCCGTGTCAGGACTCGGCATGCATCTCCTCCATGGAAGAGCCCAGAGCCGTCAGAGGGGGCGCCTGCTCTCCCAGTAGCTTCAACGCTGCCCAGTGTTCGCATCTTGTTGGGGCTTCTCTTCTGCCAATTTACAGCCCTTTGTGAAACTAGTCTCGTTTGCTCACTGGGAATCCGTCCCTCCGTTTGCTGCAGGAACTCTGGAAGATCTTTGTGGAACCAGTAACGGACCCCACCGTGTCTGTAGACACAGCTTCTCAACCATTCTCATGACATTTCTAATAAAATTGAAAGCTCACAAAGTCATGTGCTTGAGAATTTTATCATTGATTTTTTATCATTTAAAAACTACAGTAAATGGATCTTCTATGACGCAATACAGTTTAAACTCTTCATAACCCAAATTGGAGCAGATGTAAAAGCCGCGCCTGGCTGCCCAGGGTCCGGGCCCCCACAACCATCTGCCGCGTGGGCGTCTCCCTTCCTCAGCCTGGGCTGGCCCCCCCTTCTCTCCACTGTGTGTCCCCTGCGCAGGTGCCTGTCTGTGTGGTCTCCTCTTCTCTCACTGTGTGTCCCCTGCGCAGGTGCCTGTCTGTGTGGTCTCCTCTTCTCTCACTGTGTGTCCCCTGCGCAGGTGCCTGTCTCTGTGGTCTTTAACCCGCATCCCTGGGCCTCTGCTGCATCTCACCCCTCACCCTGTCATCCCCGCTCCTCCCACCCCCGCTCTCCCTCCTTCTCTCTCCTGCTTTCCAGTTTGAGTCCCACCTTCCCTCCCCGCGGTCCTCTCCCCCCATCCCCTCGACGCTCCTGCACACTGTCCACACCCCGCCCCGGGTGAGCACGGCCCCATCCCGATGCCCTGCCAGCTCCAGCCCAGCCTCCCCCGCCCATGTCACTGCCCCCCAAGCACAGGTCCCATTTCTGTCCTGACACAGTGGGCCAGGCTTCTCAGGTCTTGATTCCTTTCATTTTCCCAACCACTCTACTCTAGTAAGTCAGCAGCCTGGTTAGACCAACCCATTTAATGGTTAAGAAGACTAAGGCTGTTGAAGGGGAAAAGTCTCCATGAAATCAGAGACTTGTTTGTCTTACACACCAATACATTGCTACTGTCTGACCCTGGCCCAAAGCAGGGGCTCAGTGCACTTTATGGAATTAATTGTTCAGAGAAATTGTTGCTGAGGATGGTGTTTTTCACTTGCGGGTGCTCTTGCTTCCAGGGGCACTTGGCTAAGTTTGGGAACATTTTGGGTTGTCACACCGCGGGGAGATGGGTGCCCCCGGCCAAGGAGGCTGCTAAACATCCCATACCACAGGACAGTCCCCGCAGCAAAGAACAGTCTAGCCCAAAAATGGTAGTGGTGCCAAGGCGGAGAAACCATGGCCTGGAAGAAGAGCATCAGCTACTTTAGGAAAGAAAAACGGGCCTCGGTTGAACCTGCCATGAAGGCGACGCAGAAGAATGAGCCTCAGCCCTTCCCACAGGGAGTGGAAGGAGATGTACACGCACCATCTCTAAGTCTTACCAAGACCTTGAGAGACTGAAGGATCCCTATTTTAAATGTGAGAAATCTGAAGTTCAGAGAGGTTAAGCAACTTGCCCACCACCACACTGCTACCATGTGGCAGAGTCAGGCTCCCAGCAGGCCCGTGCTCGCCCCTCATCCCCAGTGTGGTGCCCAGACCAGCAGCCCTGGCAGTGCCATCTCCTGGGAGCCTGTTAGACATATAGCAGCAAGCCCAGCCCAGACCCAAGTCAGACCTGCATTGACAAGACCCCGGGCGATTTGTGAATGCAGAGGTTTGAGAAGCCTAGCCTTTGAGATTTTACCCTTTTCCAAGGTTCCTATACACAAAAAAACTTCCCTGATTGTTAATCAGCTATACCCCAATACAAAATGTTTTCAATATTTAAAAAATTAAATTTTTAAAAATAAATTTAAAATTGTGAAAAAAGAAAAAACTTCCCTGATTGACTTGCCATAATCAAGCAGAGTAGCAGATCAAGATAGGATTCATTTATATTTTGATATGGATTTCTGATATAATTCCACAGTGATAAGAGAACAGACTCTGTATAATTTCAATACCTTTAGACCATGAAGTTTTTGCACCTTGTTTTATGTCCCTGGATATGTTCCAGTGTCTCCTGGTTTATAGTCTTTGGGAACTTGAATTTGTGTCTTACTGTTGTGTGAAAATTGTATAAATCTTAATTATGTGGAATTGGTTCCTGGTGCTTTTCAGGTCTACTATATCCTACTTTTCTGTCTATTCTAATAGTTTTTGAGAGTTTGATATTGAAACTCCAACTAAAAATCTTAATTTATCTACTTAAATAATTGTAATATATAATGGAACTACATGTAACTTGAAGAGGAAATAACCTCTTGATGAAAGTGAAAGAAGAGAGTGAAAAGGCCAGCTTAAAACTCAGTCTTTAAAAACTAAGATCATGGCATCCAGTCCCATCAACTCATGGTGAATAGAAGGGGAAAAGGTGGAAGCAGTGATGGATTATCTCTTCTTGGGCTCTAAAATCACTGCAGATGGTGACTGCAGCCATGAAATCAGAAGACAATTGCTTCTTGAAAGGAAAGCTATGGCAAACCTAAAAAGCAAAGACATCACTTTTCTGACAAAGGTCCATGTAGTCAAAACTATGGTCTTTCCAGTTAGTCATGCATGGATGTGAGAGTTGGACCACAAAGAAGGCAGATCACTGAAGAATTGATGCTTTGAAATTGTCGTGCTGGAGAAGACTCCTGAGAGTCCCTTGGACTGCAAGGAGATCCAACCAGTCCATCCTAAAGGAAATCAACAATGACTATTCATTGGAAGGACTGATGCTGAAGCTGAAACTCCAATCATCAGCCACCTGATGCGAAGAACTGACTCATTGGAAAAGACTTTGATGCTGGGAAAGATTGAGGGCAGAAGAGAGTGACAGAGGATGAGATGGTTGGATGGCATCACCAATTCAATGGGCATAAACTTGGGCAAACTCCGGGAGATGGTGAGGGATAGGGAGGCCTGACATGCTGCCGTCCATGGCGTCGCAAAGAGTCAGACACAAATTGGTGACAGAACAATGACTTTCATCATTTAAAAAAGAGAAAAGGGGAGAAAAAAAGACAGGATTTATTAGTAATAAGTGTTCAAAACAGAGCACCACCGGTGACTTTCCCAGCACTCCTGGGGACAAGCCTATCAAGGTAACTGACACCAAGTGATAGAGTTTTCATGCCTTTCACCTGGTGCATCAGGGGACATGCTTTTATATGCAAACCACTCGGCCTGAAAGCTTCCTCTAAGTGGAGCCTGGAATTAATCTTGATTCACTATAATTCAAAGCATCATCAGATTTTCACTCCTCGGAGTCTAAATGCACCCTTATCACCGTGTTTTACAGCTTTGCTTGAGCTTCTGGAAGTGCCTGTTTGGCAGTGATAGTTCAGAATCATCAGACCTTCAAGATGGTATATTAGGGGAGGGAATTAATCCAGGCCATTGGACTCAATTTTTTTTTTTTTTTGGACATATTCTAACATTTTCAGAAGATATACAGCCCAGGGAGGGGACTTGATGGTTCAGGCCTGCCTGGGAAATATTTGGTAAAACCAACAAACAGGAATGATATGGGCCCAACACTTCTCATTCTATGCATGGGAATCACCCAGGGTTTTGACAGACACAGTTTCTCAGTCCCAGGTGGGGCTCCATGCTGCAATTTAGCAGGCTCCCAGGTGACGCTGGTGCTTCTGGTCAAGGGACCACAGGTCATGCCTTCTTGAGAGCACAGACTCAGGGGTTGGGCAGATCTGGGTTCAGTCCTAGCTCTGCCATGGACCAGCCAGGTGACCTTGGACAAACGACCTAGTCTCTCTGAGCCTCAGCTTCCTCATCTGTTAAATGGTAAGACTCCCCGTCCTCATGGAGCTACTGCAAAGATGATAGTAGATAAGCTGAGGAAGACGCACCAGAAGACTTCCCGGTGGTCCAGTGGCTGAGAATTCTCCTTGCAGTGCAGGGGACACACGTTCCATCTCTGGTCAGGGAACTAAGATCCCACGTGTCCTGGAGCAGCTAAGCCCAGATGCCACAACTGCTGAGCCTGAGCACCACAACTAGAGTTGTTCCCATCTGATTCAATTCCACATGCCACAGCTGAGACCTGACACAGTTGAATAATTAGTTAAATATATATATTTTTAATTTTTTAAAAAAGATGAACCGGGGAAGTTTTCACTAGATGGCAGGTATTGACCCAATGCAGGCTTGTTGAGGTGGGAGCATTTTCAGTTTGTACACTGTGGCCTGCATGGTTTGGTCTGATTGTCCTCTTCTCTTGCTGGATGGAATCACCGAGAGCCATCTCTTCCTATCTGTGTCAGTAAAAGAGGTCCTGGGAATTCCTGGGTAGCCCAGTTATTAGGACTCCATGCTTTCACTGCCATGACCCGGGTTCAGTCCCTGGTGGGAGAATGAAGATCCTGAAAACCAAGCTGTGCGACCAGAAAAAAATCCAGACACAATAGCTGGACAGAGAGCAAATCTGAAAAGTCACATTATACAGACCTGCCTAAAATTCCAGGCTCCACATTACACACAAAAGTCACTTTGGAGGACTTGGGTGGCCTTTAGAGGAGGAACAGGCAAGTCACCCTCGACGCTGCTGGTAGGGGAACCTGCTTTCTGGGGAAACGATCTTGGGGTTCAGGTATCTCATACAGTAGCAGTGGCCCCCGAACTTTTGGCACCAGGGTTGGGTTTCATGGAACAAAATTTTTCCACAGACTGAGGTAGTGGGCAAGGGGTGGGGGCTTAGATGGTTTGGGGAGGAATCAAGTACATGACATTTGTTGTGCACTTCATTTTTCTATTATGATTACATCAGCTCCCCCTGAGATCATCAGGCGTCAGTGCCCGGAGGTCAGGGACCCCCGTCACACAGGGTGGAGCTGAAGTGGGATGTCGTGTCTGCCCACCCGTGGTGAGACCCTCATGTGTGGGGCTGACCGTGTACCGGCAGGCCGATCCTGGCTCTCTGTGACTGGCATAAAGCTCCTTACAGGAGCCCCAGCTCGCTGGTCTCTGTCAAGGTGATCCTTAGGCATCTGGGCGCTCAACTGCAGCAGCCGTCCAGGGCGCCCCAGCACTGATCTCCTGAGGAGATGACGGTGCTGTGCGTGCTGGGTTCCCTGCCCCGCAGCCTTCTAGAAAGCCACACAAGAGTGGTATTAGATCTCAGGAGTGTGACTGCAGGGTCAAACCCCACCTCAGCCACTAGACCAGCACACGGGCTCAGGTGCTGAGCAGGCGGTCACCCCACAGATGAGGGAAGAAGGCAGCAGTTCACCCCTGGTCCCAGCAAGAACCTGGGAGAGGCCCCACATTCGGGGCCGTTTCCCGTCTGGCATGGTGGTGCAGTGCCCCAAAGCCGGCATCTGTCAGGACTTGCAGACCTGACCCTGATTAGTGATTCTGCCCCGAAACACTGGATGGTTTTGAAGTCTGCGAACTTTCAAATGATGTTATGGTCTCCTTCTCTGTCTCTGTCCCTCTCTCTCTCTGGCTTCCCGGGTGGCTCAGCGATAAAAAATCCACCTGCAATGCAGGAGACACGGCTTCGATTCCTGGCATGGGAAGATCACCTGGAGGAGGGCATAGCAACCTGTCGGGGTCTAGCCCCAGTAGGATCTAGGGGAACCTGAAGGAAAAACAGTGTCGGCGGATGATTTAGAGAGAGAAGGAAAGAGTATTGTAGATAAGAAAATAGAGAGAAAGAGGCTGATATTCTTTGGTTTACACAGAAAGCTAATAAAGTCTTAGAAGCTTAGGCAGATAAGTGAATGCAGGGAGCCTCTATGCTCCAAGGGATCAGCCTGAAAAAGAGAGGGAAAGGAGAGAGAGAGAGGGAGAGAGAGAGAGAATGATTGACGTGGGGAGACCAAGCTGCTTCAGTGAGCGAGGCCCATTTTTTTTTAATTTTTAAAAGGGTCTTTTATACCTTTACTTGTACATAGAGGGAAATGAAAGATGCAAAGTCATACAGAGTCAGCCCAAACATTACATCTGTTTGGTCTTTATCGAAACCAGGATTTTTTCTGCAAAACTTTCCCATAGACAATGTTGTGTACATTATCTTCTGGCTTTGGAGGCCTGTGGACATTTTATGACCCTCTTTTGATAAAGGCTGTTCAACCAGAAAACTTATTTTTCCTTGAAATGTTTTTTCTTTATATTTCTAATCTATGTCAACCTTAGAAAGTATTAAACAAGTTACATTTTTCACAGAGCAAAGGTGCAATGAGTTACAAGAAAGAACCAATTAGCTCAAAAGTCTGATGTGGTTAATTTCAAGGCTACACTTGTTTTTCTTACTTTCCAACTATGTTAACTAATGCACTGCCAGGTGCACCGTGGATAAGAGATACGGGAACTTAGCAACAAGCATTGGCCCAATAATGAAATCCTACACCAGCACTACTCTAATAACTTTTAACTCTTTAAAAGGCTCTATGTTTTAAGCTTTCCGTGCCTCTCACAGTTATGAGGCTGTAAATAATCATATGTGTAGCTGCAAGAGTCTGGATATACCTGCCAAGCAAGCTAGAATGCTAACAGAGGGGGTTTGATTTGAAATATTTTTCTCATGTCCAAGAGACTTATTAGCTATAGCCCTAAGTTGATTTTCTCCAGAGAAAGGTGGTCAGGGATTAGCCCCCTGTTAATGTCAGAGGAGTTGGTGAAAGTCATTAAATGGTAAAACAGACAGATTCTGGTTTTGGGGTAGATGCTCCAGAAAGCCTAGGGAGCCCATTGGGTCCTGAAGTCTTGCTTAACAGTTTTCTTCCACATGACCTTGCCATGGGTGGGATCTCCCATGATGGCTCCCGACAGCAACCCACTCCAGACTTCTTGCCTGGAGAATCCCATGGACAGAGCAGCCTGGTGGGCTACATACAGTCCAAAGGGTTGCAAAGAGTCGGACACAACTGAACAACTAGGCATGCACCCAGGCAAGGTCTCTCTACCAGCAGACTGAGAAATCAGCCTGCTGGCTTTGTGCATTTTAACCCTCAGTTAAAACCACAGATTTCCCTGGTGGTCCGGTGGCTAAGACTTGGAACTCCCAATGCTGGGGTGGGGTGGGATGAGGCGGGGGCAGGTTTGATCCCTGGTCAGGGAGCTAGATCCCACATGCCACAACTAAGGGCCTGCATGCCATAACTAAAGATTTAGCATGCTGCAACAAAGACCCAGCACAGCCAAATAAAATATTTCTAAAAAAAATAAAACCGCAAAGGGCGAGGGCAGCCCTTCAGACCAAAAAGAGACCTGTGGGCTTGGGTGATGGAAGCAGCCCTAAATGCTCAGTCCTCTGTCCCCTCACAGGCACTCTTCTCATCAAAACAGTCTGGTACCTGGGGACTGTGATTTCTGTGCTGATCAGAAAATATTGATGGATGATTGGAAAGAGCATAGAAATCAGAGAAACAATCCCACCATTGATGATCTCACCCATAGGAATAAACCAGTGAAGTGCAGTGGACAAATGAATTAATGGAATAAATCAGTCTCTGTTGATTGATAGATGCCTGATCCAAATGGGTCTTGAGTTTGTTTCCCATAGGGAAAGCTTGCTGGTTTTAAGCAGCAGAGTTATAATGATTAAAATCTAACTTTATTCTTAAGCTGCCCTCTGTATTATGTGTGCGCGTGTGTGTTAGTCACTCAGTCATGTCTGACTCTTCAAGACCCCCATGAACTGTAGCTCACCAGGCTCCTCTGTCCATGAAATTCTCCAGGCAAGAATACTGGAGTGGGTTGCCATTCCCTTCTGCAGGGGATCTTCCCAACCCAGAGATGCAGTCCAGGTCTCCCACATGGCAGACAGATTCTTTACGATCTGAGCCACCAGGGAAGCCTGTCCCACGTTGTAAAACCTTAATTAATTAGAACTCAACCCACTAAACATGCTTCCCCATCACTTCCAAGGCTCAAGCCACTGGGGACATTATTAAGCATATGCTTATTATTATTATATGCCTATGCTTATTATTAAGCATAATATGGGGACTTGAAAAAAGTTCATAGCACAGAAGTCCCTAAACACCTGGGGAGTGAGGAGCCACCTAAAAAGATGGTGACCTCAGAGCCTGAGAAAGCCTGAGACAGGACTTCCCTGGTGGACCAGTGGTAAAGACTCCCTCTTCCAGTGCAGGGGGCACAGGTTCAAGCCCTGGTAAGGGAATTAAGATCCCACATGCTGCAAGGTGCAGCCAAAATAAATAAAGAGAACTCTTTAAGTTAAAAAAAAAAAAGTGAAGGTTGTCTTTAAAAAAGAACATGCTTTAGATAGATCGGGAGTTTAGGATTGACATGTACACGCTGCTATATTTATAATAGATGACAAGGACCTACTATATATAGCACAGAGAAAGCTGCTCAATATTCTGTAACAACCTAAATGGGAAAAAGAAATTGAAAAATAATAGATATACGTATATGTATAACTGAATCACTTTGCTCTACACCTAAAACTAACACAACATTGTTTTTCTTAATACATTTTGAAAAGTAATTAACACATACTGTTAAGAGGATGAGATGCGACAGAGAATGGGATGGTTGGATGGCATCATCGATTCAACAGACTTGAGTTTGAGCAAACTCTGGGAGATGGTGAGGGGAAGCCTGGTGTGCTGCAGTTCACGCGGTTGCAGAGAGTCAGATGCGACAGAGCAAGTGACCAACAACAACACATATTGTTAATAAGCTGTGCTCCAATATTATAAAGAAAAAAGACCTGAGTAGACTGCTCCTCTGGGAGATTCAGATGAGCGAATGAACTGCCGGGAAACCAGGGCTCCCGGGCCTCCCTGCTCAGCCCCAACCCGAGGTGACAAAGGAGTTCTGAAAGCTCCTTTTCTCCTCCCGCCTCGCCTCTGAGCAGGCCCCTGAAGGCCTTTCGCCGCGGGGTGGCGCCCCAGCCTCATGAATCGACTGCGGTGAGGCCTCCAGGACACAGTCGTCTCTCCCCTTGGCCACTGGCAGCCTCTCCCAAGCGGACCCCAAGAGTCACGGGGGGACTCTCCACCCAACCCATGCCACATTATTCGATGGCACATGAGTTCCGAGAGCAGCCAGAACCCAGCTGACCCCATACCCTAATTCAGATAAAGCCTGGCTTGCTGGTGGCTCAGATGGTAAAGAATCCGCTGACAATGTAGGAGACCCAGGTTTGATCCCTGGGTCAGGAAGATCCCTTCTGGAGAAAGAAATGGCTACCCCTCGTCTTCATGCCTGCACAAAGGAGCCTGACAAGCTAGTCTTTGGGGCCGCAAAGACTCAGACATGACTGAGCAACTAACACACCATGGCTCTCATTTATCAGCCCACCAACCCTGAACCCGTTTTAGAGGTAGGTAAGCTGAGGCTCAAAGAGCACACACAGGCTGAGGTCACACTACTCTGAAGTAATAGGAGTGGAATCTAAGCCCAGGTCTGCCTGGCTCTGTAGCCAGCATTCTTCCAATTACCCTCTTGCCCAAGGTGAGGACTGTTTTTCTGAAGGCAAGCAGGAATCCTGTGGATCAGAGACTATGTTATGATGTTGTGCTGGGATAGAGCCAAGGGTCTGAAGGCCCGGACTGAGACATGATTCTGCCTCAGGCCTTAGGAAACAGTGGACATGTGAGCCACACAGGACCATTCCTCTGGGGCCAGAGTGTCTGGACCAAGTAGTCAAGCTCAGAAATGGGTCCTGTGGGCAGATCAAGGCATTTCCAGCTTCCAACTTAACACAAAGAAAGCCTGAAGCTGATGGTTTGGGTGCAGGGGTCAGGGACAAAAGGAACTGAGCCTTCTTCCCCCTACCCTCCTCCACTGGCGGCTCCTGAAAGGCAATAAAGATTGGTGGCTAGAGCATGGCGCCTGGCGTCTGAACTAGGCTCAAGGCAGCCCAACACTCGTTTCTCTGAGCCTCGATATTTGTGTCTCTTAAAGATGGTGCTTGATACATGTAAAGCATGTGGCCCACCGCCTGCTTCAGGAGAGGCACAAGAGCAGCGGCCGTCATTTTCAGCTTCATCACCACTGCCACCACCATCACCAGCATCACTCTTATTAAGTGTCCACTGTCCCATCTCGATTGACCGCCTGTCTCAGTGGGGGTTGGAAACTCCCCAAGCAGCTCATGATGTAAAACCATTTTGCCTAAGTGTTGTTTGACTGACAGGATGGGTTATTTTGGGGAGGAAAAAAAAAATCACTCGAGCTCTTGAGTGCACCATCCCTGAAAGGTTTCCACGACAACGCACCCCTGGATGTTCCAGGGGGAAGGCAGCCACGTGGGGGAAGAGCAAGAATGAAAATCAAGAGATGGGGGGGGTCCCCCCTACTCCACCTATTTTTCTGGCTGCATTTGTGCAGCAGGATGCTTTACACAGGTTCTCTCTTTTACACCTCATCAGGACCTTCCGGGCTAAGCACTATTACATTTTCCAGATGAAGAAACTGCGATTCAAAGAGATTAAAACTTGCCCAGGGGGTGCTTTCCTGGCCATCTGGCGGTTAGGACTCTGAGATTCCACTGCAAGGGACACAGTTTGATCCCTGGTCTGGGAACTAAGATCCCACATGCTACGCAGTGTGGCAAAAAAAAAAAAAATACATATATAATGTTTCCCTGGTAGCTCAATGGTAAAGAATCCGCCTGCCGATGCGGGAGACTTAAGTTTATCCCTGATTCAGGAAGATCACATGCCACGGAAGAACTAAACCCATGCACCACAACCACTGAGCCTGTGCTCTAGAGCCCAGAATCTGCAACGCCTGAAGCCCAAGTACCCAGAGCCTGTGTTCCTCCAGAGATGCTCACTGCAGTGAGCAGCCCAGCCCTGTAACTAGAGAGCAGCCTTTGCTCACCACAACTAGAGGAATGCCCTTGCAGCAACGAAGACCCAGCAAAGTAAAAAAAAAAAAAAAAAACCACGCACGCACAAGAGACTTGCCGTTTGGGGCCAGATAGCTCTTTGTTGCAGCCCGTTCGGTGCACTATGGGTACTGAGCAGCATATCAGGCCTTTTGCACTAGCTTGCACTAGCTTCCAGCAGCACCTCCCTCCTCCCCTGCTCATGACAACCCAAACCCGCTCCAGACAGAGCCAGGCATCCCAGTTGCTGACCCTGGGCTAGGTTAATAGTCTTTCCGTACACGTGTAGGACACACTCCATCGGTAAAGCTCTGTCAGAGGACCTGCCTCCTGGGATCCCATGCAATCGTGTGACTTTGCAGTCTTTTAACGGCGAGGATCCTGGGAACTGGGGGTGAGCCCAGTGCCTGAGCCAGCAGACAGACACGGGAAATCAAGGGGAAACTCAACCGTCTAACCTCCTTGCTGGGCAGACACATCTTGCTGGGCAGTACCACCTCTTCTTATGGGCAAGGAAACAGAAATCAGGGTTTCCCAGGTGTCTCTGCAGGAAGGAATCCACCTGCCAATGCCAGAGACGCGGGTTCGATCCCTGGGTTGGGAAGATCCACTGGAGAAGGAAATGGCAACCCACTCCAGTATTCTTGCCTGGAGAATTCCATGGACAGAGGAGCCTGGCAGGCTATACAGTCCATGGGGTCACAAAGAGTCAGACATGACTGAGCAGCTAAACAAAAAACAACAGCAAAACTGAGTCAGGGAGGAGGAGCGGCCCCCGGGGGTCCCTGGGCCTGTGAGCGGCAGGGCTGGGTGGGCACCCAGTGAGTGGGCTCCACTGTAGCCTCTAAGGGCTCCAGACCTCAAAGATCACGTTGGTTCACATGGACCCACCCAGCTCCACTTGCTGTGTGGTATCACAGACTGGAGGGTGGGCCGAGGCAGGCGAGGGTCACAGGCATTCTGCTCAGGACCCAGTGTGATAGATGTCAGGCCCTTGGTGACACATAGGACCATGGCGTAGGGGGGAGGGCTGTCACCTGCCTGTGGCTACAGAGGAGAGTGGAGGATATTTAAATGTTACATGCTGCAACAAAGATGGAAGGTCCCTCCTGCCACAACCTAGAGACCTGGTGCAGCCAAATATCTTGAAGAAAAAAAAAAGATATTAAGGAGTTCCCATCCTGGGTCTCAAAAGACACTTGCTCCTTGGAAGAATAGCTATGACAACGTAGACAGTGTATTAAAAAGCAGCGTCATTACTTTGTTGACAAAGGTCTATATGGTCAAAGCCATGGTTTTTCCATTAGCCATGTACAGATGTGAGAGTTGGACTATAAAGTCTGAGCGCTGAAGAATTGATGCTTTGAAACTGTGGTGTTGGAGAAGACTCTTGAGAGTCCCTTGGACTGCAAGGAGATCAAACCAGTCAATCCTAAAGGAAATCAACCCTGAATATTCACTGGAAGGACTGATGCCAAAGCTCCAATACTTTGGCCACCTGAAGGGAAGAGCTGACTCATTGGAAAAGATGCTGGGAAAGATTGAAGGCAGGCGAAGGGGGCGACAGAGGATGAGATGGTTGGATGGCATCACCGATTCAATGGTGATGGAAGTTGGTGATGGACAGGGAAGCCTGGTGTGCTACAGTCCATAGGGTCGCAAGGAGTCAGACACGACTTGGAGACTGAACAACAAATCCTGGGTCTCAGTCAGTCTCTGGAAGACACCTGGAGCCCCAGGCGGCCCCACAGGAAAATGGTGAGGCTGTGGGAAATGCAAACAAAGCTGAGGTGAGCAGGGCTTTCTCCACCTGCCAACAGTTTTCTTCACAAGAGTCACAATGAAGCTATTGGAGAACCAGCTTGCGAAGCACTTGGCTCTGAAAATCCTTCTCACAGGCTCCTCCAAGCAGAAACAAGGCAGTGCCTCCTGAATGTCCTATGCCAGGCCCTAACCCGCAGTGATGCTCCATACGTAGATGAATGAATGAGTGAACAGATGAATGGAGACGCCGCCGCCCACTTTGTCTCCCCTGATTGCCTTAGACCAGGGCTTGGCAAACTTTTCCTGAAAACGCCAGATGGTAGATATTTTTGGCTTTGCAGGCTGTATGGTCTCTGTCTCAACTGCTCCTCGGCTCTGCCGGGGTAGCACAAAGACAGCCACAGACATCCAGAAGTGGGTGGTGCGGCTATGTTCCAGTAGAACCTCGTGCACAGTGAAATGTGAATTTTATGCGATTTTCTTGCGATACAAAATATTCTTCTTCTTTTCATTTTTTTTCTACCATTTACAGTGTAAACCCCATTTTATAGCCCAGATTGCAGGTCATGTAAACGGATGGTGGGTTGCATTTGACTACACTTTTGCTTTTTGTTTTTCATGTTAACTATTTGTTCTTAGTACAAAAGCAATGTGTGCATATATATATGACACAAGAAACATGCAGATAAAATGAAATTATAGTCATCCACAATTTGAGCATGCAGAGATAACTACTTCTGCTCTACTAGTGGGCATTTTTTTTTTTTCAGTTATCGATCTGTGCATCATCTATATTGGTGATGTCCAGTGTGATAGACAGGAGCTTCCCTGGTGGCTCAGCGGTAAAAGAATCCACCTGCAATGAGGGAGACATGAACTCGATCCCTGGGTAGGGAAGATCCCCTGGAGGAGGAAATGGCAACCCACTCCAGTATTCTTGCCTGGGAAATTCCATGGACAGAGGAGCCGTGTGGGCTACATCCATGGGGTCATGAGCGTTGGACACAATTTAAGGACTAAATCACCACCACCACCAATGTGTGACTATTTAACTTAAAACAAAAGTTAGATAATATTTTAAAATTCCATTTCACAATCAACTAATGACATGTGAAGTGTTCCATACCTACCTTGGCTGGTGGCTACCATATTGAACAGCACATTTCCACCATCATGGAAGGTTCTATTAGACAGTATTGATTTATTGATATCTATTTATTTAGATTTACCAAAAATAGAACACCAAATAAGCTTTTTTTGGCAAATATCTTTTACCCACTTAATATTTTGAGTAAACCATTCAATATTCAATACCTATGTTTTATTTAATTCCATACCATTCAATATTCAACATCTATGCTGTATTGGAGGCATCTAATTTCATGCAACAGATGTCCTTTCTGAGTCCCTGTTGTACTCAACTTATAAGTACTTATAAGTTGTTTCTAGATTTTTGCTACAAGAAACAAAATGACAGTAAACCACTTTATCACTAAACTTTAGCACCTTTCATTGTTTTAGGATAAATTCATAGAGGTTTAACTGCTAGATCAAAGGGTAAGCTTATTTTTCAGATTTTTTGAATAGGAATACTCAGTTTCTTCCCAGAAAGGCTTTGCACATTGATATTCCCTACAGCAATTTATGAAATTGTCCACTTCCTTGAAACTTCCACAAATAATCCTAATTATAATAATAAAAACAAGGCCATTTTGGTAGATGAAAATTTCCATCTCTTTAACTTGTCTTTCTTTGGCAAACCTTCCTTCCTTCCATATTTACTGACCATTTTATTTCTTTGGACAGTAAAAGGGATTATCTGCATGGCTTGGGTTTTAAGGAAAAATTTATAACCCAGGCCTCATAAAGTTCTGCAAGGTGACAGCATTAACATACCAAAGGGACTGGCAAAGCTCTCGGTTTTAGCAGAACCGTGGTTCCGTGGTACGTTCTATCTATTCCTTTGTAGTATTCTTCGTTTGGGGCTGCACTGGGTCTTCCTTGCTGCGCTCAGGTTTTCTCGAGCTGCAGTGAGCTGGGGCTACTCTCTAGTAGTGGTGCAGCGGCTTCTCACTGCAGTGTCTTCTCTAATTCTGGAGCACAGGCCCTAGAGCTCGCAGCCTTCGGTAGTTGTAGCCCACAGGGTTAGTAGCCTCTCGGCATGTGGGATCTTCCCAGAGCAGGGATTAAACCCATGTCCTCTGCATTGGCAGGCAGCTTCTTAACCACTGGACCACCAGGGAAGCCCTCCTTTGTACTATTCTCATTTATTGTTTCTTTTGGTCCCTGTAGTCACAGACCACACTAGACGGCAGGTGGTTTGTTCGGCAGTTTTTAAATGTATTCATTCGCTTTAGCGTGCTCAGTTGCTTTAGTCGTGTCCGACTCTGTCACCCCATGGACTGTAGCCCGCCAGGCTCTTTTGTCCATGGGATTATCCAGGCAAGAATACTGGAGTGGGTTGCCATGCCCTCTTCCAGAGGATCTCCCCAACCCAAGGATCGAACCTGAGTCTCCTGTGTCTCCTACATTACAGGTGAATTCTTTACCCACTGAGCCACCTGGGAAGCAAACCCCCCCCCCACAACTTTTTTTTTTTTCTTAATATTTATCTTAATTCCCAGGACTATAGTCCTGCTCACCTAATTGGATATAGGGCAGCCTGGATTCATGGAAGGCAGGAAGGAAGGACCTCAGGGTTTTGCAAGATGCAAACAAAGGAAATAGTTACCTGATCAGGCTGAGTGGGGAAACCCAAGCTGTATTCTTTCTTGGCATTTTTAATTCTGTAACAGCTATTCATCAGGAGCACTTCGTGAACTCTTGTTGTTTTCTGATGGGTAGTTTCCTGTGTCTTTGATTTTACCATTGAACCAATGCATCCTCTTTCCAAATACCTTTAGAAAGCTACTGGGCTGGCAGTTATTCACACTTTAGTATTAGCTAGTCTTCATACAGCACTTTAAGTTTTGTAAAGGCAGCTTCATCACATCTACCCTCTCACTTGTGCTCATGAAGGAGGCGTTAGTGCCCGAGGAACCATGGGCTCCTAGTCCAGTGATTTTTGCACTGCCCCAAGGATGCACTAGCTGGGAGGTGTTAAATGAATGGCAGCTCAGAGAGCTGAGAGCGAGAAGACCCTGAGCACTTGCCCGGAGGGAGGGTGTGCGTGGGCGGGGTGGTGGTGGTGGGTGGAAGGGGACTCTATGCTCTTTTGCCCTCCCTTTCTTACGGAACCTTGTCTAACTCTGAATCTAGGCTTCCCGGAGCCCGAGATCTAAGGCTCATGGTGCAGAGGGGGCAGCTACACACGTCTGCAGCCCCCAGTATCCAGAAAAGGGGCAGGGGGCAATTAAGGTCTAGGTTAAACCAGCCTATAGAGCCTCTCCCCCCCCCCCGCCCCCCATTTCAGAGACTGGCTCCCCACACCCCAGCTCGGCTGGGGCTCCTCGCCGCCGCGGTCACAATCCGGCTCCTCCATCCCGGCCCTCGCGGCCCCTCCTCCGGCCCCGGCTCCTCCGGGCCCCCGGCTCCTCCGCCCCCGGGAGGCCGGACTCTGCCCCCGGCCCGCCTTCCCCCGCCCTCCCGGGGGCGGTGGCCCGTGGCGGGCGCGCTCATTGGCGGTGGCGCGCGCGAGGGCCGGGACCCGCAGCGCTGATTGGCCAGCGCGGCTCGGCGGAGCCCAGGAGCCCGGCGAGTCGCTGGGGGAAGCGAGGCAGAGACCGGCCGCCGCCGGAGCGCAGGACGCCGATCGCTCAAGTCGCAGCCGGGCGGATTGGAGTCCGCACATTGGAGCAGAGGCCTGGAGGTAAGGACCTGGCGCCGGGTCGCTTGAGGCGAGCCCTTGCGCGCTAGCTGAGATGGAATCCTTCGGCCCTGCCCCCCAGGGAGCAAAAACGGGGCATCTTCTCTTAAGAGACCGAGCCCTCATCTTTCCGAGACGCGGGTCCCTCTGTCCCGAAAAGAGACAGCCGTCCACCGTCCAGAGAGCAAAATAGTTTCCTTTTCCCTTCGGACATGGGCCCCCCAGCTCTAGAAATAAGATTGCTCTCCCCACATTCCCCCTTGGAATGGAACGTGCTTCCCTCCGCCCCCAAAGTGGGTTCCAGCCTCCCCGGGTTTCTAGGGCCCATCATTTCTTGGGAGACGCATGCCTCTACCCCGTCCCTAAAAAACTAAGTTTGGATTCTTCTCCCCACCCTCCCTTCTCAGCTCGGAGATAACGGGGTGCTTCCCCCCAGGAGGGAAAATAAGCCCCTCCCTAAAAGAAGGATATCGCTGGCCAGAGACGCTGCATGTAACCCTCAAATGCAATCAGACCTCCGTGTAACCCCACCCCCCCAACTCAGAAACTGGACTCAATTCCCTATCTCCCCCCGCCCCAACCCCTCTTCATCCATCAGAGAGAGAAGATTGATTGCCTTGAACACCTTTACATTTAAGGCATTTGGGAGATTACTCCTCTTTCTCAAGATGCAAGAGGAGGGGTTTTCACATTCAGAAACAGGGCAAGGCTCCGGTCACTCGTCTGGACCAAGCCACACACCTCACCCCACCCCTTTAACGCTTTTGCACAAATCCCATCCCATTAACCACCACCCCTACCCTGTCCCATCCCTCCCACCTCTCTACTCCACCTAATCCCATCTCCTTTCCTCTCCCACAATTGCCAGAGATAAGAGCAGAGGTTGAGGTTTAGTAAGAAGGTTTAGAAGACTGAAACCCTTAGAACTGGGCTCCTCAGCCTAGAGATCATACCAGAGCCTCCAAACTGCCAGCAGAGATGGCCTCTGAGGCAGCAGGACCAGTGAGGACCACCGCCCCCCCCCCCCCCCCCCGCCAAAACACACACACATACACAAAGGACTGTGTTCCAAATAAACTCCCCTGAGACGGACCAACCCCTCTCCTGGAGAAGAGGGTGTCCATGCAGAGAGAAGGGCCCCCATTTGCCTCCTGGGGCTCCCCCTCCCTAGCTCCTGTGGACATTGCCCTGTGGAATTCCCTAGGCCCTTAGCCAAGAGAGATGCTTGCAGGAGCCATCCATCGGACTGGCTTCAGTGAAGCTGGACTGAGGGACAGGTTGATGGTGACCTGATGGGGGCAGGGAACCGCTTTGATCCGGCGGGTCAGAGTCAGGGGTGGCAGCAGAGGAGAAAAAGCAAGGAGCTTTGCTTTGGAGCTGCAGCTGAGAGGTGGAGAAAGGAGAAGTGTGTGTCCCAGATGCCCAAAGAGGTCAGCCCCGAAAAGAGAGAAATGGCGCTACCTGGAGACCTTAGACCTCCCAGGGATTTGAGACCAAAGATCTTGCTCCTTCATTTGACACTTGAACAAGCAGAGGCACCGAGATGGGAAGAGACTTGCTCAAGGTCACCCAGCCAGAGACTGGCGAAGCTGGTCACAGCCTCTCTGGGACTCGTGGACCGGCAGGGTCCGGAATACTACCTCCTGTCCTCACATTTAGAACCAAGGTGGTTGGGCACCAGGCTCCCCACTTGTCAGAGGTGGTGCAGAGGCTTCGCTAATGTCACGCAGCTAGGAGGGGACACAGCTGGAACTCGGTGCCGCCCCCCAGCAGGCCGCTGTGTAGAATCCATTCCCAGGCCCCTGCACTTCCTCGCTCAGCCCGTGGCATCTTTTTATTGAGCCAACTGCCAAATCTAGGGTTGCCAGAATCCGAATGGACTCAGGATGGCAAGTGAGATCAGTTGTATTAGTCTGGAGCTGCTGCTGCTGCTGGAGTATCTGTTGCAGGCGAGGCTTGCTCCAGGCTCTTTGGACAGCACCCCACCCCCACCCCCACCCCCGCAATGGAAGTCACAGCCCCTCCCTCCAGGGCCCCCTCCCTATCCATCCCTGCCTTTTCCCTGTGACCCCAAGTTCTCTGCTGCTATGTGCCACCCTAGCTCAGAGCCTGCTTCTTTTCCTGAGGCATTGAACCCCCACAGAGCAGCAGTAACCAGGTCCCTACAGATGGGAGGGTCTTGAGGTGGGGACTGCCCCCTGCCTCCAGCTGAGGGCTTGGCCGTGCTCCAAGTTGGAGCAGGGATCCAAGTTCAAGGTGCCAAGGTGAAAGTTCACAGTATGAGGGAGAAGCTTAGTGCAGTGGGGGTCGAGGGATCCATCTCTGGCCCCTCTATTCAGGGTCAGAGCCCAGATTTGCTACTTAGTATGTGTCTTGGTGGAATGACTAACCTCTCTGCAGCTAATTCCCTTAGTGTCCTTATTAGGGTAAAATGAGTTCGTCCTGGTAAAGTACATAGCATATGGCGAGTGAGGGGAAGCAGTGATTATGACAAGTCATAAAACCTCTAAACCTGGGTAGGGAGCTTATGCTTTTAGGTAAGACTTATGACTCCCAATGTAGATCATCTGTCAGGCAGCGAGCAGTCAGCTCTTGCTTGGAGGCTAGGATGGTGTCTTCCCAGAGAGATGGTACGGGATGTGGAATGCACCCCAGGCCCTAAAGTCAGATGGAGCCGGGGATCTACTGGTACCGCTGGCTGGGCAACGTTGGGCAGGTCATCACCTCTCTGAGCCTCAGTTTCCCCATCTTCAAATTGGGCTTGTTGGTGGGGGGAGAGGCTAGGCATCAGATAAAAGATAGGTCTAGAGCAGGGTTTTCTTTTTTTTAAATCATCAACAGTGTTGCCATTTGGGGCGGGGAAAGGGGGAAAGGGGGCTGTCCCATGCATTGTAGGGTGTGGAGCCGCATCCTTACCCTCTACCCAGTTAAAGCCAGTTGCTACCATTTCTAGTGATGGCAACTAAAATCATCTCCAAGCATGTCCTCTGGGGGGCAAAATCCCCCTCCCCGCATTGAGAACTGCTGGTCTAATGTAGATTCTCCACTCATAGGAGAGCATCCTTCTTACTCAGGCTCCTTGTTCCACTTTGTGCATCATAGAGGTCATGTGTCAACTGCTGAGCCTCCTAATGTTGCGGGCAAAATTAACCCCTCACATTTCAACAGGAAAATCCAGAGCACCTCCATGTGAGTTACTGTAAGCTTCCCATTTTACAGGTGAGCAAACTGAGGCCCATGGAGGTTAAAGGACTCTGCTAACAGTATTACCCCCATCCCTGCTAGAAGTCAAAGCAACTGTCCCTGCTGGAAGTCAAAGACAGTTTTAGAAATAACCTAGTTCTGGAGCCATCTCAGTTCCTTTAGCAGTCTCAGAATTTTAACTGCATGCTCTGGGGCCCAGCCATCCCATGGCTAAGAAAAAATCTCCTGTAGAAATGCTAGGCCAAGAAAGAATCTCCTGTAGAAATGCTGGCCAGTGCAAGAATGTTCACCCAAGGGCTTGGCAATCCAAGATGGGAAGGGGTTACATTATGTGGAAAAATGAGCCGTCTTTTTAGGAGAATGGGGTGGAACTATGCTGCTGACCTGGAGAGATCTCTAAGACATCATTTAGTGAAAATGATAGTCACAGGATCGGTATATAGGTATTTTAGTAAGTATGTGTACATACATACAGGGAAGCGAGAAACATGAAAGAGGCCTCTGTGTGTGTGTGTGTGTGTGTGTGTGTGTGTGTGTGTGTGTGTGTGTGAATGTCTGTCCATGGGGGAGGAAGAGGAAACAGGATTCTTTAGCCAGCTTACCGTGCATTAAAGGTGAGCCAGACACAGCCCCCAGAGGTTGAGACTTGCTCGAAGTCCTTTAGCCACGAAGATGGCAGGGGATGACTGCGTCCCGAGTTCTGCACACCAGGCTGGGGCTCTTTCAGCTGCCTGGCCCCCAGGAAAGAGGCAGGCAGGGTCTGAGGACTGGATGTTCCTGCACACTCACTCCCTCTTTCCTGGAACGTGGTCATGCCAGAAGCTGCCAGTGACCGGAACTCAGGCCTTTGAGCTTCCTAAGAGTTCTGGAGCCAGAAGACAGAGATCTGAGGCCTCATGTCCACAGGCTGAGCCTCCGTCCTGCCCACAGGGGGTTCTTGTCACCAGCATCCTGGTGGGGCCTGAGGTCACACTGACCAGAGCTGAACTGGGCTTCCACCAGCATGCAGGGGCCTTCCCTGGTGGCTCAGATGGTAAAGAATCCACCTGCAATGCGAGAGACCTGGGTTCAATCCCTGGGTGGGCAAGATCCCCGGAGAAGGGAATGGTTACCCACTCCAGTGTTCTTGCCTGGAGAATCCCATGGACAGAGGAGGCTGGCAGGGCTGCAGTCTGTCGGGTCATAGAGTCAGACCCGACTGAGCCATTAACACTTCCACTTCCCATTTTTCCTCGCATCATGACAGCCTAGGCTGTGGCCATTCTGTCTGTCAGTGTTTTCCCATCTTTAGAAGGTGAAAGAAAGGAAAGAAGGAAGGCATAAAGGAAGAAAAGAAAGGGAGAAAGGGGGAAAGGTAGACGGAGGTGCAATGGGAGAACGCAGCTCTGGGTTACTGTGAGGACTGCCTGAAACCCTTGTTCAAGCACCTGGTACCTAGCCCCTCTTCAGTAGTGTGAGCCCTGCTCTCCCCATCTCTCTCTCCTTGTCTGCCCTCCTTGCCAGGAAGCCCGGGACAAAAGCATTGTGGGTGACAGCTGGGGGGCCTGAGGGCTTCCAGAACACCCGGCTGGCTGAATCACCACCCGCTCCCCACTGCATCCCTGCAGAAGGCCCAGGAGGTGGTTCTGAGCTGTGTGTCCTCCTTTGTCTCCACCACGTCTGACTAGCCTCGCTTTCCTAGAGGCACCAGGCATTTTAAACTGTCTTACCCATCCCAGGAATGGCATCGCCTGATACAGCCTCTAATCACACACTCTCTCTGTCTTGGGGTCGACTTCCCAAGGACAAATTGCACTCCTCCTTCAAAAGCTGTC